>NC_054382.1:111368214-111968214 GCF_017654675.1 Xenopus laevis
GCAGCGGAATACAGTCTATCGGCATTACACAAGAAATAGCAAGCAGATCATTTGGTTCTGGCAGGTGATTATTTAATGGCTGTGTGTGCACATAAAAAGATGCCCTTGCCTTGGGCCAAGCAATGGACAGCAGACCCTGCAGCTGTTGAGGGTCCAAAAAGAGCAAGAAAGAGTAATCTTTCTTATACACGTATTTAAATGCATTGACGCAAGATCAACCATCAGGTGGCCATACAGCAGTGCATTTTAATAACCGGTACTGTTCAGCTTGAAGCCCCTAGATGTGGCCCCCTACAAATAAAAAATCATTTCTGGACCTCAAAGGACTCCATAGACTGTATGACATCATTACTTTAAAGGAACAGTGACACCAACAAATGAAAATGTTTCAGGGTCAGGGCACACAGGCAGATTTGTGGAGATTAGTCGCCCGGCTACAAATCGCCTCTTCTTCGGGGCGACTAATCTCCCCAAACTGCATTCCCGCCGGCTAAAATGTAAATCGCCGACGTGATGGCACTCGGATCGATTTGTTTTCTGAAGTCGAAGTTTCCTCATGAGGCAGCTTTGGTTGACTTCAGAAAACGAATTGCTCCGAGTGCCATCTCTCCGACAATTTACATTTTATCCGGCAGTTGAGGGAGATTAGTCGCCCCGAAGAAGAAGAGATTTGTCACCGGGCAACTAATCTCCACGAATCTGCCTGTGTGTCCAGACTCTAAAAGTGATTAAAATATAATGTACTGTTGCCCTGCACTGGTAAAACTTGCTTCAGAAACTCGACTATAGCTTATATTAACAAGCTGCTGCCATGGGGGCAGCCATTTTAGGCACAGGTTACACAGTAGATAACAGATGCATTCTGCAGAATACCACTGAATTCTATTATAGCATTATCTGTTATCCACTAAGTAACATGTGCCTTTTCTTCTTTTTCAGCTTCAATAGCTGCCCCCATGGCTACACAGCTGCTTGTTTATATAAACAATAGTCTTTCTAAAGTAAACACACATCTGTTATCATCAGTACATTATATTTGAATTACCTTAAAACACTTTAAATTTTGTTTGCTTTCGCTGTTCCTTTAATACAATCCATCCCCGGACATGAGGAATAGTCGGTTTTACATGGAAAAATGTTAGACAGGCCTTCTTTATATAGTACCAAGTCTAAAGGCAGACAGACCGAGTCTGGGCCATCCGACGGGCATCCACGATTGATATTGTGCCGATCGAGCAGGGTAAAAAATCCCGTTGGGTCACTGCCACATATATTCATTGATGCCGTCCCGCGATCCGCCCGCCCGTATCGCCTCCATTCTGATCCGAACATTAGATTTTAGCCTTGTGTCTGATGAACTATCGTACATCGCAATCTTCAGACCTGCAACTAACCATTCAGATTAAATAAAATACAGGTATGGGACCTGTTTTCCAGAATGCTCGGGACCTGGGGTTTTCTGGATAATGGATTTTTCTGTAATTTGGATCTTCATACCTTAAATCTACTGTAAACCATAAATAAACCCAATAGGCTGGTTCTGCTTCCAATAAAGATTAATTAGATCTTAGTTTGGATTGAGCACATGCTACTGTTTTATTATTACAGAGAAACATAAATTATTTTTAAAGATTTGGATTATTTGATTATAATACAGTCTATGGGAGACCCCCTTTCTGTATTTCAGAACTATCTGGATATCGGGTTTCCAGATAACGGATCCCATACCTGTAGTAAAAGAACAAATCAGATGATGTTCTGGCGTGACGGCAATTGTAAGAAAGTTATGTCCAACAAATAGTAATGACAGTCACCCATCAATATCATCAGATCAGCAATACACGCAAAGATATTGTTGTTAGCCGACAAAAATCTTCTAACCTGTCGATCGACTAAACAACCAATCGATGGCCAGCTTTATTGCAGAATTAAGCCGGGCTTAAATACTTGTCTGACTTTCTATTACTCTCATTTCAGTTTGTGAAGGAGATGGATAATGAAGTGCGGTTGCGGCTGATGCAGTTTGTCACTGGCACCTGCAGGCTGCCCCTGGGAGGATTTGCAGAGCTCATGGGTAAGTGTCAATGTATAGTACAATTATGGGAATGCTCAGGACCTGTGTATTTCTGGATAACAGATCTTTCCATAATTTGGATCTTCATACCGTAAGTTTACTAGACAATCATGTAAATATTAAAGGAAAACTATACCCCAAAATGAATACTTAAGCAACAGTGAATATCAAATTAAGTGGCATATAAAAGAATCCTACCAAACTGGAATATATATTTAAGTAAATCTTACCCTTTTACATCTCTTGCCTTGAACCACCATTTTGTGATGGTCTGTGTGCTGCCTCAGAGATCACCTGACCAGAAATACTGTAGCTCTAACTGTAACAGGAAGAAGTGTGGAAGCAAAAGACACAACTCTGTCTGTAAATTGGCTCATGTGACCTAACATGTATAGTTTGTTTGTGTGCACCGTGAATCATAAGATCCCAGGAGGCGGCCCTTATTTTTTTAAAATGGAAGTTTTACTACTAAAAAAGCATATTATCATGAGAATTGTTTATTTACATGAAGCAGGGTTTTATACATAAGCGGTTTATGCAATATCTTTTTATAGAGACCTACATTGTTTCGAAGGTATAGTTTTCTTTTAAATAAACCCAATAGGCTGGTTTTGCTTCCAATAAGAATTAATTATATCTTAGTTTGGATCATGAACAAGCTGTTTTATTATTAGAGAGAAAAGGGTAACCATTTTTAAAAAATTTGCATGTTTTGGATAAAATCGAGTCTATATGAGATTACCTTTCCATAATTCAGAGCTTTCTGGATAACAGGTTTCCATATAACAGATCCTGTACCTAAAGCATAAAAACGTTAGTATTGCGTTGCTTCAGGAAACCCATCTCACAGGGAGTAAGATATTGGCACTAAAGAAACCATGGGTGGGTTGGCACTTCCACGCCACATAAAGCTCATACTCCTCCTTTTCAACTGCTCGACCTGCAATCTGGGGCAGATTCCTCTTTCTTCATGCTAAAATTCACCATCAGGAGTATATTATAGCAAATTTGTATATCCCACCTCCATATGACTCCTCCGCTTGTGTATTACAATTATTGCAATTTGTAGTTAAATATCCGCATGCAAGGGTTATAACAGCAGGTGATTTTAACACCCTCCTAAATGCTAAGATGGACAGGGTGCGGATAAGACCGTTTGAGGGAGTGGATCAACAGTCAAACCTAGCAGATCTCACCCGGGGGACTGGCCTTACAGAAATTTGGAGGCATTTTCACCCTCTCTCTAAGCAATATTCATGCTTTTCAGCATCCCATTCTGTCCTGTCCAGAATTGATCTAGCTTTTGCCAATGACTCTGCTCTAGTCAATGTAAAAGGTGCCTCATACATATCGAGGGGAATAACAGACCATGTCCCCCTTGAATTAGGTATTAATGTGAGTGAGGATAAACAGAATGTAAGGTGGGCATTGAATCCTATCTGGCTGACAATCCTTGATGATGATAATAAGGGACACAAAACAGCCATACAATAATTTTTTGCGCATAATTCCCAAACCACTGATGTCAATCTCCTCTGGGATACCTTTAAAGCATTTCTCAGGGGGTACCTGAATAAAGAGATTATTACACATAAAAAGCAAGCAAGACAACTCCAAACCTCGGTGGAGCAGGAGATTTTGCAGGCTGAGAACCTTTTGTCAATTAACCCCACTCCCCTTCATTATTCCCAATTGAAGCAACTGCAAGAAAAATATGCCAGTATCATGTGGGAAAGGTCACAGTATAAACACCTATTTGTAAAAGCCAAGATATTGGAACAGGGGGAGAAAGCTGGTAGAATGTTAGCGATGCTTACTAGAGAACAATCCACACCTCCCATAATTACCAAAATTAGGGCTGGGGACGGCACAATTACCACTGACCCCAAGGATATTCAGCAAACTATGGTTGAATTTTAAACTGTATAAATCTAAGCTAGACCCAAAGTATAATACCACGGACTCTTTCCTTACTGAACTACAATTCCCACGATTGGTGGAGGAAGGTAGGGAATTCTTAGATCAGCCCATTACAACAGATGAAATTTTAGAGGCCATAGGATCATTCCCGGTCGGCAAAGTTCCGGGAGCAGATGGAATTCCCATTTAATTTTATAAAACTCACTCTGCACGGATAGCCCCCTACCTATTAAAAATGTATAGCTATGCCCACCAACACCAATGCCTCCCGGCCTCTATGTACAAAGCCACCATAATACTTTTACCAAAACAAGGGAAAGACCCAACCTATCCAGGAGCCTATAGACCTATACAGCTTCTAACAGCTGATGCAAAAATCCTAGCAAAGATATTAGCCAAAAGGTTGGGAAAAGTAGTACCGCAAATTGTTAAGAAGGACCAAACGGGGTTTATCCCTGGGGAAAACCATGGCACACAATATCAGAAGGTTGATGCTTAATCTTACTATACAACACTCCAATTCAGGGCAGAGAGCGATAGCAGCATTAGATGTAGATAAAGCCTTCGATACGGTAGAGTGGGTCTATCTATGGAAGGTATTGGCTGCCTTTGGGATCGACCCTCACTTTCTCACTTGCCCAACTGCTTTATGCATCGCCTATAGCCTCCCTGAGCATTAACTCATCGTTAACTACACCATTTTGCTTAGCTAGGGGGTACGTGGCAGGGTTGCCCACTCTCCCCATTACTCTTTGCCTTAGCTATTGAACCACTGGGACTTCGTGTGCAACAGAATCCTCATATAAAAGACTTCCAGTTGCAGGGCAGGGAGGAGAAAATACAGATGCACTTTGGTCTACTTAGGGGATATACACACACCCCTAACTGCTCTCCTGGATACAACTAAGGTCTTTGGTGAAATCTCAGGTTTAAAGACTAACCCTTCCAAATCCACTATATTCCCTATAGATCCCAAGGCAAATAATGGTATTACGGCGGAAATTCCGCTAATTGTAGGCCCATCAATTCACCTATTTAGGAGTTACGGTGGTCCTGCCAGTCTCAACATATTTTGCTCTCACTATAGCCCCCTTGCTTCAGTGGGTTCAAGGTAAATTACAAATTTGGAAGCACCTGCCACTAAGTCCCACGGGACGCATTCAGACCATTAAAATGATTATAGCACCAAAGCTTCTATATGTACTGCATACCCCACATAAGATACAAAATGGTTATTTTCTGACCTAGCCACATTATTTAGACAATATATATGGGGCCCCTTCCGGAGCAGATTGTCCCTAACCTCTTTACATAGACCAGGGGTAGGCAGCCCGCGGCTCCGAAGCCTCTTGCGGCTCTTCATCCTGCTTGCTGCGGCTCTGTCTTGTGGCATTACCTTTCACGTCGTCTATACAGCCCTCACACTTGCTGTCGGCTTCTTCAGTGTGCGACCGTGGTAAGCAAACAGCTTACCACGGTCACACACTCAGGAAGCTGCCAGCAGGTGCGAAGCACCCCAATAACTCATTGTTATTGCTACAAAGATGTATTATTACAAGGGTACAATTCATTACTAATCCAAAGGGTCTAGACCCGTTAACATCCCTATGGCACAATGCCAAACTTGCCCCTCTGGATAGAATACGGGCGCCAAAGGCCTGACTAGATTCTGGGATCTATTCTCTAGGCCAAGTTTGGGATGAGCAAGGTATGGTCTTGTTCGACAATCTCAGGGAAAAATTTGCCATCCCCCCCTTCACAGTGGCTGATCTATCACAAGGTAAGGTGGGCAGTGAGGAAAGCCCTTAAACCCTGCAACTTCCACTTACCCCCTACACTAGTGGCAGAGGAGTTTATGCAGGACCAACTTCACCATAAAATATAGCTATACAGTCCTGTATCACAAAGATGCTAGGGTTTGACATACCGCTGGACCCTAAATATTATTTGCTAGGCATGGATCCCCCAACTTTTGGGCCCAGCCCAAATAATGGTCCACAAATTACTTTTCCTGGCACATAAGCTCATAGCACAAAACTGGAAGGCATCCGACCCCCCTGCATACTCTGCCTGGGTAATTATGGTACAGGAACTACAAAAGATGTAAGCTATAGAAGATCTTATAGCTAGGCGGAAGGGCTCCACTAAACCCAATATGTCTATTTGGCAACTATGGATTCTGGAAAACTTCTGAGTATGAGTAGAACAGAGAGCAGTATACCTAAACAGGATAGGGATGTGGAAAGTCACTTCCCAAAGATGTTTGTCATTTATGCTCATTCTGTTGTACGGACTGTTACATATGTGTAAATGGACTAACTATGCTTCCATAAACAAAGCAAAACAACAGAAAAACAACCGGACAACAGTTACTGGCGGCCAAGAAAGGAGCACACAGTATATGGGTTAACCATTTATTCATATAAATAAAAGAGTAATGCAACCATTGCCATAACCACAGTTATATACTGATCACCAAATGTTGGTATTGCATTATCTATTCTGTAATGACTCTGTTTTATGTGTATGTGTAAGGGCCCATTCTGCGAATTGGGACATAACCTTACTTGTGCTGTCATGCCATTTGTTATACTGTAAGTCTTCACTAAAACTCACTTGAACCAAAAACAAAACAAAAAAAAAAAGATCCTGTACATTTAATTTTCTAGTTCCAAAAATTCACTGGCACTCAGGACTGGTTAAAGCAGGGAAAAACCGTATTTGCAGCAAAACTGAAAACTGCAAATAAACCGTGCACCAGGCGTTATCTTTAGAAGGCCAGGGAGTGTGAACGGGCCATACATTCCTTTAATTTTCTAGGCCTGGATGAATACTAATCCTGTTGTATTTTATTGTAGGGAGCAACGGTCCCCAGAAATTCTGTATTGAGAAGGTTGGAAAAGAAACCTGGCTCCCTCGAAGTCATACATGGTAAGATGAATGATATTAAAGGAGAATTCAACCCCCTTATTTGCATCCCCCTTCCCCCCCTACCTTAAATTTCTCCCCCTCCCTCCTCCCCCCCCTGGCCTACCTGGCACCCTGGGCAAATGCCCCTAACTTTCTACTTACCCCTCCTTGCAGGTCCTGTCCAGTGGAGTTCACAGCAGCCATCTTGTCTCCTTCGTTCTTGTTCCTGTAGTGACTGCGTCACGAAATTTCCAATTTTCTTCCCCCCGGAAATTTCGTGACTTTCAGCGCATGCGCAGTAGCTCCACAATGAAAGATTCCACCAACTGCGCATGTGCCCGAAAACGCCAATCACTACAGGAGGAAGACCAGAGGAGACAAGATGGCTGGTGTGAACTCCCCTGGACCGGACCTGCAAGGATTCAGTGCATCCCTAATTTTTTCTTTCGTGAAAGAACATAATAGGAGCAGTACTTACAGCGGGTGCTACAGGGGTGGTTGAACTACAAATACCAGCATTTCCCAGTCATTGCAGGTGTGAGCGGAATTCTAAGTGTAATGCAGCGAGAGTGTCTGGTGTTTCCATGATCAAGACTTTTGGAAATGTATAATTGTTGTTTCTCTGTAAAGGTGGCCATAGACGTTACAATTACGATCTTTCCAAGAATGTTCGTTTCAATGCACACGTGTAGAGCTGAATCATCAGGTATCAAGATAGAAACAATAGAATTCTACCTATATCTGATGACTATGAAGATTTTCATTCATCCAGGATGAAGAGATAGAGATATACCTATATCTGATGATTCAGCACTAACAATGGCCGACGTTTGGGTGCTTTCAAAGGCGCCCAATCAAAATTTTCCGGTCAGCCCGATCGATGAGCCGACCAATGAGCCAAGTCTTCTGCTGATATCAGTCGGCTTGTCTCCCATTATACACTCACTCACATATCATACGAAAATTAGTTTCATACAATATTATCCCTGTGTCTATGGCCACCTTAAATGAAGGAAGTCCACCTTTAATTCCCTGCCAACTGCTCTTTCTTTCTCAGTTTTAATCGACTGGATCTGCCGCCCTATAAAAGCTACGAACAACTGAAGGAAAAGCTGCTTTTTGCAATTGAAGAAACAGAAGGTTTTGGCCAAGAATGATCTGCAGCTTATTATTATCATCATAATGGACATGCATTGTATGCCCAGCCAAGTAAAATTGCACACAATTATTGTATATATATATATATATATATATATATGCCATTTAGTCTGTACAGTGATCTTTCTCAAACTAATGTGTAGATCAGGGTAAGGCACCCATTGGCACGCCAGCTGTTTCAGAACTACAACTCCCACACTGCCCTGCTGCTGCTGGTGACTTCTGGGAGATGTCATTGTGCTCCAGGTGGACTGACAAAGGGTGCCGAGCCCAAACATAGATATTTGTTCTTCCACATAGATATGCAAAACACTTTAGCCTTTTTTCTATTTTTATTTATTTCCCCTTCAGATGATTGAATAGTTACAACAACAAAAAAAAAACTTTAATTTTAAATGCTGAACGAAGACTTTATTTTAAAATTTATATATATATATATCTAATGTGTATATACTTGGGAACTCTAGTTTTATAGAGTTGTAAGTATACAGAACATCAGCCATTTGAAGAGGCTCGGGATCGCTTTATTCAATGAAATAATTCGCAGTCGTGTTCTTATACAGAACATCCTTATCACAGATGTTTATTGCATGGCTGCCAACAGAGGCGTTGAGAGCTATCGCCAAAAACCTCGGTTAATTATGCGAGAACTATTGCTGCTGGCTTTTCAAAATGGCAGAACGTGCACATTTCTGTCCTTTCATTTAGTCCGTGTGATTGGCTGATTCTATTGAATGGTGCATATGTAGCTGAAGCTATGAGCGTGGTCCCTACTTGCTGGCCCTGTATAATAGCAGCACATTGCTCGGTCATTACTCGGTATAGACGGGGTCGGGGAGAGACCAGGCTCCGTAGGGCCATATCTAGCTTTTACATTACAGACAGTGTGAATGACGGTCTGGTCGTTTCAACGAGGATTACCTGGAAAACTTTTGAAAATAAGACGAATAAATTTGTTTTTGTTAGATCGGAGTCCTTTCTGTGATTGGCATGAGCAGTGCACCTTGGGATGATTGTTGTAGTTATTGATAATGAGGCATCCACATACCTGCACATACAGATGTTTATAGGGGACATATACCTAAGATAATAATCTGTAGATTCTGGCAAATGCCTGTAACATGCCATACTTAAATGGGTGGTTCACCTTTAAATTAACTTTTAGTATGTTATAGAATGGCCAATTAAAAGCAATGTTTCATTTGGTCTTCATGTTTTATTTTCTATAGCTCTGCAGCTATTTGCCTTCTTCTTCTGACTCTTTCCAGTTTTCAAATGGGGGTCACTGACCCCATCTAAAAACAAATGCTCTGCAAGGCTACAAATGTATTGTTATTGTTACTTTTTATTACTCATCTTTCTATGCAGGCCTCTTCTATTCATATTCCAGTCTCTTATTCAGATGCATGCATGGTTGCCAAGGGAATTAGGACCCTAGCAACCAGAATGCTGAAATTTCAAACTGGAGAGCTGCTGAATAAAAACCTAAATAACTCAAAAACCACAAATAATAAAAAATAAAAACCAATTACAAATTGTCTCAGAATATCACTATCTACATTATACTAACAGTTAATTTAAAGGTAGGGTTGCCACCTGGCTGGTATTTTACTGGACTGGCCGGTAAAAATGATGGCTGATCCCAATGTTGTTAATAGGGAAAAAAGATAAATGTATAAGAAGGCCGGTATTTTTTTCTCCGGAAAAGGTGGCAACTCTATTTAAAGGTGAACAACCCCTTTAAATGTCAGAGCTCATTTTTAGATCTCAGTCCAAAGCCACTCCTTTATAACGTAATGTAAATGTCTCACAGTGCTCTTCTGAGCATATCTGTTAATTAATTTATTATTTTCAATTATTATAATTATTATTTTCAATATATTATCAGTTAATAGTGCTACTCCAGCAGAATTCTGCACTGAAAACCATTTCTCAAAAGAGCAAACAGATTTTTTTATATTCAATTTTGAAATCTGACATGGGGCTAGACATTTTGTCAATTTCCCAGCTGCCCCTGGTCATGTGACTTGTGCCTGCACTTTAGGAGAGAAATGCTTTCTGGCAGGCTGCTGTTTTTCCTTCTCAATGTAACTGAATGTGTCTCAGTGGGACCTGGATTTTACTATTGAGTGCTGTTCTTAGATCTACCAGGCAGCTGTTATCTTGTGTTAGGGAGCTGGTTACCTTCCCATTGTTCTTTTGTTTGGCTACTGGGGGGGAAAAGGGAGGGGGGTGATATCACTCCAACTTGCAGTACAGCAGTAAAGAGTGATTGAAGTTTATCAGAGCACAAGTCACATGACTTGGGGCAGCTGGGAAATTGACAATATGTCTAGCCCCATGTCAGATTTCAAAATTGAATATAAAAAAATCTGTTTGCTCTTTTGAGAAATGGATTTCAGTGCAGAATTCTGCTGGAGCAGCACTATTAACTGATTCATTCTGAAAAAAATTGTTTTCCCATGACCGTATCCCTTTAAACATGGGTGGGGGGGAATAACTCATCTCACTGTGCAGTAAATGTCAAGTTTTTTTTTTTCCTTGGCAACGGGATTTTTCTAACTTCTGATTTTTTTAATGTCGAAATGTACAGGCACGTTAATGCAACCATCAGACAGATGCCCTATAAAAATCTCTTTGGGTTACTCAGTTCTATTTGGCTATTTAAACTAAGTAAGCTTTATCATAAAGGTCTATATAAATATACCAGTAAACCCTCAAAGTAATGCTGCACTGAGTCCTCTGTCAAAAAAAAAAAAAAAAAAACCTCTACATTTCTTTCCATCTATTGTGTACACATGGGCTTCTGTATCAGACTTCCTGTTTTCAGCATAAACCTCCTTGCTCCGGGCGTGAGCATGCTCAGTTTGCTCCTCCTCCCCTCCCCCTCCTTTCTGTGCTGTAATCTGAGCCCAGCGCTATGAGTGAGCAGGGAGAGACGTCACACCAAGCTAATACTGCAGCTGCTATCCTAAACAAACAGAGCTTCAAGAGCTTTTTACTCGGGTATGGTTAAAACATTCTACAGAATAAATGTAGTGTTATAACTTGTACTATTGTGGCTAATGTATTGGTGATAAAATACCTCCGTAGCTTTCCTTCTCCTTTAAGTGTATAGGAATAACATTTAGATTATTGGCTGTTAGCTGCTCAGGTCAGTTTGAATGGTTTGCACTACTGACATTTCCTTAATACCCCAGTAGTACATATCCCCCTTAGTACTTTTTTCACCGGCCAGTTTTACAAACGAGACACAGATACAAGATAAAATAATGGTTTCATGTACATTTAATTACAAATTATCAAAGGTTTCCATAATTGTATCTCATATATAAGATAGATTTGTTAGTAGGGATGCACCAAATCCAGGATTCGGTTCGGATTCGGCTGAATCCTTGTGCCCGGCAGAACCGTATCCGAATCCTAATTTGCATATGCAAATATGGGGCGGGAAATCACATTACTTTTTGTCACAAAAGAAGGAAGTAAAACATGTGTTTTTCAACTTTTTCCCTTCCTGTCCCTAATTTGCATATGCAAATTAGGATTCAGTTTCCTTCATGAAGGATTCAGGGATTCGGCCGAATCCCAAATAGTGGATTCAGTGCATCCCTATTTGTTAGGCACTTTTACAAAACAGATTCCTATTGGCTGTGCATACAGGCACCTCATTGCAACATGGGAAGTTCTTATTTTCCCACAGTATATTTTATATATTCACAATCGTTTTGCACTTCCAATGAAGAGACTGCAGTTCAGGATTACATCTGAATGAATGCTGTCTAAATAAGTTTAAATAAAGTAGCACAACTCAGATTTTTTCACCCAAGCTCTTTAGTAGGTCAGTAGCTTCTTTTTGAACCTAGAGGAATGAGGGAGAAAAAAAAAAATATTACTATGTATAAATATTCCCTGTAGCTGTACTGCAGAACTAAATGTAATGAAAATGTAAAGCATAAAATACTCTGTAAAAAGGAGCCCGCAAAGTATATGTGATAGACCTAGGGTTGCCACCGGTCTTGTTTTGAATCGGACAATGATCTGTTCATGGGGAGAGAGGAAAGGGTGAATATCCAGTATATTTCTTGGGGTAGATGGTAAGTGTACCTTACTATCTACCCCAAGAAATATACTGGATATTCACCCTATCCTCTCTCCCCTTATTTCCTAAAATAACGGGGTCCAGGTGCTCAAGCCCCAGACCTTCAGTTTGGGGAGGAATTAGGCAATGATATGTTTAGTTGTAGGCTGGCACAAAACCAGACTTCACTCCATAAACTTGATGCAATAAAAAGGTAGTTTTTTTAACAAAAGAGAAACCTCTCAAACAGTAGCCTTACGCATTTAGTGCCTTATGGGCACCTAGTCATTGGCTGTTTTGAACTGGACAGACGGGTTTTTACACCTGCTGTCCAGTTCGAATACCAAGCCTGTTCTCTACTTCCTGAGTGATTTGGGCAATCACAGGCCAACATGTCACTGGCTCGCCCCTTTGCATCACTGGCCCGCCCCATTACATTATCAGCCCTACCTCTTACATCAATGGTACTGCCCGGATTCCAAAGGAAGAAAAGGTGGCAACCCTAGATAGACCGTGTATAGACATGAATTTGAGTGAACAGTTTGGCTATTTTGGAAAAGGCAGTTTAACAGATGAGAACTTCGCCTGCCAAGGGTTTTTAGGTTTCTATGGGGACCTGTCCTTTCACCGTTCATACATATGCCCCATCAGGTCTCAGTTGGAGTTGTGATCTCTGCATTTTTGTGGGCCGCCAACTTACCTCAATGTCCTCATCGGAGCGTGCAGGGAAATCCTTGGCCTTAGTTAGCCAGTCTAGTGCCAGCGACTTGTTCTTTAACTTCAAATACGTTTTCCCCAAAAACAGAAGATTTGTACTATAAAAGTGTGGATCGACTGTCAAACAGAACACAAGACAGAAACTTTAAGGCCAGAGAACTCAAATTAAAACCACAAATGACCACATATACAGGAATAACCGCATGCCCCGTACTTGGGATATCTGCTTTATAGATACAGTTGTGTTCAGAATAATAACAGACCCATATTGATAGGCTGCTCAGCTAAAATGAATGCTTTTAAAAATGGCAACCAAAACCTGAAACGTGAAAGAAAACTGAAAATGTATCATTCGAATGTATAGATGAATAGCCAAAAGTGCTCAGCCAAGAAGATCAAAGAAGGAGTAAAGTTACCTGTGATAAAGTTACAATTAGAAGACGCCTATGTGAAGCCAAGCTATGGGCAAGAAGCTCCCGCAAAGTCCCATTGTTGAAAAAAAGACATGCTGAAGAGCTTACAATTTGCTAAATAACACATTGACTGGCCTAAAGAGAAATGGTGCAACATTTTGTGGACTGACAAGATTGTTCTTTTTGGGTCTAGAGGCCGCGTATAGTGCGGCACAAGCATCATGATATGGGGATGTTTCTCATACTGGTGTTGGGCCTATTTATCTCATACCAGGGATCATGGATCAGTTTCAATACATCAAAATACTTGACGAGGTCATGTCCTTAATGCCTTAAATTCCCTTAAAATGGGAGTTTCAACAAGACAATGACCCCAAACACACCAGTAAATGAGCAACATCTTGGTTCCAGACCAACAAGATTGAGGTTATGTAGTGGCCAGCCCAATCCCCAGAGCTTAATCCAATAGAAAACGTGTGGGGTGACATCAAAATGCTGTTGAGGCAAAAGCAAGAAATGCAGAAGAATTGTGGAATGTAACAGGTCAGAAGTTGGTGGACTCCATGTAACACAGATGTGCAGCAGTTCTCAGAAAAACTGCTTCTACAACTAAATATTAGTTCAGTGATTCAAAGGAAAGCAAAATCTTGAACCATTTTTCAGTTTATACAGTGAATGTTTGAGTTTGTAAAGAAGAATGCAGACACTGCTATTTTTTGGAACAGCTTAATATTAATTCCCTTTTCTTCACTTTCTGTAAAGGAATAAGGAACAAATTTGATAATTTTTTTTCTTCATTTTTTGATTTGGAATAGAACTTGCAAAAACTAAGGATTTTGAGCTTTATTCACTTTTTTTTTTTTTTTTTAAACACATTTATTATTCTGAAGACAACTTTATCTCCCCAGCATCTCCATACTCTGCTATACTGTATATCCTATGATGTCCAATGTGAGCACCAAGCAAGCTTTATTTGAAGGGGTAGTGTTTTATTTATTTATTTTGCAAAGGGCTGCTGTACAGGAGAAAGTGCTCATTAAAGCGAAATAAAATCCAGTGTACTGGCATAAAAGGTAGAAGTTTGGAGATGGATGCTTATACTGTATAAAACTACAGTATATATTAAGAAAATCTTCATAGTCATATATAGCAAGGCGACTACTACAAACATATTTTGTAGGGATGCACCGAATCCAGGATTCAGTTCTGGGTTTCGGCCAGGATTTGGATTCGGCAGAATCCTTCTGACCAGCCGAACCGAATTATAATTTGCAAATTCGGGGCAGGGAGGGAAACCACGTGACTTTTTGTCACAAAACAAGGAATTAAAAAATGTTTTTCCCTTCGCACCCCTTGCATATGCAAATTAGGATTCGGGTTCAGTATTCGGCCGGATCTTTCACAAAGGATTCGGGGCTTCGGCCGAATCCAAAATAATGGATTCGGTGCATCCCTAATGTTTTCATCTGTCTGCAGCCCTGTTTCAGCTTAGGGAGTTAACTTGAATGCAGAAGGGCAGAAAATGTGGTTCTTCTTTATCTGCATTACTTGCATTTACAGTATTGAACGTGATCTATACTGAAAGCCCAACAACATATGAACTTCAAGTTAGCATTACCTTCCTCTGCCTGCAGAAAGTATGTGAGGGCCTGAAAAAGAGGGGGATATGCTGTTAATTGAAATGTAAACACTAATATAGGCAACACTTTGTGCTCCAGCTCTTGCAGAACTACAATTACCTCTTCGAATGTAGCAGAGGGTGGGGTTCCAAATAAAGCTGAGGCTATTTTAACTTGGTACCAGGGAAGGTCTGCAAACATGTAACACCTGGATGGTATTAAAAACAATTTTACAACATATTATACATTTAATTGAAAGCCAGATACAGTTAGGTTAGAGTATTTAAAAACTGAATTATTTTACTCCCACATATAACCAGTCATAAGCTGGTGGAGAACAGCTGCAAGAAGTTTGTGTATTCTTCCTGTGCTTACATTGCTTGTCTCTCACTATGAAAAAAAAAAAAAAACTCTACAGGTATGAGATCTGTTATCCAGAATGCTTGGGACCTGTGGTTTTCCAGATAAGGTATCTTCCTGTAATTTGGATCTTCATAACATAAGTCTTTTAGAAAAACATTTAAACCCAACAGGATTGTATTGTCATCAATATAGATTCATGCAGCTTAGTTACCATTGAGTACAAGCTACTACTGTTTTATTATTACTGATTGAAAGGAAATCATTAAGAAAAAAAAAAAAATACGGTATTACATTTAAAATGGACTCTGGGGGATGGCTGTCCCGTAATTTAGAGCTTTCTAGATAACCGGTTTCTGGATAATGGATCCCATGCCTGTATTTGATAGGTTGACCATAGTGTGTGAATGTAAATTGTAAGCTCCATTGAGGCAGAGACTGATGCTCAGTAGAATCCCCATTTTATTTTTGGGGGGGGGGGGGGGGAACCAGTAAAATGTGTTATGCATTATAAATTGGCAGGACCACAATAGACGTGGGAAAACTATGCTCAAAACACATGCAGGTGGAGTAGGTATCACTAGTGCTGGGTTTCTGCACTATAAGGGCAGAGACACACTTCGGGGTGATTAGTTGACCAGCGACAAATCTCCTCTTCTTCGGGGCGACTAATCTCCCCGAACTGCCTCCCACCAGCTAGAATCTAATTCGCCGACAGGATGGCAATCGGTACGCTTCGTTTTCCGAAGTCGCCTCACGAGGAAACTTTGGGCGATTCTGGAAAACAAATCGCTCCAAGTGCCATCCCGCCGGAAATTTACATTCGAGCCAGCAGGAGGCAGTTAGGGGAGATTAGTTGCCCCAAAGAAGAGACTATCTCCAGGGCGACTAAATCTGAGTGTGTGTCTCTGCCCTAAAAGGTCTGGCTTATCTATTAAAAATGGGAAATTTGCCTCTGAAAGTTACACGTGCAGGAAACTTGCTGGTTGCAGCATTTTGCCTGAATTGCAGGGAGATTCACTCTCGTCACATTTAATTCAATGGCCTAAGCACATAAATAATAATGAATACTCACCACACCCCAATGATATGAATAGTGGTGGCGTCCTTTGGATTTAGCTCTTTGGCTCTCTGTAACGGAAATACATTGGCATTAGTCAATATGCCATAAAACTGGGTAAATAGATAGGCTGTGCAAAACAAAAAGAAATTCTAATATAATTAGTTAGGCAAAAATTTAATGTATAAAGGCTGGAGTGACTGGATGTCTAACATAACAGAACCTGCTTTGCTGCTCTCTAACTCTGAGTTAGTCAGTGACTTGAAGGGGGACCACGTGGGACATAACTGTTAAGGGAGTTTTCAATTGATCCTCAGCATTCAGCTCAGATTCAAAAACAACAGATATGACCCCCTTCAAGTCACTCCAGCCTTTATACATTTATACATTTTTGGCCAACTAACTATATTAGAAATATTTTTTATATTGCACAGCTTGTCTATTTACTCACTTTTTATTTTTATTCTGAACTGTTCCTTTAAACTACAGCTGAAGACTGCCTGTGTGTAGCGTTACAACTAAAGCTGGAGCTCGTCCAGTTGCCTGTGCCTACCTTAGCCCATTACAAGAGATATGCTACACTTCTATGCATTTCAGCATGACATGCACTCCATGGGGTATATTTAGTGAAGTTAAAGATCCTAGAGTGAAATCCCACCACTCTCCATTCATTTCTATGGGATTTTTAAAAGAGTATTTACCAATGGGTGAAAGAGAATCCTTTGATAAATACGCCTTTCAAAATCCTATAGCAATGAATGGAGAGTGGCGGAATTTCACTCTAGAGGACTGTGGCGATCTCTAACGTCACTCTTTGATAAATTTACCCCATGGGTTAGCACTGAAACTCCTTTGGGCCGTTACTACTGGATCTGTTCACTGACCAGGAATGAAGTGCTCTGCATGTATCTAGTATAAAGCTATGCAAACACTACAAGGTACCTCAAGGTGCTCTTTTACAATATAGGCGTTCCCAATTTTCGTTTTGATTCCTTCGTAATCACCGACGTTGCTCAGGCATATGCTGTACCACTGCAACACAAAATGAACAGTCAGTGATGAAAGGATGAATATGTTCCTAAGACAATGGCAGCAACAAAGCATTCAGGTTCTATATTTGAGTTAAATGGTTGGAACATAATAGGGTTGGACATTAATAATGCTGCAGATTGTGGGGTTCTGAACCAGCACAAGGAAACCCCAGCTGTTTAGCAGGGCTGTGCCTCTGAAAATGCCTCCAATAGATCCCCATATTTTTTTTTGCTGATTCAATACACATGTTCTGTGCTGCTGTCAGTTACAAGATATTTTTTAATATTTAATTTTGAAATCTGACAGGGGCTAGACATATTGTCAGTTTCCCAGCTGCCCCCGTCATGTGACTTGTGCTGATAAAATTCAGTCACTCTTTATTGCTATACTGAAAGTTGGAGTGATATCATCCCCTCCCTCCCTCCCCCACCCCCAGCAGCCGAACAACAAAAAAATGGGAAGGTAACCAGAAAGCAGCTCCCTAACACAAGATAACAGCAGATCTAAGAACAGCACTCGTAAAATCCAGGTCCCACTGAAACATATTCAGTTACATTGAGTAGGAGAAACAACCGCCTGCCAGAAAGCAGTTCCATCCTAAAGTGCTGGCTCTTTCTGAAAGCACATGACCAGGAAACATGACCTGAGATGGCTGCCTACACCCCAATTTTACAACTAAAAAAATACACTTCAGGAATGAAATTTTATATTGTAGAGTGAATTATTTGCAGTGTAAACGGTGTAATTTAGAAATAAAAACACCATAAAAATGAATCCCTTTAAAAAAAAAAAAAAATCAATGTATCATTATCCCCCTAAAAACATGGGGTGAGTGGATGTTTCTGTGTATGTGTTGTTCCAGCTCAATAACCCATTAGAGAGAACTCGGATGCCAATGACCTTGTGTGCTGCCCAGCACAGCTCATCAACTTCTAGAGCTTTCTTAGCACAGTCGAAGGACTCATAAACCAGTCTCTTCTTCTCATCTCGAGGGGTTGTGGAAAGGAGTGCCATGTCTCGCGCTGCCCGGGCGAGTCTCCACAGAAGCTCAGCGTCATTTCTGCAACAGAACCCAAAGGAAAGTATAAGCAATCCGAAAAGGAACGGTAACTCGGTTAATGGTATAATCATAACTAAAACTGATGCAACACACAGCTGCCCAACTCTTTCCTGGTAGTGGGCCGTTTAGCTGACAAAACACATTTTGGTGGGGCAGATTATATAGTGTGTACACCCTATTGTAAAATATAAGGATATTATAAGTTACCGAGGAGTTTCATGACCATATAAAAGCACAAGGCCGAGTGCTTTTATACAGGTCATGGAACTCCGAGGTGACTTCTAATATCCTTATATTTTGAAACTGGGGGTACTTTATTTATTATAATACACAAGTTTCAGTGAGTCATGTGACAGAAATTACATCAGAACTCACCTATAACTGATGACATCAGAACTCACCGTTTATAAGGATATCATTTACAATATATTCATGGCTTTTGTGTATTATAACAAAATGATGTCATTGTCAGTGGTCTATAGAGCCCATGGAAGGGTAGTACTTACCTGTCTTTGTACTGGCTAAGAAGTTCATATAACTTTATGGTCTCTCCGCTGCCATATAAGTAATCCGCTTGCTCTACGATATCTTCAACTGAAAAAGAGAAAGTAAATGAGGGTGGTATTATAAAGTGTGCCAGGGTATCGGATAGGCCTGTGGCGACACAACCGTACCTTTAATGCTGGCGTGTACAACTGTTTGGCCTCTTTTCCATTTGTAGGTTTCAAATGCTAAGTAGGCAACTGATGAAAGGATAATGCCTCTCTCCAGCAAAGCGATCTTCCCACCAGCCTACGGCAACAAGGACACAATCAGACCTAATGAATGGCTCTGCTATTTTGCAACAAAACTGTAACCATATCCCATTGTTAGTTCTTGCCAATATGTTTATCTCTTTGGTGCAGATAAAAAAAAAAAGTGCAAATGTTTTCAGTTTAGCTGGACACGTCTCTCTTTTAGGGCAGAGACACACGTGGAGATTCGGGGAGATTAGTTGCCCGGTGACAAATCGCCTCTTCTTTGGGCGACTAATCTCCCCCAACTGCCTTCGCCGGATAGAGTCTAAATCGCCGTGGGAAACGCTTCGTTTTCCAAAAGCACTCCGAGTGCCATCCTGCCGGTGATTTAGATTCTAGCCGGTGGGAAGGCAATTGGAGGAAGTCACCCGAAGAAGAGGTGATTAGTCACTGGGCAACTAATCTCCCCGAATCTCCACGTGTGTCTCTGCCCTTACATGATGAGTAAGTAATGTATAACCAGCGGCTGCAGTGTATGGAGCGCACAGACTTTGATTTAGGATGTGGTGTTATCAGGTTTGTGTTTGCTCTGCTCTCGGCCCTGAGAGAGTTCACCTTTACAACTCAGAACAAAGGGGTCAATGAGAAGATAACAGAAGCCTTTACAGGGGAAACCGTATGGAACCAAAAAAAAAGCAGTGAAATCAGTGACTGTGACACACATTTTTTTTGGAAGAAAATCCTTTCCCATTAATAATTTTTGCTATTGATAAGAGAATGGTGCTGCTCACTAAAGCCCTGGTTCCCTGGCATTACCCTCCTCTTACACAGGGCAGCACCGTGGGTATAGAGTCCTCTTCTGTATCTGCATTTAGCTCCCTGCCATCATCATGGAGCATGTGCTGTTGAAAAGGGGCTTCTTTCTAATTTAAGATATATAAAGCCATTTGTCACTGACCGTGTTACATTAACCCTATGCCATAAGGCTAATAAAACTAGCCATTTTGTTCTGGTTTTTACTTGCCCTTTAAAAGAACATTAACGGTCTGTCATGGGTTATTAATTATTATGTATTTATAAAGCTCAAACATATTGCGCAGGGCTGTAAAGTGAACGTGTTTATACACACATCACATGTAAAACATATGGAATTACTTACATCACAACCAATACAGGTAGAAAAGGTGAGCAAGACCCTGTGCAAAAGAGCTTACAATCTTTTGCAGCCCTGCGGTTGTTGTTAAACTACAAATCTCACCCCCCCCCCAGGACAATGGAATTGTGGGAAGCAGCTGCATGGATCCACTTGAACTTTCCCTGGTGTATAAACATGTGACTATCTCCTGTACTTACAGTAGCAGAGGAGCCAACAGGGACAATCCTGCCCGAAGTTCGGGGGCTGCTTCTGGTCCCCAGCCGAAAGAGGGGGCTACGAAGCATTTCCTGAACCCGGCGAGCGAACATTCCTCCTGCTTTACCGGCTCCACTCTATGGCAAATGTGAAGGCAGACGTCTGCATGTCAGGCAGTACATTGCACCTCCCCTATGTAAAGCCTTCGAGATCCCACTTCCGCCACACAATCAGTACTTCCGTCCGAGGGTCTAAGCATTTCCGCCACAACTTGGCGTACTGTGTGTGTGGCTGACCTGATTTAACCCCACGTAACGTAACGTAATCTGCAGCGCTGCGCCAAAGATGTCTCTGTTTGGTACAGTCGGGAAACCTCCACGTACATCGTCTCCTGGTAGTGGAGCGTTATAAATCAGCAACAAATGGGGAGCCACAGACTTAAAAAACCCTTGTGTGTGTGTCAGAATCCTACAATAGTGTAACTTACACCCTCTCACCATCATGAAACTGCAGCTGCCAGTGTTTGTACAGAGCTTTGTGCAGCAGTATTATCCCCTCAGTCTTTCACCCTCGCAGTCCAGCATTCCTGCTCTCTGTTATCCCTTCCTCCATTATCCCTCACACGCCCTTGTGTCACGTGTATCAAACTCCACAAGGGCAGAGTCAGCTCCCAATGTGCCACAACAACCACAACTCCTCTATCAGCCTAGGGGGTTTATTTAGCAAAGAGTGAAGTTAGAGATCACCACAGTCCACTAGAGTGAAATACCGCCTCTCTCCATTCATTTCTATGGGATTTTTAAAGGAGACATTTTGTGTAGAAAATAAGAATGTATCAGTGTGTTATACTCATTTAGATATAGAAGAGTTGTGCATAATAAAGTAGTGTTCAGGCAGATTTATTGAATATTTCTGCAAAAACCCTAATAATCTCTCCCTTTCACTTCCTGTTCCCTGAATTCCCAGGCTGTGCAGGGGAGCCGGCGACACTCAGCTGCCTCACTGCACTGTAAGATAGGAACCAATCAGCAGCTAGCAGGACCTGATAGGGAACTGACACCTTCTTTGCTTGTGTGACTGCAGGGCTGTGATTGGCTATCCCCTCCTACTATGCTTCTAGCAGGGACCATTAGGACACGCCCACCCCTCATTTGAAACACAGACGGACCAGTGAACATCTATTGGGAGCTCCAATAAAGGGGCTATTTTTAAACATATTAATTTTTAGCACCACGTAAAAGCAACACCATATATTATTTATAATTGCCTACAAAGTTAGTTTTTTTTTCCATTTAGCCTATATATTCACTTTAAAGGCGTGTTTATCAAAGGGTGAACTTTCACTTTCACCCTTTGATAAATACACCTTTAAAAATCCCATAGAAATGAATTGAGAGAGGCAGTATTTCACTCTAGCAGACTGTGGTGATCTCTAACCTAACCTCACTTTTTGATAAATATACCCCTATGTCTGAAGCCCCAAGAAATGGAATGATATAGGATCACAGCCTCATGCCCGGGCCTAGGGCGGCAAAAAATAGGGGCGGCATGCCGCCCAGCCGCACTATGGGGACGCGTGCGTCCCCATTGAATTTCAGCAGCTGCGCCGGCATTTTTTCGCCGGCGCGCTGGGAAGGGGAGGTGAGGTGGGCGCTAAGACCGCGCGGCCGCCTGGTCGGACCGCGCGGCCTAGGGGCGCCCCACATTGAAATCCGGTGCTGCACAGCCTCCCTTCTTTATCAGGTCCAGCAGCATAATATCACCCTGATGTCACAGCTGCTTTCACGTGTGTCCAAACAACCCAAGTCACACACTGGCAAAGGGGCTGTAACTAGGGTTGCCACCTTTTCTGGAAAAAAATACCAGCCTTCCTATATATTTATCTTTTTTCCCTATTAATAACATTGGGATCAACCATCATTTTTACCGGCCAGGTGGCAACCTTAGCTGTAACTGAAACTGGGAATTTGTGGGGCTTTTAATCTCTTAAAATCCATTGATTTACAGAAGCTTATCCTCAAGTCCTACACTAGTATCACTATATACCACTGCACTTTTATCAATCAGTTCTTGTTATTTATAAGTTTGCAACACTAAGTGCGTTCATCAGTCTGTGTTGGAGTTGCAGTAATAATAATAGGTTGCCCCAAGCATATTGTACCATGCAGACAGATGCAGAAAGTGACAAGTTAAGATGTACCAAAGGGGTTTGTGTTAGAGGGCCGTTTAGATTAAATACGGTAAAGTGATGGATTCTAGGACTTTAAATCCCTCTGTGTTTGATAGTGGGTGGTGCACAGATTCTCTGGAAAGTAGAGATTTGAATCCCAGTATATATGACTTCTCAATGGAACAAGGCAGGGGAGGTGTTATATTACACTGTGAGCCTAAGGGCCAGGGCACACACTGCTATTTTTGGGAGATTAATCACTTCTTCTTCGGGCGAGTAATCTCTCCGAACTGCCTTCCTGCCGGCAAGAATGTAAATCGCCGGCAGGGAATGGCTTTCCGAAGTCGCCCGAAGTTTCCTCGTGAGCAAACTTCGGTTGAATTCGGAAAACAAAGCGCTCTGAGTGCCATCCCGCTGGCGATTTACATTCTAGCTGGCGGGAAGGCAGTTCGGTAAGATTATTCAACCAAAGAAGCGATTTGTCGCTGAGTGACTATTCTCCCAAAATAGCAGCGTGTGCCCTTACCCTAAGAGGGGTAGGGAACTGGCTACAGACTATTATGTTTTCCTTTCAATCTTGTGGAATTAGAAGTGTATGTGTAAATATATATTGGTTGATTGAGAATTTCTTCAAAAACCAATCCTAGCCATCTTTTCAAATTTCTACTGCCTCCTTCCCCAGGCTGTGCAGGGGAGCTGGTGGCACTCAGCACACTGCACTGGGAGGCACTTGGGAGCCAATGAACAGCTAGGCTGACCTGACAGGAAACTGAACTCGTCTTTGTTTGTGTAAGTGCAGCGCTGTGATTGTCTAACCCCCTACTATTGTACTTCAGGCAGCAGTATTAGGATACGCACACCCCTCATTTGAAACATGAACATGGACAGGGACCACAGCAGATCTATAGGGAGCTCAAATAAAATGGCCATTTGTAAAGATAATGTTAGTTTTTAGACAAAAGTAAAACCAGCACCATCTATTATTCATAAATGCCTACAACATAAGGAGGGATTTCACTTATCCTATATGTCTCCTTTACGTCTACAGTCTCTTTCCATTGAAGGAGGAAATTTGTGAATTATGGAGGCAGAGACACAAACTCAGAGACTCCCTTCCTTTTGAGCCCAGTTCTAATTAGCCAGAAGGCATATCCAGCCTAGACCATGTATTTTGGGAGGCTGTTTAACAGGAATGTCTGGATGTGCACAGAAATTCATGATTATATATAATGATGCTTATCTGTGGAGCTGTGTCCATGGCAGTATTTGGCAGCCCACAGGTCTTTGCTACATTTGCACAGCACACCCGAATATTGTGGTGGTACAACTATTAAACCATTCCCTAAACCCCTGGCAAAGTATCAGTATACTCAGCTGTCAGCTCATCTGTCCTGCCTACTTTTCACAGTCCCTCTCCTCTTTTCACTGTGTGAGCTTAGAGAGACGGGATAGAATCCAGGGTCACTGGCCTAGTGTGCCTTTTGAGCTTGGCCTGGCCGCTAATTGCCTGGACCCCATAATGGCCAATGGAGACCTGTCAGACATTAATGCAGCCCTCATCCAGTGGGGTTTTCCATGTTGGCCAGTTATTGGTGGGACAGGCCCTCCTGAGGGCCCGATACACAGGCTGATAAAGTCAGGTGGAGCAGACCCCAGACTAAGCTGGCACTTTTACTTGTGCTTTTATGCTACATTTACTCATCATATAAAAAAATTATATTGATGATGCGGTTTTATCAGTGCATCGCCAGCTTTATTTTTATCTTACAATAACACTGTTGGATTGGCCTGCCAGGGTACCAGTAAAACTCCCGGTAGCCCATAGTTGAGTAGGTGTGGCCTATTTGAAGAGCCCTAGTTATGTGTTCACTCAACTATGTTGCCTTATCAGCCCATTTTCACTCTCTTTGATTGGATAATTAACTATTACACACTATTGGACAACTATGTATGACACACTAATTGAATAATTTATTTGGTTATATGTATGCACTTTTTTTCTGAATTCGTATGCTTGACAAAGGGGATTTATTTTCCCCGAAACGTTGCATTTGCAATCCGTAAATAAAGAATTTTTGGAAGAATTCCTGTAGTCCTGTGTGCCATCAGATGTTGCTGATTCTTATCAGCCTATACCAGTGATCCCCAACCAGTGGCTCATGAACAACATGTTGCTCACCAAGTCCTTGGACGTCGCTCCCAGTGGTTTTAAAGCAGGTGATTAGGAGACAAGTTTTGGTTGCATAAAAAACAGGAATTTTGGCCAAGCAGAGCCTCCTGTAGGCTGTCAATCCACACAAGTACCAAAAAGCCAATCAAAGCCCATATTTAGCACCCCAAATTGCTCAGAATTTTGTTTTCTTGTATCAAGCAATTTTTTATTCCGGAGTTGACTCTCCCTTTACGGTGAGTCGTGTGGGCTAAGATGTTTGGGGGGGACTTGCACCCCAGTCAGACACTCAACCAGAATCTCGTCGGCCAACAACTCCCATATCTGTTCCAGACTAAGTCCAGTTGAAGTGCAGCAGGCCCTGTACTAGCATTCAGCCTTGTGGCATTCCCCATGTAATGTTGTGTAGGAGATGAGAGCGGTAACCCCCACTGACACACCTACTGTGCAACTCGGAATAAACTCCCACTCAGGAAATCCCGGCCCTGGCTCTAAAGCAAAGTATGCGGGAGGGGCAGAGGGCGTGGCCCTGGCAATTAAGCAACACAAGCAGCAGCAGCCGAGGGTATCACACACGCACACTCTATCTCTCACACACACAGGCTCGGCTCAGTCTGGGAGCGCAGAGGTAAGAGGGGCAGCTGAACCCACAGATTATGGGGGGGGGGGCGCACATAGTGTTCCGAGTACAGGAGTGGGTGGTATTTACACGGATAGGCTGTTTGTGCTGTATGTTCCTGTCAGCTACACCATCTGCTAGCAGCCTAGTTTGTTATGGGCCCTGACCCTGCCACTGGGAGTTGGTATCCCATGCCCAGTCCACATTTGGCACCCCCCCAGGCATGGATGGCTTCGCCCAAGCTGCTAACAGACTGGATTCCCTGCTGTGGAGGTGCCACCAACCTTGTTTCACAGGAGGGGACTGTGTGGCCAATCTGATTACAGAGTTGTCTGTACCATGAAATGCCAGTCTGTGGGCTTCACTAGTGTTTGTGTAAAGACAGGCGGCCAGCCCATGCCTGATAGATGTGCAGCTTTATGGGTGTAGTAGTTATGTGCCCTACAGCAGAGATTCCTATTTGCTTGGGGTGGGTCTCCCTAATCCCTTTAATAAAGGCTCATTTGTAACTACAGTAGAAAGGAGATGTGATGACAAGGTTGCGGGAACTGGTTCCACAACAATTTTTGGGGCACAAACATGACTCCCGTTTGTGACCCCTGAGAAAAAGTAATGGGGGAGCGCTGCAACTGCCAGCTGTTCATACACTAGTGGTGCTGCCATACTGCTGCCTAAAGCTGGCCATAGACGCACAGATCCTATGGCCAGCTTTTCGGATCGTGTGTGGAGAGTGCCAACATCTTTCGGAGATCAGTCGTTTGGTCGATCGGACAGGTTTGATTTTGACCCGACCTATCCCGCCGGAGCCCATTGCCCATACGGCCGAACGTTTGGATTACCCCCGATAAAGCCATGCTCGTTAATGGCATATCGGGGAAAGATCCGCTCGTTTGGCGATGTCACCAAACGAGCAGTTCTTTGCGTCTATGGCCACCTTTAGGCATGTGCCATCAGTTATACGTACGGTGACACATCAGTATGACACAATATGACTCACATCAGTGTTCCATTGCTTCACTACTAGTGGAATGTGACTATTTCCACACAGTCTCATAGTGTTGTGCAGGTACAGGATATAGTAAACGGCTTCATTATATTCCTATGATTGGCGCACGTTAGTGACGGGGAACTTCTGAACTTCCACATATTCTTGTATAGGTATGGGATCTGACACCCGTTATCCAGAAAGCACTGACTTATGGGAAGGCCATATCCGCAGATAACACTGGCATAGGAAAAAACATTTTTTTCAAAATGCATCAGTTAATAGTGCTGCTCCAGCAGAATTCTGCACTGAAATCCATTTCTCAAAAGAGCAAACAGATTTTTTAATATTTCATTTTGAAATCTGACATGGGGCTAGACATATTGTCAGTTTCTCAGGTGCACCCGTCATGTGACTTGTGCTCTGATAAACTTCAGTCACTCTTTACTGCTGTACTGCAAGTTGGAGTGATATGACCCCCTTCCCCCCCCCCCCAGCAGCCCAACAACAGAATAATAGGAAGGTAACCAGATAGCAGCTCCCTAACACAAAATAACAGCTGGTAGATATAAGAACAGCACTCAATAGTAAAATCCAAGTCCCACTACAACGCTTTCAGTTACATTGAGTAGGAGAAACAACAGCCTGCCCGAAAGCAGTTCCATCCTAAAGTGCTGGCTCTTTCTGAAACCACATGACCAGGCAAAATGACTTGAGATGGCGCCTACACACCAATATTACAACTGAAAAAAATACACTTGCTGCTTCAGGAATTAAATTTTATATTGTAGAGTGAATTATTTGCAGTGTAAACAATTTAGAAATTAAAATGACAGAATCCCTTTAAATAGTTTTTTATTAGGTGATCTAAATTTCACAAAGATCCATTATCCAGAACTCATAGGTCTTGAGAATTCTGGATTACAGGTCCCAAACATATACTATAACGCCCAGCATTGTTTAACATAATGCAGAAGCTGCCCTCCCTGGTAACAAACTTTTGATTCAGTGTAACAGTGTAAATATTATATTTTTATATATTTATTATATTTTTTTATTATATTTTTTATTATATTTATTATTATAGCAATTGTATACACCTTATTTATTATTATAGTAATTTTATACATTTTATCTGTGCAGACCACCTACTGTATTTAGACGCTGAGAGCGAGCAGGGAGTCCAATTCCTACATAGAGGAAGGGGGAGAGGTGGCATGAGACAGTGCCTTTTTCTTGTTCTTCAAACTGTTTTGTTGCTTTTGGAAGCTGCACTGTTTGTTTTATTAACCAGTACTTGTCACAATAAGATCACTTTATGTGCCAGATACACTGCTGCTGGACTTCCCAGTTATAGCCGCTCTAATGCTAAACCCCATGGGCTTCATAATACATATATTGAAAGGTGCTGACAGAAAAGTGTCTGTTTTACCTCCTTTTACTAAACCTCTCTCTTACAAGGGTGCCAGATTATTAAATAGCTTATTCTTAGTGGTTTCTATATACAGCCTTTCCATGGTGCAGGATCGTGCAATCTTGCACAATTCCCAGCATCTGCAATAGATTGGTGGGGTTAAAAAAAAAAAACTAGGAACTTTCCCATGCAATGTGACAAAGAACATGAGAGACAGAACAGTATGTTGCCTGCTTGGTGCTGAGGTTTACAAATTTAAAAATAAAAGCTAAATTGGCATCGCTGTTGGCTTTATAACTGTAGTGGTGGGATACATATTGCAGGGTTTACACGCACGCTCTGCAGTGGCTGGATATACAGTACAGAGTAGTGGTTGGATATATACTATAGCTGTGGGACACAAACTGTATTGCTGGGACATAAACCAATGGGACATAAACCAATGGGACATAAACCAATGAGAATGGAGCATCGCAAGACATATAGTAGTGATTGGATACATGCTGGAATATTGGGCCCTATGCTATAGTGGCGGTCACATACTGTACTGGTGGTACAAGTGCTATATTACAGTGTTTTTGGCTGACTGTGACAGTACAACAGTCTGACTTGCTACATATGTCTAATTATATGGGGAGGCTCTAATGCATTTCTTTTATTCTTTGAACAAAAATACATTAAATCTTGTCTAACAAGCAGTGCAACCCATGCACCTTGCAGCAAATGTTCTTTGGCATCTTGCCTGGGAGCAAGAGAGGGAGAGATTGCTGTATTAGATGGAATTGGAAAGTACACTGACTGCACTGGGAATAAAGAGGCTGTATGGAATTGATGGAGGGGGTGAAAAGCAGTTGCTACTTTTGTCCCTCCCCAAAAAATATAAAAACCTGTTGGCCCGGGGACTTGCGCAATTATATATGACTGCTGGTGTGTTAGAAGGGGTCCACGTGACTCATTCTTCTGTAGGAAACACTAAGGCGCAGATTTATCGAGGGTCGAATTGAAAATTCGAAATTAAAATTTTAAATTGTTTTTTATGGTCAAATTCGACTAGGGAGTTATTAAAATTTGCACTGAGTTTTTTTTTTTAAAACATTTGAATTTGATTTTCGAGATTTATCATACTCTCGCCCCTTCAAATTCGACTATTCCCCACCGAATACCTGCAGAATTGCTGTTTTAATCAATGGGGGATCAATGAGTTGTTTGCAGCCTTCTTGACGTTCCAATCTAGTTTTTTAAATTCAAATCAAATTCGATTCGAGTTTTCAGGTCGTTTTAATTCATCCCAGTTTTAAAAATGTTATTTTTTTTTTAATAACTTCGAATTTCGAATTTATGGGAGTTTAGGGGAGTTTTTAAAAATTCACATTAATACGAAATTTGACCTTTGATAAATGGGCATGTGCTTTCAGAAAGAGCCAGCACTTTAGTGTCGCACTGGGACCTGGATTTTACTATTGAGTGCTGTTCTTATATTTATCAGGCAGCTGTTATCTTGTGTTAGGGAGCTGCTTTCTGGTTACCTTACCGTTGTTCTGTTGTTAGGCTGCTGAGGGGGGGGAGGGAGGGGGTGATATCACTCCAACTTGCAGTACAGCAGTAAAAAGAGACTGGAGTTTATCAGAGCACAAGTCACATGACTGTGGGCAGCTGGGAAACTGACAATATGTCTAGCCTCATGTCAGATTTCAAAATTAAATGTAAAAAAATCTGTTTGCTCTTTTGAGAAACAGATTTCAGTGCAGAAGGCTGCTGGAGCAGCACTATTAACTGATGCATTTTGAAAAAAAAACATTTTTCCCATGACAGTATCATTTTAAGAGCAAAGGGGGGCCTTGACCAAAGGCTGAATATGCAAGGGATGGAGGGGGGGGGGCTTAAAGGAGAACTAAAGCTTAACTAAAGAAGTAGCTAGAAATGTTGTACATTATGTTTTTGGGCTTCTGTATCAGCCCAAGGCAATCACAGCCCTTTAGCAGTAAAGATCTGTGTCTCCAAAGATGCCCCAGTAGCTCCCCATCTTCTTTTCTGCTGATTCACTGCACATGCTCTGTGCTGCTGTCACTTACTGAGCTTAGGGACCCACTCACAATATACAGTACACAAATGTCGCAATATAAGGCTGATTAGTGATTAATACAGATTATTACTATAGGACAGCACATAAACCAATGCAATTAGCATCATCATTTAATCATCAGCTTTGTAGTATCCTCTTATATCACAGGCAAACCTCATTTTCTGCTTGATAATTTGCTACAACCCCTAAACTTAGCTTCTCAACAGCTGCTCAGAGCCCACTGAGCATGTGAGTGTTACAGACACTTTCCAAGATGGTGACCCCCTGTGACAAGTTTGAAGTCCTGGATCATTGCTGCTATTGACAAGCTGAAACCTTATGCTGGTGCAATAAGTTCAGTATATAAAATATGGCATTTTTAGCCACATTTAGGGTTTAGTTCTCCTTTAAATTAAAAAGCCTGACAACCGCGGTTGCAGCCTTACTAACATTGTAGTAATAAGTTTAGAAAGATGAATGTCCCATTTGAGAGGCCTTTCTGCTCACCTCGCCTGACTTGTTTGGATCAGGGATCTGTAACTCCATTGCTGAGACTTGTACTTCATCTGCAGCGGAGCTCAGAGAGCACATCCCCGGGGGAATTTGCTGTGAAACATAATAACTGAGCCTTACATAATATAATTAGTATGTTGCAAGTGCAGTGAACATTGGGAAGAAAATCTGTTGGCTTGTGTTATATATTAACCTAGATTTTATTGTGTGTTTATATCTGTATATCTAAGCCCCAGGGTCTGCACTGTGCTGGTGAATAATAAAAGGTTTTGGGGCATTCCATTTAGCAGCCGCTTTGCACCAGATTTCCAGCTCGTCCTTTGTCAAAGCTACATGTTGCTGTGCTCAGTTGTTACCATAGCAACGGAAGCTGGCATAAAAACAAAATCTAAATTAAAGTTTAATGTCCCTGTACCTGGTGTTTCAATCTGACAGCTCAGTAATTCAGGCGCAGACTCTAAACTAAAAAGACAACAAACAGCTACACTGAATACTGGAGAGTGTCACACCCATCCAGATCAGCTGCAGCCAGCCAACCAGTTCAAGCAAAAGTTGCTACAAAGTATTAAAATATAACTTTTAATTCAAACTGTTTAAAAAGTATTATTCGTTTGGCCACATCAGCATACACACTCACAGCGTGAAAAAACACTACGCCGTGCGGGACCATGTCCCTAAAATGACACACAATTAAAAACTCAAAGCGTAGGTAGGACTGGTGGTGGGTATGTAAAAAGTATTTAGTAGCAGGTTTAAATACCCATTGTCAGTACCTGCTCAATAGGAATAATAATTATACCACCAAAGGTACCGGTTCCCACCCTTCCACCCTTCCCCCAGCAGAGTATTCTACCTAGCTACGTTGGGAAGAGTGGGAGCTACTCACACCACCTTCCACCTACGCTGCCCTACGCGTTTCGCTGACAAGCAGCTTCGTCGGGGGCATAAGTGCTGGTCGCGCTCCTTTCTCCCCTTTAAATAGGCTACATGCGCTGGTTACTGCGTTCCGCATGTCCGTGATGTCACTTCCAGTTTCGCATGTCTGCGTGACGTCACTTCCGGTATTCCGTCCGTGTCACTATTATGTGCTGGCGGAAGTGCGCGTCTTATTGCTTCATCTCTTAGTGAGACAGCAATCAGTTGCCAGTACATTTCCCCAATACATTCATTGTAAGGGGCCAGCTGCTGAACCTTCGAAAATACTGTGGTTCCAATGATATTAAAGTTACCAGATCGCCTCAAAAAAGTATTTCATAGGAGTTAGTTATATATTGATGTCAGCAGTCACTTTCAGATTGATTGCGTTAATGTTAAGTTTATCGATGAATTCATAGAATTTGTGCTTGGTGTCGGACCAAATCAGTATAATATCGTCTATGTAGCGTAACCACATAGGGATATGTTGCGTGTATTCGATGAGTTCATCCCCAAAAACCAGATTGCTCTCCCACCACCCTAGGTATATGTTTGCATAACTGGGGGCGCATGTACTGCCCATTGCGGTCCCCCTCGTTTGGTGGTAATAGTGTGAGTTGAAAGTGAAGTAGTTATGCCTCAAGATAAATTCTAAAAGATCAATCACAAAGGCACTGTGTTTTTCATATGCTGGACCTCTTTGTCTTAGAGTGTCCTTGGCTGCAGTTAAGCCTACTTCATGGATGATACTGGTATAAAGTGACTCCACATCTAGGCATGCAAGGAAATCATGACTGTTTAATGTTATGCCCTGTAGATGTCTTAGGGCATCCATCGTATCCTGGACAAAAGATGGTAAATTTCTACAAATGGTTTGAGTATTGATATACATACATAGATGCTCGCAGACTCTAAACTGTTACAATTTTGCAACACTTAGTTGATACATTTCTCAGCTGCATTTCTGGAGTATGAGCAACTATTGTATCAATTCTAACAGCTGCCTGTAATGAAACTCTGATTCTGCTCAGCAGGGACAAAGATAAGAACTGTATCAACTAAATGTATCAATTTAGAACACTTTACAGGGTCAGCGACCCCCCCTTCCCAGAGCTGTTTTAGGGCTAGGCCACACGGGAAGATTTCAGGGAGATTAGTCGCCTGGCGACTAATCGCCGCGTCTAATCTCCCTGAATGGCTTGCTGGTATCTTGCACCCGCTAGCGCTAAAGTCGTCTGCGCCTATTCACACGCAGCAACACGTTTTACAAAGTCGCTCGAAATCGCCTCGTGAGGCGACTTTAGCGCTAGCGGGTGCAAGATACCAGCAAGCCATTCAGGGAAATTAGTAGCCTCAAAGACGCGGCGATTAGTCGCCAGGCAACCAATCTCCCTGAATCTTCCCGTGTCTTAGAAGGTGAAAAATTACACTTTACACTTCAATATTAGAAAAACTGTGACACAAGTAATTGGAGAAAGTCGTTGATGTATAGAATGATATTCTGAGACAATTTTTTTTTTTAATTTGTGGTTTTTCCAGTTTTTTTAGCTTTTTATTCAGCAGCTCTCGAATTTGCAATTTCAGCAATCTGGTTGCTAGAGTCCAAATTACCCAAATAAGCATTTGTTTTTAGATGGGGTCAATGACCCCCATTTGAAAGCTGCGTCTAATCTCCCGAAATAGCAGCGCGTGTCTCTGCGCTAAAGGGAAGTTATATCTCTCCCAGAATGTTCTGTGGGACAGAAATATGTGGAGAATAACAGGGGATGTGTTCACTGAGGCTGGAAAAGCCAGTACAGGTGTTGGGATTTATGATTTTTCACCTGTGGAAAAGGGGAGGGTCTTTCTCTGTTCAGAAAGTAGGAATTGGGAAGTGAGGGGTCCAAGTGTGAGAACTGGGGAAAAAGAGCAAAATCTGAGTTTTCCTGGCTAAATTTGGCAAAATAGTGTCTGAGGCACTACCTTAGAGCAGGTTTCCTATATAAACAGTTTTCCAGCAGAGCAGTCTGTTATAGTTTTAGAAAAGTATTTTATGATTTTAGAAGAATAAACTTAAATTAGTACTTGAAGTCTTTTTTTAATGTCACTGTTCCTTTAAAAGACCTGTCTTTGTTGAGGAACCAAGACTTTTGCAACATTGTTTAAAAAGTAACAACATCAAAAAACAATTTGTTTTGTTAATTTAATTAGTCTTGGTGGGTTTTTTTTTCGAGGTATACTTACAATTTTTTTAAAGAAATTTTGATGTTACTGGTCCTTTGATGTATATTGAAAAATTGCTTAGAATTATAATTTCTTTTATTAGGCAAAGTTTTATTTTGGGGTTGACCTGCCCTTTAAGCACCTAAACAAGTGAATACAATAAAGGAAGTAACTTATCATGGAAAATAATAGTGGACCTATAATAAATATTTACTATACAACGATATCATAGAGTTTGTTATCTCAAAGGTTATGATTGATTATGATAACTGCCTCCTCACCCAACTGTAATCACCGAGCCTAAACTAAACATTAGTCACTTATTTTATACGACTGTGCTGCACTTGCCTCTCAGCCAGGAGATTGAGATGAAATGATCCGATTTATTGCCTCAGGCACCCTTAGCTCCGAGTGTCACAGAAAGTGACTTTGCATTGAAGTCATGGAATAAGCAAGACATTTTCACTGGCTTTTATGTAAATGCGAGTCACGTGCTGGTAAGTTGCTGTAGTTTCTTCCAGCTCAAAATCCAGTTCCTTCTATACACGTTTAGGTCACAGCTTTAGGGTCAGGGCACACAGGCAGATTCCGGGAGATTAGTCGCCTCGGCAACAAATCTCCTCTTCTTCAGGTTGACTAATCTCTCCGAACTGCCTCCCCGCCGGCTAAAATGTAAATCGCCGGCAGGATGGCACTCGGAGCGGTTCATTTTCCGAAGACGTCGAAGTTTCTGCAAAATTTTAGCCGGCGGGAAGTTCGGGGGGATCAGTCGCCCCGAAGAAGAGGAGATTTGTCGCTGAGCGACTAATCTCCCTGAATGTGCCTGTGTGCCCTGATCCTTAGGGTAAGGCCAGACGAGGAGATTCGAGGAGATTTTGTCGCCTGGCGACTTATCGCCACGTCTTTTGCGCGACTATCTCCCCGAACTGCCTCAGCGCTTTTTCCCCATAGGCTTGAATGAAAAGTCGCCTGCGCTAATGCACACGCGGCGATGCGTTTTCAATAGTCGCCCAAAGTTGCTTCACTGAGGCAACTTTGGGCGACTATTGAAAACGCATCGCCGCGTGTGCATTAGCGCAGCCGATTTTGCGCTGTAGCCTATGTGGAAAAGACGCTGAGGCAGTTCGGGGAGATAGTCGCGCAAAAGACGTGGCGATAAGTCGCCAGGCGACAAAATCTCCCCGAATCTCCTCGTCTGGCCTTACCCTTAAAGAGATTATTCACCTCTTACACCAATCCCTGCCCTGCTGTGAATAATCTCTTTAAAAGCATGGCATCGTTTTCATTGAAATGTCGAGAAAATCATTGAAAATTATAAGTGACATTGTTTATTTGTCAGATTGGCAGGCCGGAAAGGATTAAGAACTGCTTGAACCCAAAGTTCTCAAATAAGTTCCTAGTCAATTACTACTTTGAAGTGGTTCAGAAGCTGAAGTTTGGAATTTATGATATTGACAATTGGGTGATCATGATTTTTTGGGAGAAAAAGGAAACCCTGATCTTTCCGTAATTTGGATCTACATAACTTAAGTCGACTAGAAAATCATATAAACATTAAACAAACCCAATAGGCTGATTTTGTTTCCAATAAGGATTAATTATATCTTAGTTGAGAGCAAGTACTGTTTTATTATTACAGAGAGAAAGGAAATAATTTTTAAAAAAAATGGGATCCATAGATAACGGATCCCATACCTGAATAGAGAAAAATGAAATCATTTAAAAAATGTGGTTTATTTGATTATAATGGAGTCTATGGGAGACAACCTTCCTGTAATACAGAATTTTGTGGATAATGGATTACCGGATAAAGCATCTCATACTGATGCTAAGCCCTTCAAGTAGTATCCCTATTTATTGTTTTTTTATGGCCCTTAGCCATGGATCATTATATAGTGAATATAGTACCCCCTATTGTAAAATATAAGGATATTATAAGTCACAGAGGAGTTCCATGACCATATGAAAGCATAAGGCTGAGGTTATGGAACTCCGAGGTAACGTCTTATGTTCTCATATTTTCCAACAAGGGGTACTTTATTTATTATAATACATAAGTTTTAGTGAGTCGTGACCAAAATGACATCACTACTCACCGTTTATAGCTGATGACATCACTAGTCACGTTTATAACTGATGACATCACTAGTCACTGTTTGTATAGTGAATAAAGGACCCCCTCTTGTAAAATATAGGGATATTATGTTACCGAGGAGTTTCATGACCTTATAAAAACACAAGGCCGAAGGCCGAGTGTTTTTATACAGGTCATGGAACTCTGAGGTGACTTCTAATATCCTCATATTCTGCAACTGGGGGTATTTTATTTATTATAATACACAAGTTTTAGTGAGTCATGTGACAGAAATGACATCACTACTCCCCGTTTATAACTGATGACATCAGAACTCACCGTTTATAAGGATAGAATTTACAAGATATTCATGGCTTTTGTGTATTATAACTGTACTACATGAAGCAGCTGTGGTTCCTTGGGCAAATCCTGATGCGACATCTGTTTAATGAAATATGATTTTTCTAGAGACACATGCCCATCAAGTCTGTTTACTGGATAGAAAATAAAGAAAGGGCAGAAGGTCTGGCTTATGTCTTGCTGGCAGAATGAAGACGCACATCTTCAATATTTTAATATTCCATTTTCCATTTATATTTAATAGATGGCTGCACAATGTGTCACCAAAGTGGAGCTGAGCGTCTCCTGCACCAATCTTCTAGATCGAGATGTCAGCTCCAAGTCTGACCCACTATGTATCCTGCTATTGAACTCCAGTGGCAACCAATGGTTTGAGGTAATGCTGACCAAATATCTGTATATCATCTGCCAGCTTTCTTGACAAATTCACTACCATACTTATAAAGATCTTTCAGAAGTAAGTATTACTGTACATTGATTTCCATCCCCGGAAGATCCTTCTTGCTTTCAGTTCTGGGAAGTCTAACCTAACCTTCAGCTCAAGCTGATCTACAACTCCTCCAACAGAATTGGGAAACGGTTCTCTCTTAGCTACAGCTGGTTGCCTACAGGTTTGACATCCACTGAGATGGAACATTATACTGGGCAACTTATATTAATACAGAGTATAATATATTTAAAAAATATCTATTTTGCATGGCTATTCTTGCCGGGACGGATTATGGGTCACATTTGTTTCAAGAAGAAATCTGATCTCATGGTTTTTCTAGTGAACACTCCATGAAAGTCTATGTTAAAATCCAGAAAGAAATTAATTTTCGTCAGATTGAAAATGGCTGTGTGTGTCTTCTGGCAACCAAACGACACTGTGTGATTTGAGACTTTAAAGGAGAAGGAAAGCTACAGAAGCAAGTTATAACACTATATTTATTCTGCAGAATGCTTTACCATAAACGGCTCTAGAAACACTCTCTGTTTGTTTAGGATAGCAGCTGCCATATTAGCTTGGCATGACATCACTTCCTGCCTGCTTTCTCATAGCTCTTGGCTCAAATTACAGCAGGGAGGAGAGGGGGAAAAGGGAAGGGAGAGGGTAGCAAACTGGGTTTAAGTTGAAAACAGGAAGTCTGATACAGAAGCCCATATGTGTACACAATAGAAGGAAAGAAACGTGGTGTTTCTTTTGACAGAGGACTCAGAGCAGCATTATTTTGAGGGTTTACTGGTGTAATATATATATATATAGGGTGTTCTGATAAAGCTTACTTAATTTAAGCCTTTCCTTCTCCTTTTAAAGAGACACTGACCTGATTTGAGTAATTATATCCATGTCTTACCCAAGGAGTCAATTTCCTGGAATGGAATTTCTCTTGTTTTTCATAGTACAACCCAACAGTTTTGGTGGAACAGCCATCTGAACTCTCAGGTCAAACACCATTTAGCTGCAGAGGAAGTCATTGGGCTTCCAATGTCAATAAGTAAATGGGAACTGCAATCCTGATTCCTGTGTTTCTAAAGTGAGTTGAGTGTGGTAGATTGGGTCTGCAAATATCCCCATAGTTTCATACTCGCTGTGCCAAAAATAACCTTTCCTAGTATAGTGTACTGAATGATTATAAAATGTGTATTATGATTTTATTGATATGATTGGAGGCTGCCATGCCCTTCCCTCACCAAAGAAATCAGGTGAATTTCTTCTCTAAGCTGTGAAAGAGCAGCCAGGGGCAGCCTAATTGTCTTAATGTGTTAAATTTTAATGACTTTGCATTCAGGACCTCTGAGAATTATAAGTGCCATTGTTTATTTGTCAGATCGGCAGGACCGAAAGGATTAAGAACTGCTTGAACCCAAAGTTCTCAAATAAGTTCCTAGTCGATTACTACTTTGAAGTGGTTCAGAAGCTGAAGTTTGGAATTTATGACATTGACAACAAAACCGTTGACCTGGGTGATGATGATTTCTTGGGAGAATTTGAATGTACATTGGGACAGGTAGGTAGAGGCCATTGACAAATCATACAGCACGATTAAATCAAGATTTTTTTTTTAGGTTGTCCTGCAATTTACAGGTCAGAATGTAAATAAATACTTGTTCCCACCCATTCATTCTACAAATAATGGGTTTCTTCTTAAAGCAATTGCTTACGTAGCGGTTGGAAAAATTTAGAGTTAAGAAAATTTGTTGAATCTTCTAATGAGATTGCATCTATGATATGCTTTGTAGTTTCGAAAAACGGTCCGCACACACCAATATTGCAGTCGGGGATTGTGCCCCTTTTATTAATGCCACCAACAATAAATATTCAACGTTTCGGGGGGACACAGCCTCCCTTCTTCAGGAGGCTGTGTCCCCCCGAAACGTTGAATATTTATTGTTGGTGGCATTAATAAAAGGGGCACAATCCCCGACTGCAATATTGGTGTGTGCGGACCGTTTTTCGAAACTACAAAGCAGTAAGGTGACCTGGCAAGGTCAACGGTGGACCAGCACCACTACGCAGAATAAGTGGAAGGAGGTGTGCGGTAACATAAAGTTTTATTGCATCTATGATACACAGGATCTTTCGGTTCTTTTTGTGGTTATTAAAAGGAAAAGTCTGGCTGACCACAACCTTCCTTATCTCCTCCTAGCCTTTTTGTTGTGGCCTCATCCATTATGTGCCATTAAAGGGCAGAGACACATGGTCAGATTTGGGGAGATTAGTCGCCTGGCAACAAATCTCCTCTTCTTCAGGGCAAATAATCTCCCCAAACTGCCTTCCTGCCGGCTAGAATAAAAATTGTCGGCGGGATGGCACTCAAAGTCGCCCGAAGTTGCCTTACGAGGAAACTTCAGGCGACTTTGCAAAATGAATCGTTCCGATTGCCATCCCGCCAGCAATTTTCATTCTAGCCGGCAGAAGGGCAGTTCGACTAATCTCCTGTTCGACTAATCTCCCCAAATCTGACCGTGTGTCTCTGCCTTAAAAAGGGAAGTTCCTCTATATTTAGAACAGAATGTATACTTTTTTAAAATCTTTTTTTTTTCAAATCTGTTAAAGATTGTTGCTTCGAAGAACCTAACCAAGCCCCTGGTACTGAAAAATGGCAAGCCGGCAGGAAAAGGATCCATCACGGTATGAACAATCTCCTTTGTTAGTGTCATTTTTTATTACAGTCAGATTTTGTGGGTAACCAGTGCCTTAAGTCTGTTGATTGGGCTAATGTTATACATGGTGTTTTCTCCGCTGGTAAAAAAAAACCCCATGGGTCAGATTTACTAAGGTTCAAATGGTAAATTCAAAAAAAAATTTGGATCAAAACTCACACATTTAAATTTAAAAGCACCAACTCGAATTTGCATGTAAGATTTATCTCACCTCGACCCTGGAAACAGTTCTAATTCAACTATTCTGCACCTAAAACCTGCCGGGTTCACGTACAAGACAATGGACAAGGCCCTTTGTACTATTTCAAGATGTTAATAGTAGCGATGAGCCAAATTTTTGCCAAGTTTCGCTTGGAAAATGACGCCCCATAGACTCCAATGGGAGAAAAAAAATGTTGCATGTCAAAAAAATTTGACATGCAAAAGTTTTTTTTTTTGAAGGAAAACTCGATTCGAGTTCGATTAGCGTTTTCGGGTCAGGGCTATCGATTGAATTTTAGACGTTCAAGTTTTTTCATAAATAACATACCATGCGAATTGTAAATAAAATCAATTTTATTAGTTTTAAAAAATTCACATTACTCTAAAATTTGACTTTTGATAAATAACCCCCTACGTGTGACATACTGTAGATATTACAGCTGTTACCAAAATATCTCTTTAAAAGCGCGTTTTTTTACATCGGGTTTCTGTTTTGTCATTTCAGTAAGCACACTTTCTATAAATGTCTTATATGCAGTAGAAAAGATATTTAGTGATGCGTGTTTCTAGAAGGGCAAGATACTTAAGGGTGATATTTAACAATAATATTAATTTTGTCCCGTTCAAGAAGCCAGGAGTGACTTGTTTCATCTCTTTTCATCTCAATGTAGATATCAGCAGAGGAAGTGAAGGATAACAGAGTGATTCAGTTTGAAGCTGAAGCAAGGAAATTAGACAATAAGGTATATATACATATATATATATAAAATGTGCTTAAATGTATACAAGTGATTGCTTTTTACCTTCACAATCCTAGTACGGGTATGGGACTTGTTATCCAGAATGCTCAGAACCTGGGGTTTTCCGGAATACAGATCTTTTCATAATTTGGATCTTCATACGTTAAAGGGATCTTATCATTTGAAAACATGTTTTTTCCAAAACGCATCAGTTAATAGTGCTACTCCATCAGAATTCTGCACTGAAATCCATTTCTCAAAAGAGCAAACTGATTTTTTTTTATATTCAATTTTGAAATCTGACATGGGGCTAGACATTTTGTCAATTTCCCAGCTGCCCCTGGTCATGTGACTTGTGCCTGCACTTTAGGAGAGAAATGCTTTCTGGCAGGCTGCTGTTTTTCCTTCTCAATGTAACTGAATGTGTCTCAGTGGGACATGGGTTTTTACTATTGAGTGTTGTTCTTAGATCTACCAGGCAGCTGTTATCTTGTGTTATCTGGTTATCTGATTACCTTCCCATTGTTCTTTTGTTTGGCTGCTGGGGGGCAAAAGGGAGGGGGTGATATCACTCCAACTTACAGTACAGCAGTAAAGAGTGATTGAAGTTTATCAGAGCACAAGTCACATGACTTGGAGCAGCTGGGAAATTGACAAAATGTCAGATTTCAAAATTGAATATAAAAAAAAATCTGTTTGCTCTTTTGAGAAATGGATTTCAGTACAGAATTCTGCTGGAGTAGCACTATTCACTGATTCATTTTGAATTTTTTTTTTCCCATGACAGTATCCCTTTAAGTCTACTAGAAAATCATGTAAACATAAAATAAACCCAATAGACTTGTTTTGCTTCCAATAAGGATTAATTATATCTTAGTTGGGATTAAGTACAAGCTACTGTTTTATTATAACAGTAAAAAACAAAATTAAAAATTTGGATTATTTGGATAAAACGGAGTCTATCGCAGACAGCCTTTCTGAAATTCTGAGTTTTCTGAATAACGGGTTTCTGGATAACGGATCCCATACCTGTACTCCACAACACTGCTTCATATGTACAGATTTGGTCAGGCAAAAATCTGTCAGACCATTGGGGCATGCATGGTACAGTTTCACAGTTCATTTGTCTGAACGGAAATTCTAATTGCTGGAATTCCTTTTTATTAGGCAGATAGTAAGTATAACTGCATTGGATTTAAGTTAGTTCTTAAATAAAACAGAAGCAACAGGCACGTACACACAGTTCAAAGCCAAGCATGACGAATCGTCCTGCCGAATCCACTAATTTGGGATTTGGATGAATCCTAAATCTTTACTGAAGGATTCAGGCGAACACTGAACCAAATTCAGATGATTCGGCCAGGCACGTGGATTCCGCCAAATTAGAATCCTGGATCTGGTGTATCCCTACCTTTAGTCAAGGTTATAGGTACAGGTATGCGATCCGTTATCTGGAAAACAGTTATCCAGAAAGCTCCGAATTACAGAATGGCCGTCTCCCATAGACTCCATTTTATCCAAAAAATCCCAAGTATTTAAATGTGATTTCCTTTTTCTCTGTAATAATACAACAGTGCCTTGTACTTGATCCAAACTAAAATATAATTAATTCTTATGGGAAGCAAAACCAGCCTATTGGGGTTATTCAATGTTTGCATGATTTTCTAGTAGACGTAAGGAATAAAGATCTATATTACAGAAAAATCCATTATCTGAAAAAACCTATTCTGCATAACAGGTCCCATATCTGTACAGTGTATGAAGCTATTGTTTGGCATGTCAGTAGTAACAGGGATATCTATTATATTAAATAAGTACTCACCTTCATATTTTACCCTAAACACCAGAGAGAAAGTGGAAAATATCTAGTTTTTGTATATACATGTTACACACTATATTGAGAATTGGATAGCGCTGTTTTATTGTATGGTTGTTGTACCCTTGTAACTGTGAAATAATAACCAGCTATACTTTGAGTCTTACAGTGGCTTTGATGTAAATCTTGCAGGACTTTTTCGGCAAGTCTGACCCTTATCTGGAGTTCCACAAGCAGACAGACGATGGGCGGTGGCAGATGGTTCATAGAACAGAAGTAAGATTCCTGTTAGACCTCAGCACAGACAAAACCGTATTTATATTACTTATAACTGGCCTTATTTGTTTTGCTAACAAAGGCAACAAGAAGGGATACAATAATCAGTACTAATTGTTATAATGATATAAAATAACTGGCTAATACAAGAATATCAGTAAGTTGTTTGTGTAGACAGTAACTTATAAGAAGCTGCATCCATAAGTCAGTCTGATTGGCTGACAGTTGCTAACGTCCTGTATTGGGCCGGTACTAGCGGAATACCCGCAATGTGGTCCAGTTTCGGCTGAAAAGTCCCTGATTCCTTGGCCGTGTGGGTAGGCCATAGTGGGTGCCCCTAGGCCTGCTGCCATTCGCCGCCCCCATACCCTCCCCTCTTTTTTATCATCAGGTCTGGAGCACTGGGGATTGGCACACAGGAAATTTTTAAAAACTAATATATTTTCCGCTCATCCCCAGTGTTTTTTAACCTACATTGATGTGGTTGAGCAGTATGTCGCCCCCTTAAAATCCTGCCGCCCTAGGCCCAGGCCTTGGTTTCCACAAATCCAGACCTGCGTGCAGGCAGTCTGCGGGTAACCCGGCTGGGTACCGAACAAAGGTGCGGGCTTGATCCCTCACTTGTGGGGGATCTATTCTTTTGCGAAGATTCAGTGCCAGAGTGACGTCACTTCTGGTCAAATGTGACAGCTCGTCCGTTTTCGCGTGTCCCCCCCCTAGGGTCGGAAGGCTAGTTGGGTAGTGGGAACATGCTGATCAAATTGGGGGTTCAAGTACTACAGAGATTCAGAATGAGGAATAGTGAATTTCAATCTCATGCGTATGTCTGTTTTTAAGGTGATTAAAAACAATCTGAATCCTGTCTGGAGACCATTCAAGATCCCCCTTCAATCTCTCTGCAATGGTGACATGGAAAAGCCAATCCGGGTGAGTGTCAAGCATTTACTGTACAGCTGCAAATAAGGACAGAAACGTCTGCTGTGCAGAAGAATGTATTCTTACCTTAAAGGAGAAGGAAACCCAGTCGGCGCAAAAACCCTCCCCCCTCCCCTGTGTTGCCCACCCTCCCTCCTCCCCCCTGGCCTACCCGTCCCGCTGGGCAAATGCCCCTAACTTGTTACTTACCCTTCTGCGCAGCTCCAGTCTACGGAGTTCACCGACGCCATCTTCTTCCAAGCGATCTTCTTCCTGCTTTGACTGGCGCATGCGCAGTAGGAGCATTTCGCCCCTATGGATCTACTGCGCATGCGCCAAATGTCACAAAGGAAAACTTTGTGACTTTTGGCGCATGCGCAGTAGATCCGTACCGGCGAAATGCTCCTACTGCGCATGCGCCAAAACGCCGGTCAAAGCAGGAAGAAGATTGCGTGGAAGAAGATGGCGTCGGTGAACTCCGTAGACTGGACCTACACAGAAGGGTAAGTAACAAGTTAGGGGCATTTGCCCAGCGGGACAGTTAGGCCAGGGGGGAGGAGGGAGGGGAAGCAACACAGGGGAGGGGGGAGGGTTTTTGCGCCGACTGGGTTTCCTTCTCCTTTAACTACCAGTTTACATGTACAAATTAAGTACATAACCAGGGCATCTCCACCCAGAATATGTTTTTGCATGTAATTCTGAGCAATTTTCCAATATTCCAATTAATAATTATTATTATTATTATCAGTTGTTTGTAAATTTGCAGCTGAAAGCAGTGCTTATTTATCCCTTTGTGTTTTAAATAGTGAAACAATGTAGCAGAGTCAGAACTGTAGTGCAAAGAATATAAACCGGCAGATATATGTGATATGATGTCATACTCAAGTATACACAAGTACAGTATATAATTATGAGGCCAGTGCACACAAGAAATTGTGGCGCTCAGAGAGAATTATTTGCCCCACCCCCATGCAATGTTCTTTGCGCACTGCACAAGCAAATGACTCTTTTACTGTTCTCTCTAATTCCAATAACATAGATATCTGCATTATCTCTCTTTTTCCTTAAAAATATTATAATGATAAGGAAAGCTAAGTATTGTTACATTTATATATTCAGTGGCATGCTTAATGGGGAGCAACTATGTAAGTAGAACAATTTTTATGTTCCTTATTTCCAGTATTTCCGCTTTCTTCTTGGGATGCACCAAATCCATGGTTCAATTTGTTAAAAGCCTTTAAGTTAATTTAAAACACTTAGGGGTTAATTTATTAAGCTTCTAATTGTTCTAGTCGGACTTTTACAGGGGAGGATGCAATTTTTTCTGTGATTTATTAAAGTCCCATGGTATTAAAAGACAGATGAAAAAAGTACTCCAACTCAGTCCTGCCGAGAACATGTAGAAGTCGGTGACATATGTCACGTTAACAATTGAGATTTTCTGAGTTGCTCTGGGTTTTAGAAAAAATTTTAGCTTTCAGGCAATCTGACGAAAAAAAACGTAGTTTTCAATCACAAAATCAGAAAAAATCGCAGGCTTTGGGTTTTTTTACCGATTTTATTGGGACTTTTTCCCACACAAGAAAAAATTGTGAATATGTATTGATAAATAGGGGGGAAAAGTCTGTGCAGATTTGGTTGGAGTCGTTTTCAGAAAATAGTCAGAAATAACGCCCTTAAAGGGGAAGGAAACCTAGTCGGCGCAAACCCCCCACCCCCTCCCGTGTATTGCCCCACCTCCCTCCTCCCCCTGGCCTACCCCTCCCGCTGGGCAAATGCCCCTAACTTGTTACTTACCCTTCTGGGCAGGTCTAGTCCAGGGAGTTCACCGACGACCAAATCTGGTATTTGGCCAAATCTTTTGTGCACGATTCAGCATTCCTCCGAAACCATAAAATTATGGATTTGATGCATCCCTACATTCTTCAGAATCTCGTTCATCATTTACCAAAAAATACCCTTTGTTTTGATACTGCACATTCTGCTGATTAAAATTAGGGGTTTGTGATTTATGGGAAGTTAAAGGTCAGTCACAGCCTTAGGTTGATGCCCTATTCGGTCAAGCCCTCCTTAGTTTATGGACATGACACTCACCCTGCAACAATTTCAGGGAAAGCCAGGGCAGTAAGTATACATTCACTCCTAAATGTAACCCCATGTGGTCTCTAGTTGGACCCCCCCATCCTCTGCACAGCACCCCTCAAGTCCCACGGTTTGGGAACCACGCACCAAAGCCCATTTTCTATCCATAGAGATGCAGCAGTACAGTTCCATAGCCGTATCTCAGTAGCTCATAATCTATTGGTAGTTAAAGGAACAGTAACACCAAAAAATTTATGTATTGCAAAGTAATAAAAATATAATGTACTGCTGCCTTGCACTGATAGAAGCTGTGTGTTTGCTTCAGAAACTCTACTCTTGTTTATATAAACAAGCTGCTGTGTAGCCATGGGGGCAGTCATTCAAGCTGGAAAAAGGAGAAAAGGCACAGGTTACATAGCAGATAACAGATAAGCCCTGTCCAATACAATGGTGTTTTATCTGTTATATGTAACCTGTGCCTTTTTTCCAGCTTGAATGGCTGCCCCATGTTTTAAGGAACAGTAACTTCAGAAAATGAAAGTGTTTTAAAGTAACAAGCATGTAATATACCATTGTGATGCGCTGGTACATCTGATGTTTGCTTCAGAATCTCTACAATAGTTTATATAAACAAGCTGTTGTGTAGCAATGGGGGCAGCCATTCAAAGCTGAATAAGGAGAAAAGCACAGGATACACAGCAAATAACATATAAGCTGTGTAGTATACAATGGGATTCTTCAGAACTTATCTGTTATCTACTGTGTATCCTGTGCTTGAATGGCTGATTAAGGCTTACCGGAGTCTGTTTCAACCAATTAGCTGGAGGAAGGCCGCTCTTACAGTACCCCACACGGTGTGTCCTCAAATATGCAGAGAGGAGAAACTGGTAGGGGAAGGTATGAGAGCCGAAATAACCGTGGTGATGATCGTGAAGTATGGCTCTCTCTGTAGTGAAGAAGAAGAATGGTCAGGTGGGCCGAGTCAGGGAAGGCGGAGATCATCGTAGTCAGGGACAGGCAAGGTCGAACCAGGAAAGCAGAGAAGTTGCAAGCGTCACAGCAGTAAGCGAGATCAGCAAGTGTAGTCTGAAGGTTCCAAAATCAATTCACGAAATAGAGTTTCCAAAAGTCTTAGGTAGAGTAGCCAAGACGATGTCTGAGCAAAGTCCTGACCTTGAAGGAAGGTTTAAATAGGCCCCAGCGTCAATGGCGATGCGTCACGGCGCCAGCGTCATGTGGCCTGTGTCAAATCCGGACGCGCTGCGTCACAAAGTGGATTCCAACGTCTGCGTCGAAGGACAGTGCCAGAACCCTTGGGATCCTGACAGGCTGCCCCCATGGCTACACAGCAGCTTGTTTATATTTTAAAGCAAACACACCAGTTTAGGGCAATAGTACATGATATTGTCATTCCTTTAAAACACTTTCATTTTTTGATGTTACTGTTTCTTTAAACAACCACTTATTTTTTTAAACTAAAGTTGTCTTTCTGAAGAAAACGCAGCTTTTACCAGTGAAGAGCAACACTACATTATATTTGATTTTCTTTGATAGACTTTCCGTTTTTTTTTGAATTTACTGTTACTTTAAAATGGATTGACCGATGAACAGAGCATGTCACAGAATTAGCCGACCCCTCATTTTAATCCAATAGAAGGTCTAGCATGTGTGGTATTTATTACTCTTGAGATAAAAATCCTTTATTCTCTGGCACATTGTGGTAGTTCATGTCATTGCTCCTCTTGCTTGATCAGAGCTCTGTGCCCCAATATTAGTCTTCGATATTATGTGTGACCGGCTCTAGACATTGCCAAACTGTAGCCTGTACCAATACTTCTCTATTATTATACTTCAAATTATCTTTTTATTATTGCCCTATTCAGTGTTTTTAGAAAGACTTAAAATAATACCTTTGTCTTAGTGTTTACCTTACTGTAATATTATGCAGAGCAGCATATTTGTACTGGTAAGAAAAACATATTTCTTTTATTACTTGTATGAATGCCTATGTTTATAGGTAATATGGTGGTAATATAGTGCAATTGTTAAATCTGCAGTGTAGAGGCCGGTTAACACCATGCATCAAAATCGTGGAAATAATCCATTACCGCTAACTGTCGTACCTGTTTAAAGGATAAGCCAACCTTAAAAATAAGTTCATGTAAAATTAATGAGGGTGATATTCTAAGCACTTTTGCAATGTAAATTCATTTTATTTTTTAATTCCAAGACCTTAAAGGATACTGTTAGAGGGATACTGTCATGGGAAAAAAAAAAAATTCAAAATGAATCAGTTAATAGTGCTGCTCCAGCAGAATTCTGCCCTGAAATCCATTTCTCAAAAGAGCAAACAGATTTTTTTATATTCAATTTTGAAATCAGACATGGGGCTAGACATTTTGTCAATTTCCCAGCTGCCCCTGGTCATGTGACTTGTGCCAGCACTTTAGGAGAGAAATGCTTTCTGGCAGGCTGCTGTTTTTCCTTCTCAATGTAACTGAATGTGTCTCAGTGAGACATGGGTTTTTACTATTGAGTGTTGTTCTTAGATCTACCGGGCAGTTGTTATCTTGTGTTAGGGAGCTGCTATCTGGTTACCTTCCCATTGTTCTTTTGTTTGGCTGCTGGGGGGAAAAGGGAGGGGGGTGATATCACTCCAACTTGCAGTAAAGAGTGATTGAAGTTTATCAGAGCACAAGTCACATGACTTGGGGCAGCTGGGAAATTGACAATATGTCTAGTCCCATGTCAGATTTCAAAATTGAATATAAAAAAAATCTGTTTGCTCTTTTGAGAAATAGATTTCAGTGCAGAATTCTGATGGAGCAGCACTATTAACTGATTCATTTTGAAAAAAACATTTTTCCCATGACAGTATCCCTTTAACATCAATGAATTTTGTTACAGCAGCGCCACCTGCTGGTCATTTTCTGACCATTCTGACTACCAAGTAGTCAAGGAAGTTGTCAGGAGAAAGAAAGAGGCTGTTCTGATGTTCTTCTGCTTAGGAAAAACCATAAACTTTCTCAAAACTTCTTCCTGGTCTACTTGGTGGTCAGAATGGTCTGAAAATGACCAGCGGGTGGTGCTGCTGTAACAAAATTCATTGATGTTAACAGTATATGTATCCCTTAATATCTTGGAATTAAAAAAAAATAATAATGAATTTACATTGCATAAGTGCTTAGAATAGCAACCTCATCAATATTACATTCACTTATTTGTAAGGTTTACTTATCCTTTAACGGTGTATTTTCTGTAAAGCCAGACTTAAAAGGCCACAGAATGACGCCATCGATTTACCAAATAGGACAAACTGAGGGATGAAAAGTGGCATAAAGATCATTGGCAATCATCACATGACTCTCATTTTAACTATAGAATCATCATCCTTTCTTGAGTTTGTTTGCTTTTCTTGAATGAAGGCTACCGTATATTGATCTCAGAGCCATTAATCATGTATATAATATATATATATATATATATATATATATATATGTATGTGTATATATATATATGTGTGTGTATATATATATATATGTGTGTATATATGTGTGTATATATATATATATATATATATATGTGTGTGTGTATATATGTATGTGTATATGTATGTGTATATATATATATATATATATATATGTATATATGTGTATGTGTGTGTGTATATATATGTGTGTGTGTGTGTGTGTGTGTGTATATATATATATATATATATATATATATATATATATATATATATATATATATGTGTGTGTGTATATATGTATACATACATACATACATACATACATACATACATACATACATACATACATACATACATACATACATACATACATACATACATACATACATACATACATACATACATACATACATACATATGATCTTACTAAATACTAGGGATGCACCGAATCCAGGATTCGGTTCGGGATTCGGCCTTTTTCAGCAGGATTCGGATTGCGTGAATTTTTTTAAATAACTCAAACCACAAATAATAAAAAATTAAAACCTGTTGCAAATTGTCTCCGAATATCACTCTCTACATCATACTAGAACTTAATATAAAGGTGAAAAACCACTTTTAATGCATGAGATCCGAATCCTTCCGCCCAGCCGAACCGAATCCAAATCCTAATTTGCATACGCAAATTAAAGTGGGGGAGGGAACTTGCGTGAATTTTTTTTGCAAAACAAGAAATCCAAATCCTAATTTGCATACGCAAATTAAAGTGGGGGAGGGAACTTGCGTGAATTTTTGTTGCAAAACAAGAAAGTAAAAAATGTTTCCCCACCCCTAATTTGCATATGCAAATTAGGGTTAGGTATTCTGCCGAATCTTTCACGAAGGATTTGGGGGTTCGGCCGAATCCAAAATAGTGGATTCAGTGCATCCCTACTAACGACTATTCATTGTGTTTTTGTGGATACATTCTCCATTGGTTTTCATACCTTTCAGAACAATTTCAAGGGGGTTCAGCTTTAAGTTGAATTTTAGTATGTTATAGAATGGCTCATTCCAAGCAACTTTTCAATTGGTCTTCATTTTTTATAGTTTTAGAATTATTTACCTTCTTCTGATTCTTTCCAGCACTCAAATAGGGGGTCACTGACCCCATCTAAAAAACAAATGCTCTGTAAGGCTACAAAAATATTGTTATTGATACTTTTTATTCAGACCTTTTTCTATTCATATTCCAGTCTCTTATTTAAAACAATGCATGGTTGCTAGGGTAGTTTAGACCCTAGCAACCAGATTGCTGACATTCCAAACTGGAGAGTGGCTGAATAAAAAGCTAAATAACTCGAAAACCATAAATAATAAAAAATTAAAACCTGTTGCAAATTGTCTCCGAATATCACTCTCTACATCATACTAGAACTTAATATAAAGGTGAAAAACCACTTTTAATGCATGAGATCTTCGTCTGCCCCTCAATGGTGCCTGGACTGAATGCATTCCCTGTGTTTCAGGTTGAATGTTTTGACTATGATGATGATGGGTCTCACGACCTCATTGGGACCTTTAACACAAGCATGTCTAAACTCCAGCAAGCTTCTCGCTCCTCACCAGTAAGTGGAGATCATCATTAAGGATGTGATAGGGGCTAGTTGCAAATCTCATTTTCATCACATCTAAATGATTTCATACAGATGAATTAGATTAAAGAGGATTAATTGGGAAGCACCAGGAATGAACACCAAGGTCTGGGATTTGTGTATTGAGTCACTCTCATTGGGAAGGTTGGTAGTACAGGTATAGGACCCATTATCCAGAAACCCATTATCCAGAAAGCTCTCAATTATGGAAAGGCCGTCTCTATAGACTCCATTATAATCAAATAATCCACATTTTTAAAAATGCTTTTCCTTTTTCTCTGTAATAATAAAACAGTCGCTTGTACTTGATCCCAACTAAGATATAATTAATCCTTATTGGAAGCAAAACCAGCCTATTGGGGTTATTTAATGATTACATGATTTTCTCGTAGACTTAAGATCCAAATTGTGGAAAGACCCATTATCTGGAAAACCTCAGGTCCTGAGTATTCTGGAGTATTATGAAAAGGATCGGTAGTTCTCTGCCGTTAATTGTACACAGTGCATAGTAAATAAACCCTGTTGTCTTATTATTACAGAGCAAGTCAAAAATGAATATTTATTTAAATAGGATACAGTGATAAACAGCATTGCCGTATTTCAGAGCTTTCTGGCTAATGGTTTACGGGCAATAGATCCCATAGCTGTTTATGGCATTTTTTTGCCTGTGGCCTTTTCGCTAATATTCAAAAGGAGCTGGCTTATCCTGTACCATGCACACATATTCTCTAGCCCTGTCGTTTATTACCCCTAGACTGTATATACCTGTTACCTGGGGAAAAAATGTCTCTTAGGGTAAAGACAGACGAGAAGATTCTGGGATATTAGTCGCCCGGTGACAAATCGCTTCTTCTTTGGGCAACTAATCTCCCCGAACTGCCTCCCCGCCGGCTAGAATCGAAAATCGCCGGCGGGATGGCACTCAGAGTGCTTCGTTTTCTTCGTGAGGCAACTTCGGGAAAATGAAGCACTCCGATTTGTCGCCGAGCAACTAAATCTCCCTCGAATCTTCTCGTCTGTCTCTGCCCTTAGGCTAGTGCCTATATATACTAGACTTATATACTGGAGTTCCCCTTCTTAGTTAATCATTGGTGCAAAGGTTATTGGGAAGTATGAGGTTTCTGCCTGATTATTCTAGCTCTAACAATGGGGAATGAAGTATAGGGAAGACGCATAATCATTACAGCACATTTTCTTATTTCTGTAGATGGAATTTGATTGCATAAATGAGAAGAAGAAGAAAAAAAAGAAAGGCTACAAGAATTCCGGGACAGTGAGCGTGAAGCACTGTGAGGTTTGTACATATACAGACGTATATCCATAAACATTTAATTTTACATCTTTTGCCCCTAAAACCTGTATCAAGTGGTGCTGTCAAACATAGGGCTGGTAACTGAATGGCATAAAATATTTTGGGGGTCCATAGCCGTCTCATGGGCCTCCTGTTGGCCAGGCCTGAATATACGGATCCTTATTCTGTATGGGGCTTCTGTTTTCAGATCACAAAGGAATACTCTTTTCTTGACTACATCATGGGAGGGTGTCAGATGAACTTTGTTGTAAGTATCTCCATATTTGCAATTTTGCTTTTTGATACAAAAATTAAAAGTAAAATATTTTTTACAAATACTTCATTGATTCTTGGCACACTTGTTACTAGCCTGAAGCCTGTCATAGTTAAGCAGCTGCTGAATACAGGTATGGGATCTGTTATCGGGAAACCGGTTATCCAGAAAGCTCCTAATTACAGAAAGGCCATCTCCCATAGACTCCCTTTTATCCGACAAATCAGAATTTTTTAAAACGATTCCCATTTTCTCTGTAATAATAAAACATTAGCTTGTACTTGATCCAACCTAAGTTATAATTAATCCTTATTGGAAGCAAAACCAACCTATTGGGTTTATTTAATGTTTACATGATTTTCTAGTAGACTTAAAGGTAAACTATACCCCTTAAACAATGAAGGTCTCTATAAAATGATATTGCATGAAACTGCTCATATATAGAACCATGCTTCATGTAAATAAACCATTTTCATAATAATATACTTTTCTAGTAGTATATGCCATTGGGTAATCATAAATAGAAAATTGCCATTTTAAAAAATAAGGGCCACCCCCTGGGATCGTATGAGTCACGGTGCACACAAACAAACCATACATGTTAGGTCACACGAGCCAATTAACAGACAGAGTTGTGTCTTTTGCTTCCACACTTCTTCCTGCTACAGTTAGAGCTGCAGTATTTCTGGTCAGGTGATCTCTGAGGCAGCACACAGGCCATTACGAAATGGTGGTTCAAGGCAAGAGATATAAAAGGGCAATATTTACTTAAATATATATACCAGTTTGATAAGATTCTTTAATATGCCACTTAATATGATGTAAACTATCTGTTGCTCAAGTATTCATTTTGGGATATAGTTTTCCTTTAAGGTATGAAGATACAAATTACAGAAATACCCCAGGTCCTGAGCATTCTGGATAACAGGTCCCATACCTGTACTGAATTGATAGTAAGAGTGGCAGTGTCCTTCAGTAGCACCAGGATACTGGGAGATGTAGTTCACCAACAGCTGGTGCATACTTTGTGATGGATTTCTCTGCATGGAACTCATTTAGCTCATTTGCTTCACTTGTACATAAGAAGGGAACTGAATCTTCAGTCATTTCACAGGTTGGAATTGACTTTACCGGATCGAATGGCGACCCCCGCTCTCCAGACTCTCTGCACCACATTAGCTCTAATGGTGTCAATGAATATCTCAGAGCAATCTGGTCTGTTGGGTGTGTTATTCAGGACTATGATGCGTAAGTGTTTCTTATGGGTAAGACTGGTAAAGATAAATGTACAACTGGTTTGCCTTGTTTTTTTTTTTTTTTTGTCCCACGGTACAAAAGGGAAAGTTGTACTCACTGCTAAACTTTTTATAAATAGATTGTGGGGGTGCAATGAGGTTGTAATATATACAGACAACAAAATAGGTTTACTGCACTCACTCATACCAGTATACAAAAGGACGGTAATAGGGAAAGATAAAAAGGTAAGTCATTCATGGAAAAAATAAACACAAATAATGATTCCCCTGGGTGTTAATATATATTGGTTAATATAGCTCTAGCAAAACTGGAAAGTGTTTAGCAACCCCATCCACCAGTAGGAAAAAGGGTTGTGAATGTTACTGTTTGAACCATTATTTTTGCATCAAAAATACTGGTGCAATAATAAAAGACACCTTAACGGGAGAAGGAAAGGCCTATTTAATTGGGGTGCCAAATGTTAGGCACTCCCAAGTGATTATATATACTTACTTCACACCCCAGGCCCGTGCTCCTATCAGCAGAAAACGGCACTTGGGGTGCCTAACTTTTGGCAAACCCCAAGTAAATTGAGCCTTTCCTCAGGTCTTACAGTTGAAATTCCACGAGTAATAACTGTCTTATTGCAATGGTTTCTGTGCTGCCATGTAGTAATTATCTGTATTAATTACTAATCAGCCTTATATTGTGACATTTCTATTCTATGTGTACTGTATATTGTGAGTGGGTCCCTAAGCTCAGTAAGTGACAGCAGCACAGAACATGCACAATGAATCAGCAGAAAAGAAGATGGGGAGCTACTGGGGCATCTTTGGAGACACAGATCTTTACTGCTAAGGGCTGGGACACACTGGGCGATTTGGGGAGATATAGTCGCCTGGCGACTAATCGCCGTGACTTTTCTCCCGGAATGCCTCCCCTCGCTCTGCACCTGGATAAAATGAAAAGTCGCCGGCGCTTATCACACACGGCGATTCGTTTTCCGAAGTTGCCTCACGAGGAAACTTCGGGCGGCTTTGGAAAACGAATCGCCGCATGTGATTAGCGCGGGGGATTTTTCATTTTAGCCAGGCGCAGAGCGAGGGGAGGCATTCGGGGGAAGATTGGTCGCGGAAAGTCGCAGCGATTAGTCGCCAGGTGACTAAATCTCCCCAAATCGTCCACTGTGTCCCAGCCCTAAAGGGCCGTGGTTGCCTTGGGCTGGTACAGAAGCCCAAAACATCATGTACAACATTTCTACCTACTTCTTTAGTTAGACTTTAGTTCTCATTTAAAAGGGTTGTTCACCTTTGAGATAACTTTTAGTATGATGTAGAGAGTGATTTTCTGAGATAATTTGCAATTTGTTTTAATTTTTTTTTAAAGTTTTTGAGTTATTTCGCTTTTTATTCAGCAGCTCTTCAATTTTCATTTTAAGCAATCTGGTAACTAGGGCCCAAATTACCCTAGCAACCCTGCATTGGTTTGAATAAGAGACTGGTATATGAATAGAAGAGAGTTAATTCTAATTGTAACCAACTTTTCAGTTGGTCTTCATTATTTATTTTGTATAGTTTAATTATTTTTCTTTCCAGATTTCAAATTGGGGTCACTGACCCCATCTAAAAATCAAATGTCCTGTAAGGCTACAAATTTACTGTCATTGCTTATTTTTATTAATGATCTTTCTATTCAGGCCCACTCCTATACATATTCCAGTCTCTTATTCAAATCAGTGCATGGTCGCTAGGGTAACTTGGACCCTAGCAACCAGACTGCTGAAACAGCAAGCTGGAGAGCTGCTGAATAAAAAGCTAAATACCTCAGTTAAATAATAAAATGAAAACTAATTGTATATTGTCTCAGAATATCCCTCTCTACATCATACTAAAAGTGAATGCAAAGGTGAACATCCCCTTTAAATTATATCTTTCATTTTTTTTCTTTCCAGCTTTCATATGGGAGAGTCGCTGACCCCATCTAAGAAAACAAATGCTTTGTAAGGGTAAGTCGACACTGGGCATTTTGGGGAGATTTGGTCGCCTGGCGATTAATCGGCTCGTTTTTGTGGCGACCAATCTCCCCAAAAGCGTTCCCTCACTCTGCGCCGGCTTAAAATGAAAAAACGGCGGCGTTAATCACACGTGGCGGTTCGATTTCCGAAGTTGCCTCTTAGGGCGACTTCGAAAACGAAACGCTGCGTGTGATTAGCGCCGGTGTTTTTTCATTTTAGCCGGCGCAGAGTGAGGGAACGCTTTTGGGGAGATTGGTCGCAACAAAAACGAGGCGATTAGTCGCCAGGCAACCAAATCTCCCCAAAACACCCAGTGTGGCCTGACCCTAAGGCTACAGATGTATTGTTATTGCTACTTTCTATTACTTATCTTTTTATTTGGACTAACCTGATTGCCGAATCTGCAAAAGAGCTGCTGAATAAAAAGCTAAATAACTTAAAAAAAAACAAAACAAACCTCAAACAAAAAATTAAAATACCAGTTGCAAATTGTCTCAGAATATCACTCAAAGGCGAACAACCCCTTTAAATAGTGCACATGGGCAGAAGGTGCAAATGAGGCCCTGTACTTCATGATTGGTTCATAATACGAGTACAGGACATATCTGTGAATGGAAATTTGGAACTACTCTGTGAATGACATTTTAACATGCACAAACCTGTGTGTGACTTTGTATGTAGATTTGGCACTTTTTAATTAATTCATTTATTTAATTTGCTTTTAGTGATAAAATGTTTCCCGCATTTGGTTTCGGAGCTCAGATTCCCCCCGCAGGACAAGTAAGTAGCATTGGTCTGTAATATATATTTTGCAATGCAATAAGAGTCTAATGGAGAATATTATATTGTGAAATGCACATTTTTATTCTTATTTGTAGGGATGCACCGGATCCACTATTTTGGATTTGGCCGAATCCTCTGTTAAAGATTCGGCCGAATCCAAACCCTAATTTGCATATGCAAATCAGTGAGGGGAGGTAAAAAGAGAGGCAAACATTTTTTTACTTCCTTGTTTTGTAACAAAAAGGCACATGGTTTTAAGGATTCTGATTCGCTTTGGCCAGGCACAAGGATTCAGCCAAATCCTGCTGAAAATGACTGAATCCTGGATTTGGTGCATCCCTACTTATTTGTGCCAATTTTTTTCTTTGTTTATGACATTTACTGTATTACATTTTCCCTTAGGAATGTTAAAGTCTGAGGACTGTACAACATTATTAATATCATTATCCATTATTTATATAGCACCAACATGTTATGTAGCGCTGCACAAAGATTTTCATCATTCAGTCCCTGCCCCATTGGAGCTCCCCAAAAGGTCCCTTGAGTAACCCAGATATTCCCCAGCTCACAGAATAGTCTCAGCGAAAATGCTCTAGTTGCTCTGTATTGCTATATCATATTATCTCAATGAAATATGGCGCATATAATCTCATCTCCTGTATTTCACAGTATATAGCATATTAAATAATATATAATAATAGTATATAATATATATATATTTTCACAAGATTGCCTGATCGGTTGTATTTTCCTGTATGCAGACAGCTGTATAATGAATACACCAAGAAATGTGTCTTTGTCTCACGTAAACGCTATTTTTCAGGTTTCACATGAGTTCCCAATCAATTTTAACCCTTCCAATCCTTTCTGTCAAGGTAAGTAATGGAGTCAGTGATACAGGGGATTTTCAGCAGCATTTACAGTTACTTTGCTCATTCCATTTTGTGTTTTCATTGTAAGGTGTTGTCTTTGTGTCATTCCTTGGTGATAACTGGACTGCTTGATATCCTTAAAGGAACAGTAGCACCAAAAAATGAAAGTGTTTTTAAGGCATGACAATGTAAGGCACTGTTGCTCTGCACTGGTACAACAGGTGTATTTGCTTCAGAAGCACAGGATACACAGTAGATAAGTTCTGAAAAATCTCATTGCATACTACAGAACATATCTGCTGTGTATCCTGTGCCATTTCTCCTTTTTCAGCTTGAATGGCTGCCCCATGGCTATACAGTAGCTTGTTTATATAAACTACCATTGTTTATATAGCAAACACACCAATTTTACCAGTGGAGCACAACAATACATTATATTTTCATTACTTTAAAATGCTTTAATTTTTTGGTGTTACTGTTTCTTTAATAGTCTATCTATCAACTAATGTACAGATGTGAGCCCTACAGCCCTAGTCCAGCTTGAATACCAGCCCCACTAGGCCACATAGTATCTTAGACGTAGTTATAATAACAATGCAGGGTAATTATGATTAAACAAATACCAAACATGACTTTTTTGTGGTTTGACTGATGCTGTAACCTGATAACCTTCTCTAATTTGTAGGGATGCGCAGAATCCACTATTTTGGATTTGGCCGAACCCTCAAATCCTTCGCAAAAGATTCGGCCGAATACCGAACCGAATCCAAACCCTAATTTGCATATGCAAATTAGGATTTGGTTCAGCCGGGCAGAAGGATTCGGCCGAATCCGAATCCTGCTGAAAAAGGCAGAATCCCGAACCGAATCCTGGTTTCGGTGCATCCCTACTAATTTGTTATTAACTCTCAATGAGTGATGATGATTAGTTAATTACATCACTGATGGTTAATGGGGCCTCATCCATAGTATTTTCAGTCCCAGACATCCCTCTAATCAGAGATTTTTCTGTATTACATTGGATAAATGCCCATTTTATGCCCAACATGTTGCATTGGCTGCCTGATTTCTCAATGCTTTCCTTTACAGGAATCCAAGGAATAGTTGATGCCTACAGAAATTGCCTTCCTCAGGTTAAACTTTATGGGCCCACCAATTTCTCTCCAATCATCCATCATGTTGCTCGGTTTGCAGCTGCAGCCACACAACAACAGACCGCTTCAGTAAGTGATAATTGTGATAATCCTGCTGCCACATCCCCTTTCCTGATTTCATTTTTAGTATTTCTGCAGTAACATTGGTCTTCAATGATACTTCCTGACCAGCCTGCCAACTGTCATCCTGCACTTCTCCAAGCTGCCATCTTTCTTAAAGGAAAAGTAACACCTAAAATAAAAACATTTCAATTAAAGGGGTTTGCCTTTAAAGGGCTACTGTCATGGAAAAACATGTTTTTTTCAAAACACATCAGTTCATAGTGCTGCTCCAGCAGAATTCTGCACTGAAATCCATTTCTCAAAAGAGCAAACAGATTTTTTTATATTTAATTTTGAAATCTGACATGGGGCTAGACATATTGGTTGTTTCCCAGCTGCCCCCAGCTGACTTCAGTCACTCTTTACTGCTGTACTGCAAGTTGGAGTGATATCACCCCTTCTGCCCCAGCAGCCTAACAAAAGAACAATGGTAACCAGATAGCAGCTCCCTAACACAAGATAACAGCTGCCTGGTTGATCTAAGAACAACACTCAATAGTAAAAGCCAAGTCCCACTGAGACTGATTCATTTACTTTAAGGGCTAGTCCACACGGGGAGATAGCGACGCGCCAGGCTTTTTCAGGCGTCTGTTGAAAAGCGCATCGCCTCGTGTGGTTAGCACAGGCGTTTTTACATAGGCGCCCATACAAAACTGTCGCCTGCGCCGGTCGCGGCGACTGTCGCGGCGCTTTGTCGCCGCGACCGCAAACGCGTCGCTATCTCCCGTGTGGACTAGCCCTAAGTAGGAGAAATAACAGCCGGCCAGAAAGTGGTTCCATCCTAAAGTGCAGGCACATGACACATGACTGGGGGCAGCTGGGAAATTGACAATATGTCTAGCCCCATGTCAGATTTCAAAATCGCATGTAAAAAAAATCTGTTTGCTCTTTTGAGAAATGGATTTCAGTGCAGAATTCTGCTGGAGCAGCACTATTAACTGATGCGTTTTGAAAAAACACACTTTAAATTAACTTTAATATGATGTAGCGAGTGATATTCTGAGGCAATTTGCGATTAAATTACATTTTTTTATTTCGCTTTTTATTCAGCAGCTCTCTAGTTTGCAGTTTCAGCATCCTGGTTCAAATTACCCTAGCAACCTTGCATTGTGTTGAATAAAAGGCTGGGATGTGAACAGGAGAGGCCTGAATAGAAGGATGAGCAATAAAAAGCAGCAATAACAATACATTTGTAGACTTACAGGGCTTGAGTTTTTTTAGATGGGGTTTTTAAAAAGCTTTATAGTCAGAAGAAGAAGTCAAATAATTTAAAAACTATATTAAAAAATCCAGGCCAATTGAAAATTAGAATTAGCAATTTTATAACACACTAAAAGTTAATGTAAGGTGAACAACCGCTTTAAAAAATAATGCACTGTTGCCCTGCGTTGGTAAAACTGATCTGTTTGCTATAGAAACACAACTATAGTTTATATAAACAAAGCTGCTGTGTAGCCATGGGGGCAGCCATTCAAACAAAGGAGAAATGGCACAGGTTACTTAGCAGATACGCTCTGTATCATACAATGGGATTGTGAAGAGTGGATCTGCTGTGTAACTTGTGATTGAAAGGCTGCCCCCATGGCTACTCAGCAGCTTGTTTATATAAACTATAGTTGAGTTTCTGAAGCAAACACACCAGCTGTACCAGTGAAGGACAACAGCACATAATATTTAAAATACTTAAAATCAGTTTAATTTCATTGGTGTTACTGTTCCTTTAACTCTCTGTCCTTTTTCCACCTTCTGTCCTCTTGTAAGTGCCTTGCTGTTCTCTCCTGCCAGCAGCATCCCTGAGAGTGGATCCTATAAAGCCGACTTCATTTACAGATAGGAGCAGCTATGCGAGAAATAAAATGAATTTAACATTTTATCTGCTAATACTGGCCTGGGGAAATAAGATCATTCTAGTGGAATGTCTTTATAAGTATCCGCTTTCTGTGTTTTATATAGTGAGACCGCCAAATCCTTCGCCAAAGATTCGGCCGAATACCGAATTTGCATATGCAAATTAGGGGTGGGAAGGGGAAAACAAATTTTTGACAAAAAGTCACGCAATTTCCCTCCCCGCCCCTAATATGCATATGCAAATTAGGATTTGGTTTGGCTGGGCAGAAGGATTCGGCTCAGTCCGAATCCCGAACCGAATCATGGATTTGGTGCATCCCTAGTATAAAGAAAGAAATGTGGCTGCTGGTAATAGTGGGGAGTTAGTAATTGCCCCAGTTTAGGCTAGATTTATAGGATTTATGTGAGCTCTTCAGATCAGCACTACAGAATTGATTGACTGACTGAATAATGGTCCTTTCTTCTTGAGGCTCCCATACCACAAGGCCTTTATACAGTGTCACATCTTCAATGCCATTCAAAAAAAGTAAGCTTTTCTGCATAGGGCTGCAGCTGTAGAATATGTACTTGTGCTTAGTAAGTCAAGATGGTGTCTGTATAACTTTTTATCAAGACTGCCCTCCATAAATGTGCTTATAAACGAAAGCTCCCAAGCTAAAGGCTACAGATGCTGGAGGTTGTAGTTCAATGACAGCAGGAGAGCTGTGGGCTAGATAATAGATAGTAAGTGTATATATACTTGCTGCCCCCTGTAGTTTGTTTATAATCTGGGTTAAGGTTCTATTTAAGGGTCAGGGTACACAGGCAGATTCGGGGAGATTAGTCACCCTGCGACAAATCTCCTCTTCTTGGGGCGACTTATCTCCCCAAACTGCATCCCTAGAATGAAAATCGCCGGCGGGATTGCACTCGGAGAGCTTTGTTTTCCGAAGTCGCCCGAAGTTGCCTCATGAGGAAATTTAAATTTTTTCAATTTCCGCCACAGCAGCTTGTTTATATAAACAATAGAAGTGTTTCTGAAACAAACAGATCAGTTATATAATGCAGGGCAACACTGCATTATATTTTCATTACTTTACAACACTGTTCCTTTAAGGGGTGGGTTGGATTCAGTCTGCTTACCTATTGGCAGTAGGGAAAGGGGATATTTTAAAATATCGCCAGTGTTTCCAGAGATGGGGGAGAGGTAAAATAATATGTAAAGAGTGTGAGTCCCTTTGACCTTTGCGGTGCATCAGGTTGTGTGAAGAATGATTAAAATCCTGTCATTATCTCTTCTATCCCAATAATAATATTTTGTAATTCACCATTTTGGTTCTCCGCTATTGTGAAGTGCAACGTCTGACCCTTCATGTTACTACAAGTGATAGGGGACACAGGAAAGTAAATTATTGTAGGTCTTGAGCTTCTCACGGATGTGTCTTCTGACACAACTAATATGTTTGTTCTGTTATTGTGTTTGTTCCACAGCAATACTTTGTGCTTCTGATCATCACCGACGGAGTCATAACCGATCTTGATCAGACCAGACAGGCCATTGTCAACGCAGCAAAGCTTCCCATGTCCATCATTATCATCGGTGTTGGGGCGGCTGATTTCAGCGCCATGGAATTTCTGGATGGGGACAATGGAGCGCTCAAATCTCCCACTGGCGAGGCAGCTATCAGAGACATTGTACAGTTTGTCCCTTTCAGACAGTTTGCACAGGTTAGTGCTGTTCCTGTCCATCAGACCTGTAGGGTGTCTCTTCTTCTCCCTAAGGGTAAGGACACACGGGCAGATTAGTCGCTCCGGCAACAATCTCCCCGAACTACCTTCCCACTGGCTATAATGAAAAATCGCAGGCGGGATAGCACTCGCGGCGCCTTGTTTTCCGAAGTCGCCCGAAGTTTCCTCGTGAGGCGACTTTGGAAAATGAAGCGCCGATTTTGAAATGAAGCTGAAGATTTTAATAATAAAACAGTATCTTGTACTTAATCCAGACTAAGATATAATTAATCCTTATTGGAAGCAAAACCAGCCTATTGGGGTTATTTGTTTTTTTTTATGTTTATATGCTTTTCTAATCCAAATTACTGGAAAGATCGATTATCCGGAAAGCCCCAAGTCCAGAGCATGCTGGAGAACAGGTCCCATTCCTGTATACATCGGTTAAGCACTTGGCCCTTTTTATTTATAGCTATGGGTTATTTGATTTCATCATCATTTTAAATGGATTCAGAGGTAGGTTATTTAGGATGGGGAGAGGAACCTATGAATGGTCTTAAAATGTGAGCAGTCAGAGCAGAGAACATATTGGGGCTCATTTATAAACACAGGGCATATTTGCATCTGGGCAGTAAACCATAGCAACCAATCTGTTTTTTTTAAGACAGCTACAGGTTGAGTAATAAAAGCTGGCCTCTGATTGGTTGCCTTGGGTTACTGCCCAGGTGGAAATTTGCCCAGTGTTTATAAATGAGCCCCACTGATTACATCTTGATTAGTGATGCATAGACACACTTGGATATTTTACCATGACCTGGTAGAACAGCAGCCTGTAAATAGCAGGATATCACTCACTGACCTGCCGGAGACTGTGCAAGGTACAATAAAATGCCCAACATGGATTAAAAAAGAAAACACGGATACTTATCCGTAAATAAAGCACAGCATGGAATCCCTTCTAGATCTCTGTACAAAACATTCAAACTGTGCAGCACTTTGTCTGTGTCCTTTAGGATTAAGCTGATAATTGTTTTTTTACTTTGCTATCCGTAGGCTCCAAAGGAAGCCCTGGCTCAGAGCGTGTTGGCCGAGGTGCCCCAGCAGGTGGTTTCCTACTTCAATACATTCAAGCTTAAACCACCGAACGACCCAGCTGCAAAATAAAGGAACTTTCAGAAAGCAAATCCTACCATGTAACTGTAATTCCATATCCAACCCCCCCCCCCCCCTCTCTCTCTTTCTCTACATAACCACCAGATTATATTAAAACCTTCACATAGTAAAATCCACAGTGGAACCCGAATTCTCTGCTTGTTTTCTGTATATAACCACTGTACATAAATAAAATATTCCTATAAAAACATTTGCCTCTTTGGTTTATGTCTGTAGAGCAAGCGTCCCCAACTTTTTTTTTTGCCTGTGAGCCACATTAAAATTTAAAAGGAGTTGGAGAGCAGCATAAGCATGCGAAAAGTCCCTGAGGATGCCAAATAAGGGCTGTGATAGCCCCTATGTGGACTGGCAGCCTACAGGAGGCTCTGTTTGGCAGTATCCACAATCAAAGAAGGACGGCACTCCAGGAAAAAAGTAGGTTTATTGCAGGGTCCTGCAGATAACAATCGCCTTGCGCGTTTCGGGAATGGATCCCTTGATCATAGGCTTCTGTTTGGCAGTACACATGGTTATTCAACCAAAACTTGCCTACAAGCACCTGCTTTGAGGCCACTGGGAGAAACATCCAAAGGGTTTGGTGAGCAAAATGTTGTTCATGAGCCACTGGTTGGGGATCACTGTAGAGTGACCCACATCTTAAAGGGGTAGTTCACTTTAAATTAACTTTTAGTATGTTATGGAATGGCCAATTCCTAGCAGTTTTTCATTTTATTGTAATTGTTACTTTTTTATTACTGTATATTTAGGCCCTCTCCTATTTATTTTCCAGTCTCTCGTTCAAACCACTGCCTGGTCGCTCTGGTTAGAAGAGAGCGGCTAAACTAAAAAAACCTAAATCATTGGAAAAAACAATACAAGATAAAAAAAGTATACAAGAAGATACAATAGCTTTAATTGCTCATTGTTATTGCAACACAAGTGTTCCTATAGGTCCCTCTATTTTCCACCTCATTCCAACCTTGTTAGAGAGCTCCTTCACTTGAATAGTCATGCTCTCAAACACACCTCATTCATATTTAGTGCCCAAGTGAAACCTTGTCAGCCTTAATAAAGCTTTTTAGATTCAGTTACACAAATCCCTAATGTTAGGTCTCACCTATACTACAGAAACGTAATGGTGCCCATCAAGACAAGGTGAAGAGGTACACATACAATTTCTATTTAAGCTATTTGAACCATAGAGTTTCATAGAATTTCAGAATATGCAAAATGTTATTACTAATGCATTGAGTAAGAAGATCACCAGTCACTGGTTGTAAGGAAGACTGGCATCCCAAGATGGCGGTGTCTCCCATGCGGTTCCTCCTGGGCGCAGCTCTGTGACATCACGCGCCACCAGCGTCGGATTGGTCACCAGCGCCAAAGCATCGGATTGGATGCCAGCATCGAAACACCAGCATGAGGATGCCAGCGTCATGATGTCACTGCGTCCATTTTTGGTGCCAAAGGAGGCCTATAAAAGATGCTGGAGCACTGATGACTTTGCCCTACAATAGGTTCCACATAGTGAGTTCCTGGGTGCGCTATATTCTTCTGCTATTGATCCTGATCTTGACCTTGCCTGTTTAACCGTTTGCCGCCTGTACCGACCTTATTGCCTGGACCCAACTTCGCCTTTCTCTTAACCCCTTGGATACCTCGATCCGGTTGGACTGACTGTGCTTCCTCCTTGGTCCGCTACCTCTGGCTGAGCCTTCGGGCCCCTTACACTGGTTCCCAAACTACTGGCCTTTCACCTCTGGTCTGTGCTAATGTTCCTATCCTGGATCTCCGTTATGGTGAAGACACAGCTAACTCACTGTCCCTCTGTCCCAAGTGACCAGCGTGAGAGGAGGCAATTGGTGGAAGAAATTAAAGGAGAACTATTACGAAAATGAAAATTTAATATAAGCTTCAGCATACTGATATAAAAAACTTTCTAAATACAATCAATTAAATATTCTGTACCGTTTCTGAAATTATCAAGTCTATCTTTACTATCCATCTCTCAGCATCTGCTGCTTCTTATTTTGTCTTTATTCAGGAGTTGGGTGTCAGGTGAATGATCCAATATATTTTATAGGGGGGGGGCTCCTTTTGCCTAGAAGATGTATTAGAGCTCACTCTATTAAAATCACCAGAAATCATGTCTCTCTACATGCAGGATTTGTGCAAAAGCCTCAAGCCTGGGAGCTAGACCAGAAAGGTCTAAAGCTCCTAAATGCAAAACCTGGACTTTGTGTGCTCACGCTATGGACAGTGCTGGAAGCTATAGTTCAGCTGGAGGATAAAGCAAGTTGTGTGCTCAGCTATGAGAGCTTGGAGACTTTGAGGATGTCATCACATGGATGCCTGTTCGAGCTTTGTGTGAGCCCCTGGGTGAGTTTGCCTGTGGGAGGGTAGAGAAAAGGAAAGGATCCAGCAGCTCTCCTGTTGTGACACAGGCTTTATGTGCGCCTGCCACGTGGGAGCAAATACCTTGTCCAGAGAGAGAGAGAGAAAGGTGTTTAGGCAGGTAGCGCTACCTGGGAAGAATTGGGCTCTTTGGGGAAAAGGGACTGAGACTCTTTGTCCGCCAAAGGAGTAGTGCGGGACTTTGCCTGGCAGGTAGGTGCCATAATGGTACTGTCACAGGTTCCCAAGGGTAGTGGGTCATGCTATGTGAATGCGTATGATTAAACGGAATGTTTACTTTGCCTTTAATCTTGCATAAAGTTGATATTGTTATACAGCATTTTGTATGGATTACTGTATTCCTAATAGGGCCACCCGCAGGTTTATTCCCAGATCCCGTTAGGTGGAGGCATCGCCAAGAGAGGAATTTCCCAGTATCTTTCACCTTGCAAAGGGGATTCAGGACCTGCATTGGTAATTGGTAAGACGGTACAACAGGGGGGTTGGCAAGTGTTACAACTGTGCTATGGATAGCAGTGCCAGCTCTAGTATATCTGTGTGGCTCTATAAATTCTATCAGTCACAGCTGCAGTAATAAGCCTTTGAGTTACAGGTTCTTTCTCTCGCTTTCTTTCAAGCCTAAATATATTGAGCCGAATGAGATGTAAATCTGCCCCATTATGTGAAAATATTGTCTGACGCAGAGAGGCAAGTAATGCAAAGTTTCCCAGAGAGAAATAGTGATAGATTTATCTCTCATCTCCTGATCTCAACCCAGAACTCCTAACTCGCGTCTCCTCCTGCCTGTCCGCTATCTCTACCTGGATGTCGCACACTACCTTAAATTAAACCTCTCTAAAACTGAAATGGTTCTCTTTCCTCCAAGAAACACCAGTAGCATCCCCGAAGTATCCATCATAGTTAACAATTCCACTATCACCCCCTCTCCCCAGGCCCGGTGCCTTGGGGTTATCCTAGATTCTGCCCTGTCATTCACTCCTCATATCCAGTCACTTATTAAATCATGTCACTTCCACCTAAGGAACATATCCAAAATACGATCATTTATCACCCAAGACGCTGCCAAAATTCTTATTCACTCTCTCATCATATCGCGTCTAGACTACTGTAACTCTCTTAATTGGCCTCCCCCTCCAGAGACTGTCACCTCTCCAGTCCATAATGAACACTGCTGCGAGGCTCATACACCTCAGCAACCACTCCTCCTCTGCCTCACCATTCTGTCAATCCCTGCACTGGCTTCCGTTACCTTTCAGAATCAAATTCAAATTAATGACACTGACTTTCAAAGCACTTCACAACTCTGCCCCACCCTACATCTCTGAACTCATCTCTATATACTCACTCCCTCGCTTACTACGCTCAACTACTGCTACTCAACTCTTCTCTCATTACCTCCTCACATGCTCGCATTCAAGACTTTGGAAGGGCTGCACCCCTCCTCTGGAACGCTCTCCCACGGTCTGTCCGACTTTCTCCCAACCTTTCTGCTTTCAAAAAATCTCTGAAAACGCACTTCTTTCGAGAAGCCTACCCTCACTCTGCTTAACTACCAAACGCAACACCAAATACAACACCACATTTCTCACCCACTTACTTCGATCTTGCCCACTCCCACACCTTGTGTATTACTCCCTTCCCTTTAGACTGTATGCCTATGCATAGGGCCTTCCTCACCTCTTTGTACCTGTATTGATTGTGATGTTTGTTACTCCATATATTCTATGTATGTAATTCATGTGATGTAGTTGTATAATCACATTTACTTTACAGTGCTACGCAATATGTTGGCGCTATATAAATACATGTTAATAATAATAATAGACTCAAAGCCAGAGACAAGCACATAGAGCAAGAAGTCTCACATACAGGAAAGAAAAGCAAACATATATATAATATGATTAGTTGTAAGTAAAGGATAATTCTTTTATTTCTGTGCCAGGTTTCTAGGGCAATATTTTCAAACAAAAAGATGTATTTTTGAATAAATCAATCAAATCAAGTGCAGGTATGCGACCTGTTATCCAGAATGCTCGGGACCTATTGGGTTTATTTTATGTTTACTAGTAGACTTAAGACTTTGATGATTTTCTAGTAGTCTTAAGGTATGAAGAAACAAATGATAGAAAGATCCAATATCTGGAAAACCCAAGGTCCTGAACATTCTGGATAACAAGTCCCATACCTGTACCTTGTACTTCATCTAATTGAGATGGAGAGTGGAAGGGCCTGCACTAACATCTGCCCTGACTAAGCAGGAAAGAAAGAAATAAAGAAAGAAAGAAAGAAAGAAAGAAAGAAAGAAAGAAAGAAAGAAAGAAAGAAAAAACAGTAACTCAAATAAGGACAAATACAGGTATGGGATCTGTTATCTGGAAACCAGTTATACAGAAAGCTCAAACTTATCAGGGGCCCACTGGAAGACTCCCTGGCAGGCCTGTCCAACCCTGAAGAAAGAGAAAGAAAGAAAGAAAGAGACTCAGACTCAAGTAACTCAAACAAAGACAAATACAGGGATGGGATCTGTTATCTGGAAACCAGTTTTACAGAAAGCTGCAAAGCATCAGAAGGCCGCCTCCCATAGACTACATTTTAACCAAAACGATTTCCTTTTTCTCTGTAACAATAAAACAGTACTTTGTACTTGATCCAAACTAAGATATAATTAATCCTTATTGTATGCAAAACCGGCCTATTGGTTTTATTTAATATTTTAATTCATTTTAAGTTAAATTAATGTATGATGATGCAAATGGAAATATCAATTATACATTCTGAAAACCTCAGGTGCAAAGCATTCTGGATAGCAGGTTCCATATCATATGGTAACACAGTGGAACACAGAGATTTCATGCCCATGTAACACGACTGTATCTCATATAAGCAGAATGTGGGAAACTGGAACTCACCCCGAGACTCCTCGCTCTAGTACCATTTGATTACATTGCACTCTCTACATAAGTCAAAGTTTGGGAAAGAGGTAAATATCATGCTGAGCCATAAGTCATTCAACTGAGTGTTTTATCCTTTACTAGCAAATCAGATAGAGCCTCAGTCAGCATTTGTACTCATCCCTTATAGATTATAGGTCAGACCAAATCTGTCGTTCTGCAGTTATGGGGTTTACTCCTTATTTAATTGGAAGGATGTTCCTATAAAACTTCCAGCTCAGTATTAATTATCCCTAATGCATACTCCAGCTAATTACTTAGACAATGGACCTAATTAGACCTGCATTGGTTTTTAATGGATCGCCAATGTAACATACATAGAAGCTGAGGATGAAAAATGACACGGGTCCATCAAGCTCAGCCTGTGTCTTTGTGGATGGGGCCCAACCGCTAGATCTCCAGTTACTTCATGGAAAATGTATTTGCTTCTTCTGTCTTTGCTACAATGACAGGCTTGTTCTTCCCATAATTTTGGTGTGAGTGAGTAGGGGAAAAAAACTAAATTCACCTTAACTGACACTAGAGGGCAGTGATGACAAGAGATTGTCAAAGGTCCTAAACAGATTATAACAAAATCTTCCATTAGAATATTCTGTATGTATTCCCTATTATATTCCTGTGACTGTACCTATATACTGACATTTGGTAAACCATTAAATGCCTCAGAAATGACCTCAGATACAGGAGCTATTGGCCACAGCTGGGAGCCTATGGTGTAAGGGGGCATTGTCAAGAAGTAGAGAAGATAAGAACTAGGGGTGTGCAGCAGAGACAGCTGTCTAGTGTGGAAGAGAAAAGGGGGTGTAATTTTAAGGGACAGAATGAACAAAACTGTCCAGCATCCCCAGGTGGGGAGTGAGACTGTAAGTAAACATCTGGCAAGGCTTGTGCACGTGATGGTGGGAAAAACACAGGGGATTAGGTAATTTGTCCAAGTATTAATGCTGATCAGATACTACTTGGCCCAGCTGTGGCCAAGGGACTGTGACTGTGGGATAGCAGGTATAGTAGGGAGAGATGGTACCTATAGTAACAGTGGGATAATAGTCTCTGGGAAGGTATGGTAACTAAGGGATAGCAGGTATAGTAGGGAGAGATGGTACCTATAGTAACAGTGGGATAATAGTCTCTGGGAAGGGAGTGTGACTGTGGGATAGCAGGTATAGTAGGGAGAGATGGTGCCTATAGTAACAGTGGGATAATAGTCTCTGGGAAGGGAGTGTGACTGTGGGATAGCAGGTATAGTAGGGAGAGATGGTGCCTATAGTAACAGTGGGATAATAGTCTCTGGGAAGGGAGTGTGACTGTGGGATAGCAGGTATAGTAGGGAGAGATGGTGTCTATAGTAACAGTGGATAATAGTCTCTGGGAAGGGAGTGTAACTGTGGGATAGCAGGTAAAGTAGGGAGAGATGGTGCCTATAGTAACAGTGGGATAATAGTCTCTGGGAAGGGAGTGTGACTGTGGGATAGCAGTTACAAACTTCATTTACAACCATTGGGGTAAGGCACAAATAGTTGCAATGTGTCATGTACACCTTGTCCTCTGGAATTTGTACCCAACAGCCATAGGCACAACTATGCACCCAGCCTGGAGCACAAACATTCAGGGCCAGATTTACATAGGGGCCACCCCTTTACCCTCCCTTTTCATTCACTCAAATTTTCATCATCAGGACCGGAGCAATAGGGATTGGTGCACGGGAAATTTCCTGCGCATCCCCTGTGTTTCTGAACCAATGTAGGTGTGTTTGGCATCATGCTGCCCCCTAAAATCCTGCCACCCTAGGCCCGGGCCTTGATGTCCTCTCCACAAATCCGGGCCTGCAAACAGTTGTGCATTTTTCATCCTAGATGGGCGTCACTTGGACCAACTGTGGGAATCTCCTGGAATATAAAGTGCAAGGGAGCCCTGTGCTTAAAGGGCATGTAAAGTCTAAAATAGAATAAGGCTAGAAATGCTGTATTTTGTATACTAAATATAAACATGAATTTACTGCACCACAAGCCTAATCAAACAAATCATTTATGCTTTCAAAGTTGGCTACAGGGGGTCACCATCTTGTAACTTTGTTAAACATCTTTGCAAGACTAAGACTGTGCACATGCTCAGTGTGGTCTGGGCTGCTTAGGGATCGTCATAAACAAAGCTGCTTGAGTTCTGCATGGCTGGGAAGTAAGGCGGGGGCTCCCCCTGCTGTTCATAAGTATGATTGTTTCCCTGCTCAGCAGTTAGGGACCATCTGACAATTCCTATCCACAGCAGTAAATGAAGGGAGAATTTCACTACATACAGTCAGGTTTCTTATAAAAACGGTACACATTTTTAAATTAAAGTATATGCGAGATAGGTTTCTTTTTCATTAAAGAAAGTAAAAATGGGATTTTATTTTTTTGCCTTTTCATGCCCTTTAAGGCAGGGCAGTTATGTTCTATGGGCAGGGGAGCAAATGATAGTTGTATGGGCTCTAATAGGGTCCTTAATCCTTATTGTTCCAGAACTAACCACTATTGTGGGCTGTTTAATTATATAACAATTTGTTAAAATCCTTATTTATTTAGTATCATAAAATCAATTCAATGTATAAAATATACATGTACCTTAGTATGAAAAGCAAGTCCCTGTATAAGGCTAAGCCCCAAACTATTTGTTAAAAACTGCCTTGAAAAAAATATTTTTTTATTTTAGAGTTCAGGGACTTTCTAGAAGTTTGTATAATGGAGTGTGTTGTGTTAGCAATTTTCTTTTACTTTGTGTTTTCCAATGCATCTGCCGCGATTGTGCTCCAGGCTCCCCAGCCTCATGCTTAGCCAGCTTTAAGGATGATCGAATTAGAATTCCTCTGCTTATGCAATCTATCTTTTCTGCTAGATTTTTTTGTAAGTGTAGATCCATCATCTTCCCCATATGATGTATCTATTGGCCTCTTTGTTGAAATGTGTCACTAAGGGCACAATCACTATTCCCCTGTCTTACAAAAAGTTCTCTTCTGCAACTTTATCATTCGTTGGGCTTTATCTTCTTAACTACTTGTAGATTTTGTCCAGCAACCATTGTTGTAGGGCTGCACATTTATGTTGGCCTGGCATTTATAGCCTATTGCATGGGAGCATGTGACAGTTTGCAGCTGCTGGAGGGACCTAGTAGTTATCAGTTGCCTGTTTATTTATTGCTGTGCCTGGAGGGAAATGTATACCTTTCAGTTTGGACAGAGTGGCAGATGAAACTACCTGTGGGACTCAGGGTTGGAGAAATAGACAAGTCTTTTGGGGTCTGAGCACAGTACTGGAGAAATAGACAGTCTGTTGGGGTCTGAGCACAGTACAGGAGAAATAGACAGTCTGTTGGGGTCTGAGCACAGTACAGGAGAAATAGACAGTCTGTTGGGGCCTGAGCACTGTACAGGAGAAATAGACAGTCTGTTGGGGCCTGAGCACAGTACAGGAGAAATAGACAGTCTGTTGGGGCCTGAGCACAGTACAGGAGAAATAGACAGTCTGTTAGGGTCTAAGCACAGTACAGGAGAAATAGACAGTCTGTTAGGGTCTAAGCATAGTACAGGAGAAATACAGTCTGTTGGGGCCCGAGCACAGTACAGGAGAAATAGACAGTCTGTTGGGGTCTAAGCACAGTACAGGAGAGATAGACAGTCTGTTGGGGTCTGAGCACAGTACAGGAGAAATAGACAGTCTGTTGGGGTCTGAGCACAGTACAGGAGAAATAGACAGTATGTTGGGGTTGGAGAACAGTACAGGAGAAATAGACTGTCTCTTAGGGTCTAAGCACAGTACAGGGGTAAAAGAAAGTCTATTAGGGTCCGAGCACTGTACAGGAGAAATAGACAGTCTGTTGGGGTCTGAGCACAGTACAGGAGAAATAGACAGTCTGTTGGGGTCTGAGCACAGTACAGGGGTAAAAGAAAGTCTATTAGGGTCCGAGCACAGTACAGGACCATTTGACTGCTGGTGGTTCTTTTGGAGCTGAAGAGACATAGGGACAGAGATAAGGACATATATACTGAGATGAGGCACGGTGCATTGGGCAGACATGGAGCTAGAGGGACAAACATATTGAAGGTGGGCATTTAGCTGTAGACAGACAAAGTTGGCGGCTTATTGGCCAGTGTATGGCCCCTCCAACGGGCTTTCCTGATCGTTATCTGGGTGAAATTCGGCCAGATGTCAACCAGGCAGGCTGAAAATTCCCATTGGATCAAGGGCTGCATCGGTTTGTTGATGCAGCCCTCGATTCCACCACCTGCATTTGTGGCTTTGTGATCCCTTTGGTTCACAATCGGATCAGCCCCAAATCGTCAACTCAAGGTTTGCATAACAGTTCAAGATGCAGTTTGGATCTGCCCATATATAGTCATCTTAAGGGACAGAAATATTCGACAGACATAATGCTGGAATGACAGACATACTGGTAGAAGGATTTGATTCAAGAAGGACAGACGGGTTGCTGGGAATGTGCTGAGTTGGAGGGATTGGACGTTATGCTGGGAACACAGCACTAAAGCAAAGTTTGCTAAGGAGATACAATAGCACATTTACTTACCTTGACACTGTGTGGAAAGTGCAATTTTGAGTGCAAGCACCATGTTTTTTCCATCACAATGCACTATTTTCCTAGAATTCTAGAAGGTTTCAGGAGTTGAATAGGATGCAATTGTGATTTAATTCATCAGAGAGGGCACAGCTGCTTGTGTGCTTTGTTGCACATTGGAGAATATTTTCACAGACTTCCTTGAGTCCGCTTGCAAATGATGTATTTGATGTATATTTCAGGGGACCCAGAAAAAAATGAGATAAAATCCAGGAAAATGTAAAATGAGGGAAATATATACATGTTATATATTGGTGGGACCACAGAACAGTGTAAAATACACGGTATGTAAAATTGAAGTCTCACTGTACTTTGAAAAATCTGGGAATTCTTTTCAGGGGCGCTATTAGTGACAATAGAAAAGTCTTCTAAAGCTACTTTGCCAAAAAAAATTAAGTTAGCAAGCTGAGAAGGGCCTTCTGTTGTTTCTCTGCTCAGTTCTCTGACTTTTCTCTTTTCATTAAATAAATCTTCTCATAGCTGGCTGGATGGGTGAACTCAACAGCCGGTGGCACTGTTTTTTCAAATTTGTTATATTAGCAGTGAAAAAACTGTGAATATCTTGAAAATCGCAAAAAAAATGCTTTCGATTGCAAAAGTGCTTTGAGCAATTGCGCTTACATTTATTTGGAGGTTTTAGATCCCCTTTAAAGATTTTCTCCTATTTTCCTAAACCTAGATTTCTGTTTCTCTTCCCAAAGCTTAATCACTAGAGGTGAGGTATATATGCTGGAACCTTACTGATAAAATCACAAGAGAACAAACAACATCTGCACAAGCTATGGATTTCTTACTGATGCTGCTTGTGTGAGCCTCATTAATAGACTAAGTCCAGTGTGGCCACCATAGCAGACTTCATTCACAAGGCGTCTCAGTTTTTGGAGGTATCAGGAGGCCTAGGTCTTTATTCACCACTGTGGGTCCTGCAGGCTTGCCCTTCTCTTTCAGTAGGTTCATGTACCTGTATCATATAATTAATTGGGTTGTTATCATAACACCAAACTCATTTATTTCCACAATTTATAATAATTGACCATGAACCCAGTTTAAGGGACAGACTGTAAAGCAAAGGTCTTGAAACTGTTTTGGAAAAGCCTCTAAGATGTTGAACTTTTAGTCAAGCTCCCCAGCCCATAATGTCAGGCACATCCTAAACATCTGAATTCAATTAAATCACAACATGGGGAATCAGACATGATCCAGGGGAGTTTTTGGTACCCAAAAAACCAAGGGCACATGCTCCAGCGACAACTACCTGACCCCACTCACCTTCTCAGTTCTGCTATAGTTCTGCGCTTCTTCTTCTGCACCTCTTCTATTCTTTACTGTTCTTTAGCTTATTTCTGACTGACCCAAGCTTTTCTCTTCTTCATTTCTTGCTCTCCCCTTATGTAATTGCTCTTATAACCCTTTCTCCTCATTCCTTCTCTCCCCCTTTCTATTGCGCTGTAAACTAAATACTTGTACCTGCAGGAATGAGCCACACGGGAAACAGTATTTCACAGGCAGTTCTTTGGCATATTGAGGGGGAATATTAAAAATAACCAGTATATACACTGACTATTTTTCTCCCTCCTTCTGAATGTCAAACATTGGCTTGCCTGGAGGTGCTGGGAGCTATAGTTTTTCAACAATTGGAAAGTTGCAGGCTAAAATTGCCCTGACATGTATAATAAACATATTTGTATTCACTATACTGATATGTAGCTTTGACTAGGAGCATTTTGGGGCCTGTGGGTCCCTTCTGATGCCTGGTAGATTCCCATCTTGTCCTGCCTTCTCCTTCTTTCTTTGTTCCTGGGATTCTCAAACCAAGCAGGCTTTACAACAAGCAGTTTTCTGTGTTCTTCTGCTTCAGTGAGAGACTCGTGTGTTGTGGCACGTGGGTTCCCAGAGATACAAGGACTGTTCCAGGAAGGCTCTTTGTGTATTACTTCTGCCTAAAGCATGATACCTAATCTGAGAGCGGCAGTAGTGCATTAGCACATGTCACAGCTAATACTCCGGCAATATCTCATAGCTCATAGGCAGCAGGGACATGTACTAACCGTTTAGCAATGAAGGACCAGAACCGCTGATATTTATAGAAACACATCTATCTATCTCTAATGATCAATCTATATCTATCTATCTATCTCTATTGAGATCAATCTATATCTCTTTTATCGATCTGTCTGTCTGTGTATCTATTATTGTCATCAATCTATCTATTTTTATTCCAGCTTGTTCAAGAACCTACTAGGAATAACTCACTTTTGGACCTTGAAATAACTAATAATACTGAACTCATCTCTAACATTTGTGTGGGTGAGCATTTAGGGAATACTGATCATAACATGGTCTCCTTTGAGATTCTGTTGCAGAAGCAATTCTATAAGGGAGTAACTAAAACACTAAATTTCAGACGTGCAAACTTTGACAGTATAAGGGCATTTCTGTAACATAATAAGTGGGAAATGCTTTTCACAGGGTTAAACACAGAAAAAATGGGAAGTCTTTAAAATGCTGCTTAATAAATATACTTGTCAGTATATTCCACTTGTAAGCAAGGAACGTCGTTGCAAAGCAAAACCTTTTTGGTTCAATAGAAGCGTTGGTGTTGAGGTGGGTAAGAAAAGACGTGCTTTTAAGGCTTTCAAGTTAGCTGGTACAGCCGAAACATTTATAAGGTACAAGAAGGCCAATAAATCATGCAAAGAAGCTATAAGGCAAGCTAAAATTTATATAGAAAAGTATATTGCAGCAAGCAGTAAAAAAAAAATCCAAAATTATTTTTTAAATAGGTTAAAAGTAAAAAAATGAAGCAGGAAGGGGTCAGCTGGTTGATGAAAACAAAATAAAAGCCCAGATTCTAAACTCATATTTTTCATCTGTCTACACAAATGAGGAACCAGTAAGTGAAGGTTTCCTTCTTAATAGTCCCAATTCTAGTAATACAACTAATGATGCATGGTTCACACCTGAGGAAATTCAAAAGAGACTAGAACATGTTAAGATTAACAAAGGTCCGGGCCAGATGGTATTCATCCCAGGGTAATTAGCGAGCTTAGCTCTGTGATTGCCAAACTTCTTTACTTAATTTTTTAGGATTCATTGAGATCTGGCATAGTGCAGAGAGACTGGCGAATTGCTAATGTGGTGCCTCTATTAAAAAAGGACCCCGTTCTCAGCCTCAAAACTATAGGCCAGTTAGTCTGACGTCAGTGGTAGGAAAGCTTTTCGAAAGTGGCACCAGACGTATTTATAACAATTTCAGAGCAGTTGCATCCAATTCCAATTGAAGCGCACACTGATGCTGGAATTATGGGGGAAATGGCAAATGCAGCAGAAATTGCACTTTACACACTGCATTTGTTGCAGTTAGATGACCCCTACAAGAGTGCACACTCAGACAACACTTCTTCCCTCAATCTGGTTGTGGTCTTCACCTTGTGCCGAATAAAAAAATCTGGTATGAGATGTAGACCACAGTGTCAGGGAGCACAGGACAACCCTGACAATACTACCAGCCTTACTAGATACCACACTAGATACCTGAAAGACCAGCTTGAGGGTCAGTTAAGGTGGCCATACATGGGCTTTTTTAAGCTGCTGATTCAATTCTTTAAGACCTCCAAAGGGGCTACCCGACGGATATCTGGCCAAAAATTTGGCAGATATTGAACGACAGGTTGGATTTTCACATCGGATGGGGGACATCATTGGCTTGCTGATGTGGTCCTCACCCCGTAAACCCTTTTGTGGTCATTGTAATCTGTGCATTTGGCCCTAGAGCCAAATGATCAGATTAGTGCAATATCACCCTCCTTGGAGATCTGCTTGTTGGAATTGTGGCTGAATGGCAAATACATCAATGTTTTCCTTGTTATGAGATATGTGGGGCCCTGAACATACGTTCAACTTGAACCAAAAATGGTGACAACCCTGGCTCTAAAGGAACATATCAGAGTGTCTAATTGGTTTTACGTGTATCGGTAGAAGTATCAGTCCCAACATACAGTATAGAAATGGGTAATAACAGCCTTAAAACATATAGACCCATCATTACCAATATCATCCTGACTTCTTTTTTTTTTTTTTAACAGGAGAATGAAAACCAAGAGATGGTGTTTGACCTCCCTCTCATCCTTATCCAGTAGATTTACTTCCTTATAGATTTATCCATCAATAACTATTTAATAAACTGTCTGACGTGAGATTATCCCAGTTGCACTCAGAAAGAATGTACAGACAAACAGGTATTGCTGTAAAAATCCATAACTGTCAGTTTAATTCCCTTTAAATAATGTTCCCGACACTGAAATGCTCTGCTGGATGATTTGGTAAAGCTCCGCTCTGCCGTAGATGCTGCTGTTTTATACTGTAAACCTTAATATGCTGGTCTTAGTTATAGATATACAAGATAGATACGTGACAGCAGCACAGAGCATGTGCAGTGAATCAGCAGAAAAGAAGATGGGGAGATACTGGGGCATCTTTGGAGACACAGATCTTTACTGCTAAAGGGCTGTGGTTGCCTTGGGCTGGTACAGAAAGTAGGAATGCACCGAATCCAGGATTCAGTTTGGGAATCGACTGAATCCTTCTGCCCGGCTGAACCGAATCAGAATCTAATTTGCATATGAAAATTAGGGGTGAGGAGGGAAATCTCGTGACTTTTTGTCACAAAACAAGGAAGTAAAAAAAAGTTTCCACCTTTCTCCTTCATCTGTCGTGAAGGATTCGCGGGTTTGGTCGAAACCAAAATAGTGGATTCGGTGCATCTCTAACAGAAACCCAAAACATAATGTACAACATTTCGGGCCTATGTTTCTCTTAAGCTTTAGCTCTCCTTTTAATACCCTGATTTGATTTCAAATCGCCATTACATACTGTACATAATGAAAATCAGCCATTTCGCTGATGTCCTGTAGATGTCGAATATTACTCTCAAATCGAATTATTTTAACAAATGTATGAACATGACTGGATCACGCTGGAGTTAATAAATAGTTGCCTTCGTTTTAGATAATGTATACCAGGAGCATTTCAATGAAACCATCAGTCCTACAGCTAAACCCAACCTGCAATATATTTGAAATCATTATCTCTTGACTTTTAAATGAACAAGTCTGCTGACACTGTGCACATTGCTTGGAAGATCCCATAACTCATGTAGTGCTGTCACTGTGCAACTGAGGTGCCCGTGTAAAAAAGGCTCTTCCTATGCCGAATTCCCTCTGTTTTTCAGCCCCTGCCGTCTTACCATTGGCGGCTGAAGTTAAGGATGCTCTTATAATAAATTAAAATACATGAGTCACCCTTGATAAATAGGTGCTTTTCTTCAGTTTTTTTTTCATAGCAAGTTTAACAAGTTTTACCTGCAGATAAATCGACGCAGAGACGGTCGTGCCAACTGGGAATATTCTATCTTACAGCAGAGAAGTGCCATGGGCTGAATTTATCGCTGAGTTGAGCAATTTAATACTTAGAGTGTGACAGTAATTCCAGCCGGTTAAATCTTCTGTTGAAATTAACTCTCTGCTGAGATGTATTTTATTCACCAATACGGCAAATGGAGCAGATTCAATAATTACATGAAGAGCAGCGCCCCCACAAGCTAAGTAGGGAGAGATTTCAAATGTGGCAGAGAGGCAATGGTTGTCCGTTAAATAAATAAAAGCACAAAGCATATATTCTAATAAATACATTTTTGGTGGATATTTGCAATTTATACACCAAGGATGTCTACTATGCAACCAACCAACTGCTGACTCCAGGTCCAGGTTTAACATATTCCATAATCTTGTCCTAGCCATGCCAATTATGTCATCAAAGCTATTATCTGCTGAACACACAAGGAATAAAATGCATTTGTTATGAAAGGAGGTTTTTAAGCTCACAAAATCCCCTGGTAAAAAATACAGTGAATTTTAGTCTCAGCAGGATCATTTGGCCATCACAACCCTATTGAAATAAACAACAGGCATCAGCTAAATATATAGTATGAAATATATATTTAAAGAAATACTTGTGGGATATGATTGGATGGGCAGATACTGACACCTGATTAGCCCCTGCAGAGAGTATTAACGGGTACTTAGTAATAATGGGAGAATATCTAATGCAGAGGTGCTCAACCAACTCATAGCCCAATTAGGGTGAATAAAATTTTACTGTCTTAAATTATTCTCACAATTGCTGTATATCAAAGTGATTGTTACAACCATGTTTACTGATCTGTTAGGTAATCTTGCTATGAGCTAAGGGAGGCTGTACAAAGGGGAACTTGAACCCACAACACCTTAAAAATAAATCTTATGTAGCAGAAGGCATAAGTTAAGAAGTATGGGTAAAAGGTAAAGTGAGAGTAGAAGAAAAAAAAACTTAATAAAAATATTTATCATAACATAAAAAATGGCAAATTGAAACCACAACTGACATTCTAAATAGCTTATCTCTCATCTGCTATGCAAATAGGCAAATACAGAAGAGATATGTAGAATATTCTACCTGGGCACCATATAGACATACATTTCATAGCACTGTAGAGATATAAAACAAGGAGCGGCACCTTTCCATAGGGTAGAACAATATGTACCCCCACTTGAGCAGTAGAACCCACTCTTGCAGCTGAAATGGGTCATGGAGCCCTGCACAAATGTTCACTTGGGTAGGCCATAAACCTTTTAAACATTATTATACTGAGACAGAAAAGCCCTCAGCCACAATGTTGCAACAAAGTAGAAAGCATGGAATTTGTACACTAGTTGTACAATACAAGTTTATTGGGACTGTGAATAGGTTTTAGAGAATGCCACAACCCAAGAAAAATAGAGAAAGGGAATGTTGAAGTGTCTTAGTATGTGGACACACCCTTCTCCCTCTCTAATGCTAACCAGTCCAGGCAAGGATACAATTTAAATAAGTTAGTGGCGTAACACTAAATCTTCACCTTTAATTCAAACAATTAAAAGTTAGTACAAACAGCACTGGGCCATGCCCACACAACACACCAAACACAGTTTAAAGGACAAGAAACGGCAAAAAAATAAAATCCCATTTTTACTTTCTTTAATGAAAAAGAAACCTATCTCCAATATACTTTAATTAAAAAATGTGTACTGTTTTTATAAGAAACCTGACTGTATGCAGTGAAATTCTCCCTTCATTTACTGCTGTGGATAGGAATTGTCAGATGGTCCCTAACTGCTGAGCAGGGAAACAATCATACTTATGATCAGCAGGGGGAGCCCCCGCCTTACTTCCCAGCCATGCAGAACTCAAGCAGCTTTGTTTATGACAATCCCTAAGCAGCCCAGACCACACTGAGCATGTGCAGGGTCAGGGTCAGGCAAAGATGTTTAACAAAGTTACAAGATGACAGGCCAACTTTGAAAGCATAAATCATTTGTTTGATTAGGCTTGTGGTGCAGTAAGTTCATGCTTATGTTTAGTATACAAAATACAGCATTTCTAGCCTTATTCTATTTTAGACTTTCCTTGTCCTTTAAACAGATTCACTACTCCACAACCCGTGGATAGTGCTGGACAGTCGCCATAAAAACATATATTAAAAACTAATGCTAAAGGTGGTAGGTGAGGGATACATCAAGCAAAAAATGTATATAGCTCAATGATTATGTGCATCAAAGTTTTGCACACATCTGTTGGGGATAATGCAAGTGAATATCCCATAGCCTTAAGGCCAATAAGAACTCCCCTGTGCCCAATTCTGCCTGTCTACGTGGGGAGCGGATAGGGGCTATATCCCCCACCGTCCACCTATGCTGCCCTACGCGTTTCGCTGTTACCAGCTTCTTCAGGGGCACCTATGTGAGGGAGGAGGGTGTGTCCACATACTAAGACATTTCAACATTCCCTTTCTCTATTTTTCTTGGGTTGTGGCATATATATCTTTTCTAACCTGCAGGCTATGCATAATCATCTTTACAACTGATTGAGGCTCTTATTCTATATTTACCTAGGTTTTAGAGAACTAAAATAAATCTGGAAGCACTTCACATGGAAATCTCTTTCTCTTTAACAATGCGATGAGCAGTTTTGGCAACCTCAGTTGTAAATTGTAATAAAAACTTAATTTGAACCACTCCACTTTGTCAACAATGGCAAGAATATTGTTGTGGCTTCACTGGTGGGATAATTAGCTCATTATATGTGTGTGTGTAGAAGATATGTGTGTTTGTGCACCTTAGGCAGCAAAGGACTGGTGTGCGGGCCAGGAAAAACACAACCAGCACCCAAACCTAACCTACAAATCCTTAACCTGGACCTGACCCTAACCAGCAAGATGTTACCATTGTAGGACCCGTGCCCAACCTGCGTCATCTTGCTCTGTACACTCTGAGTGCGCCTATGGTTCCAAGACAGGGAATCTTCTGGCACAGTGGAGGAGTGTATTTCTCCAGTCTGACCTGCAGTGGCGTAACTACCGGGGGAGCAGGGGGTGCGATTGGGCCTGGGCCCGCACCCCCTCAGGGCCCCCGGCAGCTCGCGTGCCACTGACTCTGGCGGCGGAAAATGACGTACGGAGGGGGACAGGGGCCCGGCTGCACGTCCCGCTCCAGGGCCCGCCCCCCTCTAGTTACGTTACTGCTGACCTGCACCCAAACCTAATCTGCAATGGTTGACCAGATTTTGACCTGAACCCACCCAACCAGTTGTCAACCACAGGTTGTGGGTCAACCCACATGTAGTGTTTTAGCAGCAGCCCAGAACATGTTTATTATGCCTTATTCATGTTTATTGCAATGCAGCACTGTTGACATTAGAGGGCGCCGTCTATCGCAGGTCAGAGAGTATCCTACAGTATCCTAGGCACTATGGTTCTGCCACAGCCATGTATAGCAAATTTTGCAGTTCTACAGCCTGTTGAATAAACCCGTGTGTGTGTGTGTGTGTGTGTGTGTTTGTGTGTGTTTGTCAAAATGTTACCCTGCACATCACTATTGCAAAGTTATATTATAAGCCACACTGGAGTAGGGTCAGATGGGAATTCTGAAACGTTCTCTGTAACTATACTGTATTATCTTGGTACTATTAAAGTAATACAATATAATATTTTTCACACAAAAGCATAAAGTTTGACTAAACAATAACCTTTTCAGCTATGCAAACCTAATATTCAGAGCACATACACAATCACTATTTATTTCTGTAGTGAAACATTGCTTTATAGGAGGTGCGTCACATTTTGCATCAAATATCTTCATAATTCCACGTAAATTCAAAGCATTACCTTCCAATATTACAGAAGGTTTTCTCTCAATCTCTCTAGTGCTTAGATATGTAATTGTAGAGTCATACCTAACATTCCTTGGAAGTCCCAGGTGTATTAATACCAGGTCCTCACACGGTTCTGTACGAGTTTGGGGATTTTGTTTGAGTTCATGTAAGAGACGGTAATAGCTTTGACCCGTAGTTGCTGCTCCAATTACATCACGCATCTAAGAAGGAAATTCAACAAGATCTTTTATTGAAACAATCTGCCCTGACAGCAATGGATTCAATAAAGCTTCCTGGCAAGAAATGACAGCTTTTAAATCTAAGCAATATGCTTCCCTTTATATCACAGCTAATCTGAGGCTTAGCCATTGTGTTTTCTGTTCCTTAAAGGGGTTGTTACCTTCAAACACTTTTTTGAGTTTAGTTGTTTTCAGATTTATTTGTGTTTACCAGAAATTAAGACTTTTCAAATGACTTTCTATTTTCTATTTGTGACCTTTATTCTTTTTTTTTTTTTTTTTTTTTTTTTGACCGTTATTCTAATATTGAAGTGTTAATATTAAGCAGCTCTGGGAGGGGCTGTCGCCGACCCGTTATATGTTCTAAAACATGTAGTTGATACATTTCTTATCTTTGTCCCTGCTGAGCAGAATCTCTGGGTTTCATTACAGGCAGCTGTTAGAATTGATACAATAGTTGTTAATACTCCAGAGATGCTGCTGAGAAATGTATCAACTCATATAGCAAATTGTAACAGTTCAGAATCACTGAGCTGCCAGACTGAAACCCCAGAGACACGAACATTTAGGGGAAGATTTATCAAGGGTCGAATTTCGAAGTAAAAAATACTTCCAAATTCAACCATCTAATTAAAATACTTATAAAGTCGAAGGATTTTTTACCAAATTTGGCGAACGATTGAGGTAAAATCGTACGTTTAAATTGATTTCAGCGATCGATTTAACAATTTTCCTTTGACCTCTAAAGACTTAGAAAACTGCTCTAGAAGGTCCCCATAGGCTAAAATAGCACTTCAGCAGGTTTAATTTGAAGTCAAAGTTTTTTTAATGAGACAGTACTTCGATTATGGAATGGTTGAATATTCGAACGATTTTTACTTCGAATCGAAGTCGAAGTAAATTCGAAGTCGTAGTATCCTATTCGAATTTTTTTACTTCGAAAATTCCCTCGAATTCACTTCGACCCTTGATAAATCTGCCCCTTAATTTTAAACTTCAGTTTTGGGAAAACGATAACAAATAAAAGATGGAAAGTAATTGAAAAAAAGTTTTTGTTTCTGGTGAACAGTCTGAAAACAACTCAACTTAAAAAAAAGTGTTTGGAAGATGAACGACCCCTTTAACTCAGAGATTTTACAAAGTACCCGATTCCCCTTATTTTGAGAGGCACAAAGGACAGAAAGGGTGTTTAGACTCGTCCATCAGCACTAGGGAGGCCCCAGAAGAAAAAAAATGTGTATAGTAGAAAAGACATGCATTGTTTTGTTAGAGTTTCCTAATATATATCCCAATTAGCAATTCATGTTGCAATAAACCTCCTCTATACCTATCCGAGTGCCGCCTGAATTGCTTATTGGGATCTATATCACAGCTGGGACACTGGTGGCTGAGCACACGGAGGTTGCGGAGCTGATTGGAGGGACCCCCAACTAATAAAGTACTGCATTTTTTTCTTATACTTCTAAAATGTATTTTCAGGGAAGAAAATGGATATAATCAGGGTGCATTGGTGCCTTAAAGGAGAAGGAAAGACCTATTTAATTGGGGGTGCCAAAAGTTAGGCACTCCCAAGTGATTGAATATATGTACCTCATACCCTGGGCCTGTGCTCCATCAGCAGAAAACTGCACCGGCCCAGGGTTATACCAGTGAGCACCACGGAGTGATCTCTTCCTTCTTCTTTCTTCACATTTCCTGGGGCAGACACATGTGCAGTAGAACGAAATATCCGACTTCTTTGTTAAAGTTCGAGTTTTTGTGCTACTGTGAATGTGCAGCCGTGCAAAGAAAGAAGAAACCGATCGCTCCGTGGTGCTCTCTGGAATAACCCCTGGACCTGTGCAGTTTTCTGCTGATAGGAGCACCGGCACGGGGTGTCAGGTAAGTTAATACATTCACTTGGGGGTGCCTAACTTTTGACACCCCCAATTAAATAGGCCTTTCCTTATTCTAAGTGAAGTTTACTGTCAACTATATTGCTCAGCGGTAAAAGCTCATAGTATTTGTAATCAATACAATCGCCAAACAAAAGTAAAACCAAGTAGAAAACACACATTTTTATAATTTTTATTTTTAAAAATATCTACAAGTCACTATAATGTGCTTCCTTATCCAAAACATGTCTCAACAAGCTCAACTCTGCCTCAAAATCCTAATAAACAAGGGCACTTCGCCAATAAGGAAAGTTGAGAAACTTGCCTCAGGCGGCAAAAATTCTGCTCCTTCTACTGCAGAGAGTGCAATTCCACTCTCTGCAATAACGACGTGGACCTCCGACCCCCTCCAGCACTGCAAAGGTGATTGCCGTGGGGAGGGGGCGGCAGAAGGAAGGCCGCCTCAATCTGCAAATTGGCCAGGATCTCCCCTGCTCAGGGTCAGACTGGGGGCTCGGGGCCCACCGGGACTGTTGTCCGGGGCCCCCCTACGGCTCCCCCGCCCCCTACTGTGATGCGTATTCGCATGCGCAGAGCTGGAGATTGTTTTTGTACAATCCTGAATATCGGGAGAGGAGGGGTTTGGCCCGGCGGGGGCCCATGAGGGTCGGGGCCCACCGGGTTTTTTCCCGGGGTCCAGCCGGGCCAGTCCGACACTGCCCCTGCTAATAAATGTATCTAATTTGCTTGCTGCTGTCAAGGAAACCAATCAAATGCTTCATTTGCTCATAAAACATCAATATAACAATTACATTTTCAAGTCCTTCAACTTTCATCATCTATAGATATGGATTGTGTTTGTAAAACTACAAAACTACAATAAAGACTGATATGGTCTGTAATATGGCAACAAGTGAGAGATTTTAAATTTTTTTAATTCAGACATTAAAACTGATTGCTAGAGAATAACACATCAGTAATATGAGGTGCCATAAACCCTTGAATTGGATTCATAAGGACGGCTAACAAAGAGACTTCAGGCTAAGTCAGAATGTATGAAAAGAAAGGGATGCTATTATGCAGCTTCATGCTAATATGTTAATAGCTGCAATATAATTTAGTAGAGGGAAAATAATGTGAGAGATTCAGGTCAGGATCAGAGTTTTATGAGGTGTATTTTCTTTAATGCTCCACCGGTTCTGGCAATATTTTTTAACAGGTTTCCAACACTGAAGAAGAAAATACAGCGAAATGAAAAGGAACTTGGGAAGATAACGTTGAACTGACCTCTGCTGCCATTCCCTTTAAAGTTACCCAAGAGAACCATAGCGTGAGTCCAAACAATATAATGAAACGTTACTCATATGACTCTGGCGGTTGGTTATATCTTGGACATGTCTGAAATTCATCCCTACGGATATTGTACAAATCCCAACATTTCCAAGAGCCATTGGGGATAACGGGGTTATTGACTGTACCAAGATGGGGGTCGGACATTTTTTTACTGTAGATATATTGTATGGGTCATTTATTTGTATTCTTTCTATTGCATTTGCAGCTATAATGATCTAGCAGCTCATGGTCAGGGGAAAACATTTTAATGCAGAATTATTCTGATAAATTCTGAACATGACCTTTTGTAATGACAAATTAAAATTCACTGAATGAGATGAATGATTACAGAAACATTTTGCCCTTCATGCAAGTTTGGAAACTGATGGGACAGGGGCATGATTCAGCTGAGGAAGCGATTATGTTTCAGCCTACGTATCCTTTAGAGAAACAGCTTCTTAAACAAAGCAGCAAAGTTCAATTTTAGTTTGAAATCTTAAGTTTGAAAGGTTTCGAAGGGCAATAAATTTATTAAGCGATGAGAAAATGGGGCCCGGTTGTCGGAGAATTTCTATATTTATTCACTCCCCACAAGCAGCCCCCATGTTAATAATGTAAATTAGGACAGCCAGTTTGAATCTAGCCCACTGTTGTCCATATGTTTCCATATGCTGAGTTAATTATTCACATTCCCAAGGTGGCAGATTACAGTCATTATTAAATAAAATAATAATATAAAAATATTTTGTGAAAACACCCCCTTTTTCTGATTGGACCATATATGTATGATGTAACTTATGTCATTCACTTCTATTGGTTCACAACTATGAATCGAGCGCATGATGTCATTTATGTAAATTTTATTGGTCATTATCCCCTTTAAAAGGATTGTGTGGAGGGGAGACCGGCAGCCTTTGATAAAGTGCTTGAAACGTGAAACGTGTTAGGCTAAAGCATGTCCTAATAAAGATTTTTTACTTTTCAATATTACTTGGGCTACTTTTTCACTAAACAGTAGGAGCAAATTCACTAAGCGCCGAAAATGCACTAGCAACGCCTTTGCCGCACTTCACCACTAATCACTAAAATTCAAAGTTGCGCTCAGGGAGGCGAAAGGTAGCAAAGTTGCACTACCGTTAATTCGTCAAGCAAAGCGAAGTTACACTAGCGATGCCTAATTTGCATACGGTGCCAAGTTAAAGTACAATGGACGTATATGTAGCAGCAAATACATTACACTACACAAGCCTGGGAAAGCTTCATAAAATAGAGTTGTTATATTTAGGGATGTAGCGAACTGTTCGCCGGCGAACTAGTTCGCGCGAACTTCGACTGTTCACGTCCGCCGAATGTTCGCGAACGTCGCGCAACGTTCGCCAATTTGAGTTCGCGTTCGATTCGAATAAAAATCGTTCGACCATTCGACCATTCGATTCCTTCGACCGCTAAAATCTAACGATTTCCATTCGTTCGAACGATTGTAAGCATTCGATCGAATGAAAAGCATTCGATCGAATGGCTTCGATCGTTTGATTCGAACGAAAATCCTTCGATCGAACGATTAAAATCCTTCGATCGTTCGAATCGAACGATTTTGCGGGTGTTCGAAGTTCGCGAACTGTTCGCATTTTTGCCGGTGTTCGCGAACGGCGTTCGCGAACACCAAAACGGCAGTTCGCTACATCCCTAGTTATATTGCCCTATACATGTGCCCACTGTATAGTTTAGGTGCCATATGTTAGGAAATGTAGGGGGGAAGGAGGGTACCACAAAAAAATTTACGATCTTTTTCAGTCTATCACCCAAAAAAAAGGAAAAGACGCCAGCGTTTTTTGGGACTTCAATTTCAACTTTTTTCGAGGAAGTCCTATCTACTCTTTTGCACTTCGCCTGGTCTGAGGTGGCGAAGGCAAGTCTGGCGCAAGAGGTAACGTTCAGTAAAATCCGCAAGTTAGTTAATTAGCGTAGTTATGTCCCTTCGCCATATTGCAACTTCGCCTGGCGTAAGGGTGTGAAGTAGCGCTAGAGTAGGTCCACTTTGCTAGTGAATTTACGCCAGCACCCATTAGTAAATTGGCAAAGTGTAAAAATGACGTCACGTTGGCGAATTTTCGCTATCGTTAGCCACTTCGCCCATTAGTAAATTTGCCCCCAGGTCTCTTCCGATTTTTTGATTTATTGTAACAAAAGTTTTAGCACTAAAAAAAAGAATTCAATGCTTGTGCCTTGCCTTTATGGACCTATAGGGAAGACACCTCTAATGGAGGAACACTGTGACAGAATAAAGGAGGCAATACATAGGCTAACCAATAACCCATGCAATTGAATTTTTCTGCCAGGAATAATAATCCTTGATGCATCATGATCACAGGATTATTTGTCTAATTGGCCCCTAGTATGCAATACATGTCTAAATGGCCAGCTTTATACTGGTGTCTTCTTTTCATGTTCTACTTATCTAACGTATAAATGACTCTTGTTCTAAGATCTTCTTGTTAAAGATGATTCTTTTTTTTAGCTCCTTGTGGTGCTCAGCAACATATTTAGAGAGTTCTGCTGTAAAACTTTGGGGAAACCTTTGGCAGAGATTCCTCCACACCATGGGCATATTGTAAAGTACAACCTCACCTGTAAATTGGGCAAAGCTGTTAGAGAGACGCAGAACTTCTATAAGAAAATACTCAATGAATGTGGTGTTATGCTACTTATCTCCTCTCTGGCCTTATTGGAAGTGTGAAAGCAGCTGAAAGGATAATAAACCCAGATTTCCGTTTTTTCTGTATATTTTTCTGATATAGAAATTCCCCTAAAATCTGTGCTGAAGAAAATGCAACAGTTAGTTTTTTTTTTTGCCAACATTCATCAGGTGCAGAAGCTACAGCCGCTGACATTTGAGATCTTCAGCAGGGTATACTACCGGGATACAAATTTAGAACAGGGCAGACACCCTGAATTTATTATTGTCAATAAGAAGGGCAAAGTGGAAAGTGCCAATTCAAAACAGAGCTTAGCCATTTTAATTAAAGAGATTTAAACTGGATTAATCTAAGGGGCTGGCTTCAAACATATTCAATCAAGAAAAAAAATCCATAAAAGTCTAAGGGAATCTCACCTAATTTGGCATTGTCCTTGACAAACAATTTCAACATTGGTTCATCTATTATGACAACTTTAAAAAAAAATAAAAAAAAGTGTTGCATTTCAGCTGACTGTGGGCTATAATTTGAATAAACCCAAATGTACTGTTTTACATGATATGAATAAAAATGTAATGTAATGTGTGCAGTAATTGGTGCCCATATACACATGCACAATACATGTACTGATGCAATGGCATTCACACTCGTACAAATACAGCATCTGATCATCAGTAAAAGAGGAAAAGAACTAATGATTGATAAAGTGAAAGCCAGGGTTCTTACAAACTGATGTTTATACATGTGCTGGCTTTTTTGTTGTTCTACCATACAAGAAGGCATGAATGGTAATGGAGCCGATTCTTCTCTAGCCTGTGATTAATTTCCTCCCGAAACACGTCAGTTGATGTTGGTCTGTGACTTGTTGCAATAAACCACCTTCTTTTCTCCGGAGTGCAACCTGTTTTATGATTTCAAGTACAGCGATTCTTCTCTGTGATGCCTCTACCCATAGCACCATTCTGGGGGTTGTTTAGGGGTTCAGTGTGGTGCTGTGGGTACAGGCAACATAGGGAATGGTTTTCATTAAAGGAGAAAGAATACCATTCTACAATTAGGGTTCCAAACGTTATTCACCCCAAGTGACTATTTTTACCTACCTTACACCCTGTGCCGGTGCACCTATAAGCAGAAAACTGCACCGGCCCGTGTTTCCATGCACCACAGAGCAATCCTCTTCCTGCTTCTGAGTTTTTCAAATTTCCCAGGGCAGACGCATGCGCAGAAGAACGAATAGTCCATTTTTAAGTTAAAGTTTGGCTATTTGGCTATATTACATGCTCAGCCACCAGAAGACCTGAAGAAGCAGGAAGAGGATTGCTCCGTGGTGCTTACTAGCAGAACCCTGGCCCGGTGTGTTTTTCTGCTGATAGGAGCCCTGGCCCATGGTGTCAGGTAAGTAAAAGTAGTCACTTGGGGGTGCCTAACTTTTGGCACCCCCAAGAGTAAAATGGTATTCCTTCTCCTTTAACCCGTTTGGTGGAATACTTAAGAAAAGCCACCTGTCAGGAATGCCCATGTGTAAGAGCCCTAACCTACAGGCAGGGCAGCCATCAGGGGGGAGAGTTGTAGGGGGCCCCGAGGGTAAGGGGGGCCCAGCCACGCCACATTTACGTGATTAGCTGGGCCCCCCATCTTTCTGAGAGCTGCTGACTTCGGGAAGACGTGGACGTTTAAGGGGCCCTGGCCACCAATTTAGGCCACCAATTTTTTTTCTCATGTGGGGTCCTAGCCACCAATATTTTTTAATGGGGGCCCTGGCCACAAATGTTTTTTTTTATGGGGGCCCTGACCACCAATATCTTTTTATTTTTTATTAACATGTGGGAACCCTAGCCACCAATATTTTTTTTGTTTTTTTACTATGTGGTGGGGGACGGACCTGTGGGGTGGGGAGGGTGGACCTGTAGGTGGGACTTGCAGTGGGCGCAGCCCAAGCCCAGGGGGCCCAGGAAATTTTGTCGTATGGGGCCCTTTGATTTCTGATGGCGGTCCTGCCTACAGGATTTTAGACCACCCCAGAAAAAAATTGGTGTGGAGATCAGAAACATATATGTCATGAAGTTCCTTTACTTGGATATCAGCATGTCAGGCAGAATTAATCTTGATTAAGTTGCACTTGAGGAACAAAATTCTTATTTATTAGTAAAACGCCCTTAAACATAAGCTGTTTCCATAACGGCCTCTAAAAAATGAAGCAAACTGAAAGGAAAGAGAAATAGTAAAGGAAACTATGATTTAGAAGGCACATCCTCCTTCATTCAACAACGTCTACATATTTCTTTCTTTCAAGAAATAAACTAAACAGATGAAATATGTAAAAATCGCTAAAGGTATTCAAAAGTTATCTTGATGATAAAAGGAAGACCATAATTCACATCCTTTGATGCCTAAGCCCTGGTCGATACCAGGCTGTCTTTCAGGTATAATACAGTTACCTAATATGTCCATACATGACTCCCTTATCTAATTCGTTTATCAGATAGAAATATCTGGGCTGGGTTTGGTTACAAAGCATTGTTGTTTGGTGTATGTGGAAGTACATTTTATGACCAAAGAATATCATATAATTTCTCTACTATGTATATATTATTGGCCAAATCAAGAGGAAGCCACAGTTAGCAAGACACTGCTTGAGTTTTTTTTACCCCTGTTAGTATATGGACTTGCCCAATAAAATTACCATAACTCTTTACATGGGTGGGTGAGATTGGTTTTCACACCACCACCCCCTGCACGCTTGCAGGTGGTGGAAGAGCAGGAACAACACAAAAGACCACACTTTATGGCAGTTACATCAGATTCATCTTTATACTTGATCCTTTCATAGTATGAACCCCTCCTTATCTGTAAGACAGGACTTAGAGACTATTAAGGGAAAGGGTGCTTTATACATAGCTTATTATTCTTAATGAATTGTTTCAGTTCAGACATCAGAAAAGTAAGATCACTATTAATTGGTTATTAGACTTAACTGCAATAGATGCTTCAATACTGATCTTAAATTAAACAGCAGCATGGTGCAAATGCTTTCCACATGGTGTTTTATGAAATCAAAAGTATACCAGTCTTTCTACCTTTTGTTAGTACCCTAGGCCAGAGATCATAACATACAGTTTGTTGTTGTAAGGATCCTCCAAAAAGTACCTTTATCATTCAGTTGGCTCTGAAAGCAGGTTGGAAGCCAAAGACTACATAGAGGAGATCAAATGGGATCACAGATGTTAAATCAAGCTGTGGAACAATATAACACTGTGTGAGACGCCAATGAAATGAAACAAATTACATTTTGTTCATCTACTGCGCTGGATGTTCATGCTGGATACATAAATGGATTAATGTATTGCGACTTACCAGCCACACTAATGCATTTACATAGCGAGCATGCGAATAATCATGGACACTGGCCAGAGTCACCTCTCATTATTTCTCCTCTAATAGAGATGCGGCTTCTACACAAATACTGATTAATGGATATTATTATATCGCATAAAGGAAATTTAACTTGCTCAGTGTATCTTTGTCTTTCTCAACTCACTTTGATTTATATTAGTTCATTATATGCTTTAAAGGGCATGTAAAGTCTAAAATAAAAAAAGGCTAGAAATGCTGTATTTTGTATACTAAATATAAACATGAACTTACTGCACCACAAGCCTAATCAAACAAATAATTTATGCTTTCAAAGTTGGCTACATGGGGTCACCATCTTGTAACTTTGTTAAACATCTTTGCAAGACTAAGACTGTGCACATGCTCAGTGTGGTCTGGGCTGCTTAGGGATTGTCATAAACAAAGCTGCTTGAGTTCTGCATGGCTGGGAAGTAATGTGGGGGCTCCCCCTGCTGTTCATAAGTATGATTGTTTCCCTGCTCAGCAGTTAGGGACCATCTGACAATTCCTATCCACAGCAGTAAAGAAGGGAGAATTTCACTGCATACAGTCAGGTTTCTTATAAAAACGGTACACATTTTTTAATTAAAGTATATTGGAGATAGGTTTCTTTTTCATTAAAGAAAGTAAAAATGGGATTTTATTTGTTTGCCTTTACATGCCCTTTAAGCACATTTTTGTCTTTTCCTTATCCATCTGAATGAAGGGTTAATCTTCGCCTACTACAAGGAATAGTGTTGATTCTTGAATTTTTAATAATCCATGTAAATCTAGTGTTCACCCCCCAATTTACTCCTCCTGCAGGGTAAGAAGCCCAGGTGCTCAAGCTCTGGACCTGATAGGAAACAAATAGTGATGGGCGAATAAATTCGGCTGGTGCGAATTCGATGGGAATTTCTGCTTTTCGCCGCCGGTAAATAAATTCGCGAAACTCCAGCAAAAATTCGCCAGCGTCAAAGAAATTTGGACGCGCGTCAGAAAAGTCGCTTGCGTCAAAATCTCTGTGCGTTAACACTATTCGGACGCCCATTGACTTTAACGCCTGCGAGTTTATTCCCAACATCACTAGAAACAAAGCAATAATGGATCTTAAAGGGATTGTGCTCTTTTGAGTAAATTTATAGTATGATGTTGAGTGTGATATTCTGAGACAATTTGCATTTGGTTTTCATTTTTTTTGTGGTTCTTGAGTTATTTAGCTTTTTATTCAGAAGCTCTCTGGTTTGCGTATTTCAGCAATCTGGTTGCTATGGTCCAAATTATCCTAGCAACAATGCACTGATTTGTAATATGAATAGGAGAGGGTCTGAATAGAAATATGAGTAATAAAAAATAGCAATAACAATACTATTTTAGCCTTACAGGGCATTTGTTTTTTTAGATGGGTCAGCGAACCCCATCTGAAAGCTGGAAAGAGTCAGAAGAAAAAGACAAATGATTTAAAAACTATACAAAGTAAATAATGGAGACTAATTGAAAGGTTGCGTATAATTAGACATTATTTCTTAAACTGGGTGAGGATGATGCCTCAAAATCTTCTTTAGACTTTGGATTTTTCCCCCTAAAATGATTCTCCTCTTCTAAACATTACACATTGTTTCCAGGTACAAATACAAAGCTGAGTTTGCTGCTGGCATAGCACTGAATGCAAAATGAGGGTAGTGAACAGGAGAATTATGCAGACTGCCTCTGGTTACAAAAAGCATTGAGGAAAATCAAAACTGTGAATCTGGTTCATAAATTAGGAGTTCCAGGGTTAGAGCAGCTGAGAAAGTCAACATATACATTGTAAATAATAATAATACGACAATGCCAATGACAACTGAATTACAGTATATGGAAAACCACCTGAACAGGGGCAAAGTGGTAGGTGCAAAAAATCTGTGCAATGTACAATGTGCCGAATTCCAGTGTAACTGCACCCATTGCAACAAACATAGGTGTAAATTCACTAAGGGGCACATTTACTTAGCTCGAGTGAAGGATTAGAATGAAAAATACTTAGAATTTCGAATTGGCTACTTCGACCTTCGATTACGACTTCGAATCGAATGATTCAAACTAAAAATCGTTCGACTGTTCGACCATTCGATAGTCGAAGTACTGTCTCTTTAAAAAAAACTTCGACCACCTACTTCGCCACCTAAAACCTACCGAGCAACAATGTTAGCCTATGGGGACCTTCCCCATAGGCTTTCTAAGCAATTTCTGATCGAAGGAAAACCGTTCTATTGATGGATTAAAATCCTTTGAATCGCTTGAACGAATGAAATCGTTCGTTCGATCGAACAAAATGCGGTAAATCCTTTGACTTCGATATTTGAAGTCGAAGGATTTTACTTTGATGGTCGAATATCGAGGGTTAATTAACCCTCGATATTCGACCCATAGTAAATGTGCTCCTAAGTGGCAAAAATTTGCCAGCAATGGCGTTGCAGCCATTGCAACACTTCGCCAGGCGAAAATTCTCTCAGACAACGCTAATTTACTAAAATGCAAAGTTGCGTCCAGGGCACCGAACACTGGCGAATTTTCGCTAGCTTTACTTCGGCACTCAAAGTAAAGATGTGCTGTCGTTCGATAATGCCTAGCGCAACTTCGTTAGAGGTCTTCACTCAGACTACGGGAAATTATAAAGTTGAATGGACGTATATGTTGCAGCAAATACATTACACTACACAAGTCCAGGGAATCTTACTAAATAAAATAGAGTTGATATAATGCCCTACACATAAGCCCACTGTATAGTTTATGTTCCATATATTGGAAAATGTATGGGGGAACCCGGTTACCCCAAAAAAATTTAAGCACTTTTGGCAGGCTATCACTCAGAAAAAAGGAAAAGACGCCAGTGTTTGAAACTTTTTTGACTAAAATTGAGGAAGATCTATGCACTCCAATACCTGGTCTGAACTGGCAAAGGCAAGTCTGGTGAAAGAGGTAACGTTCAGTAAAATCCGCATCTTAGTGAATTTGCAGAGTAACATCCATTCGCCAGAGTGAGGGCTACTACCGCCTGCACCCATTAGGTAAAAAGTGCCTGAAAGCAGTAACACTGGCGAATCGTTGCCAGCTTTAGTCACTTCGCCCTTTAGTAAATCTGCCATAGACTCTGCCTGTTTGCAAGCGGCAGATTAGTTGTATTTGTCACTATTTGCAGACAGATAACTAACCTGCTCCTAAACTGAAATTCTGTTCCATCATGGAAATTTCCCACCCCCATTTCTATAATGTTTCCTCCCTTTATAACCTGTAGACGAAGCTGAAATACAAAAATGTCTTGTCACATATATCATCTGTGATGATCATCCAGTATAGAATGTTGTGGGATGTTTGGAAAGACGCAGAGAATTGGAATTAGGCAGCAGTTCCAGTTGAAGGAGAGACAAATAACAACCACAACAGATAGAAAGGATCTGGAAGAAAACAGAGACTATTATCTGTATGTATTTATACATGTCTCTAAACAAGGGGATAATATACTAAAAGCCAAATTTTTTTAGCTTTGATTTGTGCCTAGTCTGAGTTTTAAATACAGAGGGAAAGTAGTTAAAAGGAATACACCTTCAATTACTTTATTATTTGTAGCAAACTGTGTTAAGATTTTAGTAACCCATAGTAAACGATTAGTAGGTAACATGTGCTGGTCACCTGTTTGCGAAAGTTTGACTGCTGTCATTTACTAGCCCTGCTGCAAACATTCCACCTCACTTTGTACAGGTATGGGATCCATTATCTGGAAACCCATTATGCAAAAAGCTGGACGTCTGTCTCCCCTCACTGATCCGTGGAAATTCGCCAGCGACGGCTTCACTCACATCTCCACACTTCACCAGGCGAAAAATTTGACAGGAAAACGCTAATTCGGTAAAATGCGAAGTTGCGTCCAGGGCGCCGAACGATGGCGAAGTTTTGCTATTATTAAATCGGCAAGCAAAGCGAAGTTGCGCTAGCGTTGGCTAATTTGCATACAGTGGGAAGTTAAAGTTTAATGAACGTATATGTTGCAGCCAATACATTACATTACACAAGCCCAAGGAACCTTAATAAAATAAAGTAAAGTTGTTATATTGCCCTACACATGAACATTTATATATACAGTATATTATATATATACATAGTTTATGTGCCATATGTAAGAAAATGTAGGGGGGAAGCCGGGTACCCTAAAAAAAAAATTCTGATCTTTTGCAGCCTATCACCCTGAAAAACTGAAAAGTCAATAGCGTTTTTTGGGACTTAGAAAAATTTTCAACAATTTTTTGAGGAAGTCCTATCTACTCTATTGCACTTCACCTGGTCTGAGGTGGTGAAGGCAAGTCTGGTGCAAGAGGTCACGTTCATTAAAATCCGCATCTTAGTGAATTTGCGTAGCGAAAATTCGCCTGGCGTGAGAGTACGAACTAGCTCTACATTCTATCTCCTTCGCTAGCGAATTCACGCCTACGCCCGTTAGTAAATCGGCGAAGTGCCGAAATGACACTGATGAATTTTCCCTCTAGAGACTCCATTATAATCAATTAATTCAAACATGTAAAAATGATTTCCTTTTTTTCTGTAATGATAAAACAGTACCTTGATACCTTAGATATCATTAATCCTTATTGGAAGTAAATCCAGCCTATTGGGTTTATTTAATATTTACATGATCTTTTAAAAGACTTAAGATAGGGAGATCCAAATTACTGAAACATCCCTTATCTGGAAAACCACAGGTGTCGAGCATTCTGGATAATAGGTCCCACACCTGTACAAACACTGTCATTTCTATTGTCCATTTAGACTTACTAGTATATACTATAGTATGCCGTAAAGAACTTGACAATTTCACTATTTGGCAACCCAAACGTGTGAATTAAATGTACATTTTGAGAAGGTTGCAGAGAATATGCCTCAATAACTTGAGACTAGGCCCAAGGTCCGAACATTCAGATTAACCTGATATCGCCCTGCTGTTGGTGGGCATATTGGGGAAAGATTCGCTCGTTTGGCGACTTCTCCAGGAGAGGTGATCTTACCATGTATGGCCATCTTAAGGCAATGCCTACACACTTTATTCCTTTTGTGCAAAAAATGTCTCCTTTGTGCATTTTAATACAGGCAACTATTGTGAGACATAATGAAATTCATTTACAACAAGGCCTTAGACAACGTGCAATTACAATTTTTGAATAAAAAGTAATACACAGCAGAATTTGTTTTTACATTGGACTGAATTTTGCAAAAGATATGCTGTTAATTGATTTTATTACAGAGAAGAACGGGTGTTACTGAAAAACTTTATTTGAATACAGTTCTCAAATAATAAGCGGTCAATTTACATTTTTTTTACATTTGCCTGAATTGTGAAAATTATATTCTGTTTTCGGCTTTTACTTCAGAGAACAACAGGCGTCTCTGCAAAACTTTAGTTGAATAAAATTCTAAAATAATGAAAGGAAAAATTCAATAATTATAAAGACAGATGTTACGGTTATGGGATCAATTATCATGTTATTCAGAAAGCTCCAAACTTTGGGAACGCCATCTCCCAGTTTAATCAAATAATTTATGTTTTTAAATATTATTCCTTTTTTTCTCTGTAATAATAAAGCAGTACATGGTACTTGATCTTAACTAAGATATAATTAATCCTTATTGGGTTTATCTAATCTTTAAAGCAGTTTAGCAAACTTAAGATATGGTGATCCAAATTATGGAAAGATGCCTTATCCAGAAGAGTCCAGCATTCTAGGTAACGGGTCCCATTAATGAACCACGTAAACTCTTATTTTAAATAAAACCCCATTAATGTCTTGCAAGTTAATATTAAAGTCATTACTTGGCCCCTGAAATGTATCTGTGATAGTGCTAGGCCGATTTATTATGCATTTTCCAGTGTATTCGTAACAACAGGTACAAAATCTATATTAAATTAGGTGGGAATTGGCCTGAGAGTGTGGATATAAAATAAGAGAAAACAGCATTTAATCATCTTTGAAGATTATATGCAAAGTTGCTTTCAATCTCAAACAAGATGCTCCTTTAGGAAAATGTTTGGAGTACATGACAGCACGGGAATAATTTTCTAATAACGCTCTCAGGCACTTGTGCGATCATAAAATACACTTGTAACCTCATCCATAATTCATCGAACAGCAGCAAAGAGAACAATGCTCTCAGGTTTTCTATTTTTCATAACTTACCAAAAGAAATTATATCAGAGGCATCAGATAACGGATATGGGAATAGACTTTGGGCATGGATGATTAAAAAGAGTAAAACCTTCTTTTTTCCGTTACAATAAACACACGAGGATGTAGCAAATGCATCAAATTTCTACGATGTAAAATAATAGTGATAAACATCACAAACCCCGAACTTCCGTCAAGATACAGGATGAGGGTCTTTTTGTAGATTTGCCTAAGGGTAAGGGCACACGCGAAGATTCGGGTAGATTTAGTCGCCCAACGATAAATCGTGTCTTCTTTGGGGCGACTAATCTCCCCAAACTGCCTCCCACCGGCTAGAATCTAAGGGGCAAATTCACTAAGCGCCGAAGCGCCGAACGCTAGCGTTACTTCGCTAGCGTTTGGCATTTTCGTTACTTCGCAAATTCACTAACGAACGCTGGCGTAGATTCGCTAGTGTTACTTCACACCCTTACGCCTGGCGAATTATCACTACGGACGTAACTACGCAAATTCACTAACGTGCACAGTGTACTGAACGCTACCTTTTACGCTAGACTTCCTTCGCCACCTCAGACCTGGCGAAGTGCAATAGAGTAGATAGGGATTGCTTCAAAAAAAGTAAAAAATTTTTCTAAGTCCCAAAAAACGCTGGCGTGTTTTCTACATTATGGGTGATAGGCTGAAAAAGATCGAAATTTTTTTGGGGCTCCCCTCCTTCCCCCCTACATTTCCTGACTCATGGCAACTTATCTATACAGTGGGCACATGTGTAGGGCAAAATAAAAATTTTATTTGATGTTTTGAAGGTTTTGTAGGCATTTGTAGTGCTGATACGTATTCCTCCATTGAAATTTGAATTTGGCGCCGTATGCAAATTAACCTTCGCTAGCGTAACTTCGCTTCACTTAGTGAATCAACGCTAGTGCAACTTCGAAATCTTACGCTACCCCTGTGCGCAACTTCAGATTTTAGTGAATTTGCGGAGCGCTGGCGAAACTATGCCTGGCGAAGTGTGGCAAAGTGCGGCGAAGCGCGGCGAAGTTGCGCCTATCGCAACTACGATTCTTAGTGCATTTGCCCCTAAATCGCTGGCGGGATGGCACCTGGAGCCTTCGTTTTCTGAAGTCACCCGAAGTTTTCTCGTGAGGTAACTTTGGAAAATGAAGCACACCGATTGCCATCCCGCCGGCGATTTACATTCTAGCCAGTGGGAGGCAGTTCAGGGAGATTAGTTGCCCCCCAAAGAAGAGTAGACGACTAATCTCCCTGAAACTGAATGTGTGTCTCTTCCCTATGGAGGCCCAGTGTATAAGGAGAAGCTGAAATTGTCCCATATCTGTATGACTAGAGAAGTGCAAAAATGACAAAGGATGACCAGGTCTAGTAACCTATAGTAACCAATAAGATGCCTACTTTTTAATAGCTAGGAAATTTTCCTGTTGATTGGTTGCTATGATCTAGCAGATATGGGCATTTGTTCAGTTATTACCACCATAGCCTCTGTACATATGGATCATCATACTTCTCATTGAGAACCAATACAAGTGTGAAATGCTTCATTCCATAACTATAGATCAAAGTGTTAGGAAATGTTATCAGTTGTGCAATTATCTCAGTATCTCAGTATCGTGCCCAATCACACGGATGAACTTTGTTGTACATTATTATTATATTTCTCTTTTAATTGTATCAAAGTTTCCCAAAACCCAATTGCAGGAGAAAAGCTGAAGTTTTTCCTCTAAAGATTTCCCTTCTTCGGCGAGAAGTCAAAAGGCTGATTTCTCTCTTTATTCCCAAAGAATCTGTCGCTCCATCTCTGCAGGATGAATCCTCTATTTATTTTTTTCCCTGAACCCTCTTAGGAGAAATATAAGTCCATTTTCAGCACATAAATTCATTCCCAGGTATCAGAATAAATGAGAAAATGATTGAAAAGTTAATTACAAATTTTACACCAGGCAACCTGAAAGAGGAAAGAGAGCGCGACTAAAGCGGCAATTAATTTTTCAAACACTTTTTCTTTATATGTCTGATGAACAGCAAATATATTCTGTGGCACTGAATTCCCTCAGTTTCTTTTTATTTATTTATTTATTTACTTTTTTTTTTTTTTACAACAAAGGCTACAAGAACATACTTACTTAATTTCTAAATTACTGATGCTACTGGAGTTAATGGGAAAATGGCTTAATCCCTTAGCGAATGTGCTTGAGAAATGTGGCCTTTTGTAACGGTGCTTGAAAGCCAGTGTGTACGGCCGAGCTTAATGTGCAGATCCCATTAGTGATAATAAACAGCTCGAAAAACAGTTATTGAGCCACTAGGACGTATACCTTGAAGTAGTATAAAGCTTGATCCATTTTCTAAAGAGCTTTTTACTATCATTGAGTTGCCTTTAAGAGAAAGGTCACATGGTTGATTAGTTTTTTCACCATGATATCCCCGCCCTTTTAATCACTGATGCTTTAAACAGAAACAACCAGACTGCAGGCAACCTACACATTCTGTTATATTGCTAAAAGCAATAAAATTGGAAAATGCCTATGATTAGACAGTAGCTTTTTGGGTTTTCTGATAATTAGCCTCAAATCGATCCTGCCTTGGGTAATAATGAATATCTAGCCACATGGGCATGGCTACTGCTGGAGAAATGTAAATATATTCAAGTACATAGAATTCATGGAATATTTAAAAGTCTATTGGGAGACTAAAATGAGCCGATGGAATAAACCAATCTGGAGCTGAAAATACCTGAGAATTAGAGCATTAATGTTAAGGGGCAAATGCACTAAACTTAATGCCAATACAGTCATTAGCGTTGAGGATTCTGCTCATAATTTGACACCCATTGTTTCTCAATGTATTTGTGATCCAATCATAGACAAGGGATGACATGACTTTTGCCACTCATCTTAGTATCAGATTAGAACTGTTATTTATAATGGTATATTTAATGCAAGTTTTTTGCAGCAAAAATTTCTCTACCATACAAATGTACATACTTTAAAGAAATGTATTCTCTTAATGTGGCCATACATGGGCCAATACAATCGTCCAACTCAACTCAGTCCTACCAGACTGTATGACAGTTTATTAGCTCATGTACAGGGACTTTACAACAGAATGCCTGATAAATATTTTGCTAAAATCTAAAGGGCTGGACAGAAAATGCCCAGAAATCATTCATGCCAGAGCATATTGTACCAACATGTCTCCATAAGACTGAGTGCCAGGTGATTGGATCAGCCCAATCTGACCCTCTAAGCAGGGGTTCAGGGCCGGATTTATATAGCGGCGCCCCTAAGCCCACTGCCGTTCGTCTCCCCTGTCCCCTCCCATTTATTCGTGCAAATCATCTGGACTGGAGAAATGGGGATTGGCGCATGGGAAATTTAAAAAATGATTGTATCTCCTGCGCATCCCCACTGTTTTTGAACTAATGTGGGTGTGGTTGGGTAGCATGCTGCCCCCCTAAAATCCTGCCGCCCTAGGCCCGGGCCTTGGGGGCCTTTCCACAAATCCGGGCCTGCAGGGGTGTACATCTATATAGACACCCGAGGGCCTGTGCCTAGTGTGGGAGTTTTGGGGGCAGGCCCTTTGGTGCCTAAATAACGGAATACTTTTTTAAATGTAAAATAATAAATGCCCCCCGCCACTGCAAGACACTTACTGCAGAAATCTGCTGGTGAAGCTGAGGGGTGCAGGCCTTGAAGCATTGCAGGGTGGAAGTGATGTAGACCAGAAGTACATTCACCCAAATCTGTGAGCCTGACATCATGGCTTTACGATGATGTCAGGCTCACAGATTTGGGTGATTTGGGTGAAAGGTCCGGTGCCTAAATACAGCCCTGCCTCTAAGGCATGAACACATGATACCAAATGAGCAGATCTTCCCATATATGCCCAGCTTTACACAGGTCAAGCAGTATGGATTTACAAATTACCACATACTAATAATTATAATGATATTAATTATATACATTTAGGCAGAAGAAAGGCAGAATAACACTTCTAAAAACTGTAGTGGGAGGTGTAGGGGACCCTGACCATGAGTGAAGTTTTTTTTAACTTTTATTTTGCCAAAAATCAGAAACCGACTTTGAGCGGCATGATTTAACAACTGGATCAATGACTGTCATGTCAAGGGGCAAATTCACTAAGATTCATAGTTGCGACAGGCGTAACTTCGCTGCACTTCGCCACACTTCGCTAGGCGTAGTTTTGCCAGCGCTCCGCAAATTCACTAAAATCTGAAGTTGTGCTCAGGGGTAGCTTAAGGTTGCGAAGTTGCGCCAGCGTTGATTCGCTAAGCGAAGCGAAGTTACGCTAGCGATGGTTAATTTGCATTCAGCGCCAAATTCAAATTTCAATGGAGGAATATGTAGCAGCACTACAAATACCTGGGAAACCTTCAAAACATCAAATAAAATTTTTATTTTGCCCTACACATGTGCCCACTGTATAGTTAAGTTGCCATGAGTCAGGAAATGTAGGGGGGAAAAAGGGGAGCCCCAAAAAAAAAAGGTCGAACTTTTTCAGCCTATCACCCATAATATAGAAAAAATGCGTTTTTTGGGACTTTTTTTGGAAAAAATTTGAACTTTTTTTGAAGCAATCCCTATCTACTCTATTGCACTTCGCCTGGTCTGAGGTGGCGAAGGAAGTGTAGCGTAAAAGGTAGCGTTCAGTACACTGCGCGCGTTAGTGAATTTGCGTAGTTACATCCGTTGCGCAAATTTGCCAGGTGTAAGGGTGCGAAGTAACACTAGCGAATTTACACCAGCGTTCGTTAGTGAATTTGCGAAGTAACGAAAATGCCCAACGCTAGCGAATTGACGCTAGCGTTAGGTGCTTCGGCGCTTAGTGAATTTGCCCCAAGTGTTGAAAAAACACACTGTTAAAAAAACAGAAACAGCAATAATTTTATGGAAAAATTATTTTGTGTCCTCTGATCGCACTCTGATAAAACATACCTCATTTGAAAATGCTTTCCTTTGGCATGTAATATACCCTTCATGCAGCTGATGACCAGTGGGACTCTGAAGATTGCTCCTACATTCATTTTAGGAGCTACTTCATTACTTTTATTCATGAGAAAAAAGAAACAAAAATTGCATTAAGATGTTGCAGTCAGTAAATCAAAAAATTTAGAATTTGGGGTAAATTTAGTTGAAGCACAGAAAGCATAACTAATGAGATTGGCATATATTGTTTAAAAAAAATTGAAATGTAAATAAAAATAATCAATTAAAAAAAGATCTTTTGTATTGTTCTAAGAAAAATTAACAACTGTTGCGTTGTCCCTAAGTGACCTGGGTAATTCAAATTCTCTCCTGATAAGATAGACTAGGTAACTTGTGTTATAAAGGTGACATTTATTTGTGTGGTGTACTTTGTTGTACATTTATTTGGTGTGAGCTGTCCTTTTGTAGAGTGTTTGTAAGTGTAGGTAAATGTTGTCAGATAATGGTGATTATGGTCCATTCTGGGCAGCTTGGGACGAGGTGCATTCTAGAAAGGATTTTAGAGTTGACATAGGTTATTGTGGATTTGATGGTTGTTCATCTGCAGTCATGAATAACATGTTTGTTTTTCCTTCCAATGCGCAATTTCTCCTGCTGAATTTTAGTCACCAGTTTTAACTTGTCTGTCTTGGCGGAGTTGTAAGAACTAAGCCTACAATGAGTTGCAGATTGTGTGGTACATCTCTGTTGATATAAAGATCTTTGGTGATATTTAGGTGTATTTTTGTTTTTCATTATGTCTCTACGCATGTATTTATTCATCAGTGTTTTTGGTACCCCTCTAAAACAGAGATTTCCTCTACAGGTCTGTACTTTGTTTTCTAGTGCTTCTATCAGCTGGGTAAGGTCAGGTTTGTTTTGCCGATCTTCTTGTAGTGCATTGCACTCAGGGCAGCCATCAGGGGGGGGGACAGGGGGGAGAGTTGTAGGGGGCCCCAAGGGTAAGGGGGCCCTGGCCACGCCACACTTACTTGATTAGCTGGGCCCCCCATCTTTCTGAGAGCTGCTGACTTCGGGAAGGCATGGACGTTTAAGGGGCCCTGGCCACCAATTTTCTTATAATGTGGGGAGGGGGCCCTGGCCACCAATTTTGGCCACCAATTTTTTTTCTCATGTGGGGTCCTAGCCACCAATATTTTTTAATGGGGGGGCCCTGGTCACAAATGTTTTTTTATGGGGCGCTTGACCACCAATATCTTTTTATTTTTTATTAACATGTGGGAACCCTAGCCACCAATATCTTTTTAGATTTTTTACTGTGTGGTGGGGTGGGGCTTGCAGTGGGTGCAGCCCAGGGGGCCCAGGAAATTTTGTCGTATGGGGCCCTGCGATTTCTGATGGCGGTCCTGATTGCGCTGGAAGTCCTTCTAGTCTCCCAATTATTTTTATCTGGTGTATTCACATGTACACCTCTTGTAGAGTTTTCAGTTCATGCTACACACGCTTGGGAAAGCTCTTGGATATCTCCTTTGGCATTGGGGCAAAGATGGCAGCTAAGTGTTGCAGTCTGGATTGGAATTAATAAGAGGTTGTATCCTTTTAGGCTTAATGACCCTGATAAATATATTTTAATTGCCGTTTTGATGCCAAGATTTTAGAAGCACATCATTCTCAGTCAACCGTGTTCATGCGCCCCCAAAACATTTTAATCATACAAATAGTGACACTTAAAATCAGAGTTGACTGTATTAAGGCACATTCACACACTCGGTTATACATATGGACAGTTTTACATATTTACACACACATTTCCATTTTTATAATTAGCCTACATTATCATCTGTGGCTCTAAAATGTGCTGGACACAGAATCTAAACCCAAATGATGTGCTTGGCATAAAACACATTTAATGTGACTTTGGTGCACAGACTCATTTGCCTGATGGAAATTTAATTTAATTGACTGCGTGGCTCCATAGCTAAATGCTGGAAAAATAAGATTATGTGGTTAAGTGACTGAGCACATGACTAAACTACTTGTGACATACACGTATTCATCCTCAACATTAATTTAATCCCAGGAGTCTACACTACAAATGAGATGCCTTCCTCTGTCAGCCGCCTGTTACAGAAGGGGTCAGGCTACACATTTCCTGTAAGTCTTTTTCACTTTCATGCTGACATTTCTCTTGTTCCTTACCATGCATTCTCCCATATTCTCCCATCATTAGATTGTTAGCTATATTAACAAACAGCTAAATTGAATCAGCAGGAGTGGCTGATGTCACCTAAACTGGCAATTTAAAGATATCAATACATATTTTTCTTGTTATTGTAAATTGCATGATGTACAAGATACAAGTGGCAAAATAAGTGTCCTCAATTTTTACATTGTTATGCAATTCAACAATATCTGGGGTTTCTTAGGTTGTTACCTTTGTACTGGCAACTAAAAGGCAAGTGGAATTGTTTTGATTAAATGTATTTACTGTGAAAAATATTGAAAACTTGTCTGATTGCAGAGGAATATCTTCTTTCTTTCTCTCGCTACCCACACAGTCTTGTTACACTATATGGCTGAGAGTTTGGGCATCTTTCTAGTTATCCTTATAGCAGTGCATTCAGGACTCAGGACTCAAAGGACTCATTTATAATAAATTAAGGGGAAAGTGGTGAAGAAGGTGAAAGATTGCCTCCCTTATGACCTATACACAGAGCACTTGCCCTGTCCCAACTCAGAGAAGCCCATTACCTAACCCCTACCTTGACAGGCAGTAACCTTGCACCCTTTAAGCATGGCTCCCTTGCAGACTCCATCCCTTGAGCAAGACCAAAGTGTGCCAGGGGACACCCACTTTCCAACCACAGCTACCCATGTAGTATTCAGAGCTGAAAAGCATTTTAAATGGACTGCAAATCTCCATTTTGCAAGCAAAAACATTGGGCATAAGTGTGGTGGATGAAGCTCATGGACTAAAGTCGGGTGCAAAGTGCAATTGTTGACAAATCACATTATTATTATGATTTTTATATAAATATGTTCTATATTTATAAACATGTACTTTTAACTGGAAAGCATTATCACATTTTTGTAAATACTGAAACTACTGGATTAATCCCTGGAACTACACATCCCCTTTTAAGAAAGAGTAGGAAACTTAGTAAAATTATGTAAAAAGTAAACTTAAAGTCGCACATCTCTTAGAATGGTTACCTCAACTCAATAACCTTTTAGTCAGACACTTCCCTCTCTTAATGATCTACGTTAAATATTACATTCTCCATTAATGGACTTCCCTTGCTGTCTGTCCTAGTAGAAATCTCCAGTCTGAGAACTGCCCTTCCCATTCTCAAAGTTCCGCAAGTTCAGCACAAATATTGGCGAATCAAGCTCAAGTTGCACTGAATGCTTTTTTTTTGGAATTGGAATTCTTAAAAAAAAAATCTTGCAAAGTTGTGTTGACATTTTGGGGCACATTTACTAAGATCGAGTAAAGGATTCGAGTACTTTGACCATCGACTACGACTTCGACATGAACGATTCAAACTAAAAATCGTTCGACTATTCAACCATTCGATAGTCAAAGTACTGTCTCTTTAAAAAAAGCTTTGACTACATACTTCGGCAGTTTAAACCTACCGAGGTACAATGTTAGCCTATGGGGACCTTCCCCATCACTTTTCTAAGGTTTTTTTGATCGAAGAAAAATCTTTCGATCGATCAATTAAAATCCTTTGAATGGAACGATTTTTCCTTCGATCGATCGATCGTAGGATTTGCGGTAAAGCCTTCGAATTCGATATTCGAATTCGTAGGATTTTACTTCGAGGGTCGAATTCGAGGGTTTATTAACCCTCGATATTCGACCCTTAGTAAATGTGCCCCATAGTGTTCTGTAAATAGTCCTCCTGAGCAGAAAAGTAAAAATCAATTTAAAATCTTCAATGAATTGCGAACTACAAAGTAAATTAAAAATAGGCAAACACGGATGATTTGCAGGAAATTGCTGGAAAAACTAGTTTACAAACAATAATGCTGCATAAAGTTTTAATCATGGTTCCTTTTATAGACCCGCGCCACCCGCCCCACCAATTACATCACAAAAGGGGTGGGGCGAGCAGGTGCAGCGTCTATAAAAGAAGAACCCGAAAGTCTGAAGCTGGCATTTGATGGTTGTGGACGGGGAGAGCAGGAAAAGAGCTCAACCTGCACCCACCCGCCACCCGCGAAGAAGAGTGCAGGGTCGGTCTGAACCTGCCCGACCTGCGGGTCCCACGGGTAACGGCCCGGCCCGCACATCATTAATAGGTAGAAATGTTCAATGGTTCTGTTGCAGCCACAATTAGATGCACTCTACACGTACACAACAAAGGGTAAAATTTGGACAATGGACTACTGGCTTCTAAATCCACAGATACAACCAAACTTTCACTTTATACATTATTAGCAAGTAAAAACTGTCAGTTCCCTAGAAAAATAAGACAGGTACAAGAATGGGACCTGTTATCCAGAATGCTCATGACCTGAGGTTTTCTAGATAATTTGATTGATAGAGATGGTAAGCTCTATGGGGCAGAGACCTCCATCGTAGTGATGGGCGAATTTGTCCCGTATCAATTCGCCATGAATTTCACGAATTTCCCGTGAAATTCAAGAAATAGGCGAAAAATTTGTGAAACGTCAAAGTTGACCCCGGCGCCCATTAAAGTCAATGGGAGTCCGTTAATCGGGTGTGGGAGTTTTAGATCATCAACTTAAAGATGGCAGCAAGGAAGTTTCTATACAGTTGTCCTTATTACCTACATATTTGCATTTATTAACATGAGCAGAAACTGTATTAAGTTATCAACAATAATACAATAATCATTGATCTTTAGCAGACGGTTGATTAAATTAAAAAGGTTTTATGTTTTCCTGGTTATACTAATTAGTTGTTATATCAGTGATTCTTGAAATCTGGTTGGTACAATGTCCCTCTAAAGAGACACTCGGCCAATTAAGAACATAAGCCAGTGCCACCAAAGCTTTGCTGACAGCCTGAAGCTTCTGAGCCTTTATAATGTCTGTGTGTAGCTGCCCAGTGTGATGAATGAAATACACGGCTGGGGTGACCCTACTCCACAGGAGGTGACACTATGCCATTAGTGGATGACAGCAGTGATCGTAGGAGGTAGTCTCTCTCATCAAAGAAGCATTGTAATGAGACGACTGAGCACGCCAAGAGCCTGGGACTTCATTGTTGATTTAAGCTCTGTGTATGTGTGTCAGGGTGGGTTAGTGAAGGGAGCATGCGAGTAAAGGAAACTAGAGGAGGTATTTTTCCATCCACAGGGAAAGAAGAAAGTCCATCTTGAATGTGATGACAGATTGGATAAATAATGTCCTGCCATATAATCTTGGGGGCCTGTTTATTATGCTTTGTAAAACAAAGTTTGCAGAAAATGTTTTTACACCATTTTTCACTGCTTCAAATCTTTGTAAGTAAGTTCTGGCGGAAGTTGCTCAGCGCATAAAAATATTACTCCATTTCTACGACTTTTTTTACACGGCGAGGCCAGGCAGCTAATTATTCTGCCACATAATGAAGAAATATGGTTCAGCATATCTGAATCACAGAACATAAAGGAGAACTAAACCTCCCTCTACTAAAAGCCCCCCCCCCTAAACTTGCATACATTGCCCCCATCCCCTTTCACTCCCTGTAATATGCTTTAGTGTAAAAAAATCCTTTAAAAAAATCTGACCCTTAAATGCAGAAAAGCGCAGCGGAGCTCCCAGTCGCCATATTCCAGCTCTTTGTCTTCGGGTCTCAATGCCGATTCCTGACTTGGTCCAACTCCCCAAGTGCGGGCAGGCGTTGTGTCGGCGTAGAGTCCCGAAGACTATACAAAGAGCCGGAAGATGTCGACTGGGAGCTCTGCAAGTTTAGGGGGCTTTTGATGTGGGGGGATTAAGTTCTCCTTAAAGAGTCTCTTAATGAGACCATTCACCATTTAGCATGATGTAGACTGTGATATTCTATGACAATATATCATTTTATTTATTTTTTTATTTTTTGAAATTGTTTTCATTTTCAACTCTGCAGCTCTCCGGTTTGGAACTTCAGTCCATAGCAGGGGATATCAATCAAAATGTAAGTGATACGATAATATCAATAAGTCGTTTTTAACTCTGCAGCTCCCCAGTTTGGAATTCCAGTCCATAGTAGGAGATATCAATTGAAATGTAAGTGATAATATAATATCAATAAGTCGTTTTTAACTCTGCGGCTCCCCAGTTTGGAATTCCAGTCCATAGTAGGAGATATCAATTGAAATGTAAGTGATAATATAATATCAATAAGTCACTGCGGAAACCAGATATTCTTTAAAATAGAGATTGAAAAACCACAAATACAAAAAAGTGTATTGCGAATTGCAGATTATCTTAGAACATCAATATTGATTTGAACTGCCTGTTTTAATTTAGGAAAATGTTGAGGAAATGGAAGGGTAGATTCCTTAAAGCAAGGTCCCCAACCTTTTTTACCCATGAGCCTAATAGATGTACCCGGGGTGATTCTGCACCAGATAGGGAAGTGAAGTGTTTAGTTATCGGTTAGTAGGAAATCTACAGGCTGTACTGAGTTTGGAAAAAGCTTGTGTATGTGGGCACGACAGAGAAGAAGGGGGCAGTGTGAAAGGAGAGGAGGCCCCTCAAAAGTAAATGGCACTTCCTTATGACTGTGATACTGGAGGCTTCTGAAAAAGAGAGTGAACACTGTGAGAGTAATTATTGTAGTGGTATGTAACTGAAGATACACCAAAGTTGGGTCAGTTTTGCATTTGATGTCCTGTACCTTGTAATCCCCAGTGAGGAGCTGCTGAATAATGCCTCATCGCATCGTCGGGTGACATGCCTGCTCTTTTCCATCCCTACCCTTCCCTGTGATTGAGAGCTACATTAGCTGGCAGCTCTGTTACAGAGCAAGGTGCCATTTTGCTTCAAAAACTGCTAACCCTCCAAGAAGGACTTAAAAATGTAGCGTACAATTACAATTTACAGTGTTAAAATTGTTCAATTAACATTCTTATATGGCTCAATTTATTGTTTTTTTATCCTTACTCATTCATTTTATTCTTAATTTGCACAAATTCCTATTGCATTTCTGACTTTTATTACATTCTTCCAATAAAGTTTGTGTGCCAGACAATCAGTCTGATCTCAGTCAGTTGTTTGGCCAATCAGCTCCAGATATGCTATACATGTATGGGACCTGGTATCCAGAATGCTAGGGACCTGGGGGTTTCCGGATGACAGATCTTTCCGTAATTTGGGTCTTCATGCCTTAATTCTACTAGAAATTCATTTAAACATTAAATAACCCCAATAGGATGGTTTTGCTTCCAATAAGGATTAATTATATCTTAGTTGGGATCAAGTACAAGCTACTGTTTTATTATTACAGAGAAAAACGAAATCATTTTTAAAAATTTGGATTATTTGGATAAAATGGAGTCTATGGGAGACAGCCATTCCGTAATTCAGAGCTTTCTGGATATTGGGTTTCCGGATAAGGGATCCTATACCTGTACTAGTGCCTGCAACTACTTGGACCAGGCCAGTCCTGCTCTCCAATTGTATGAAACATTTGTCTAATCTTTCTGGTTTGAAAAAGCAATTGCAACTTCCTAAAATTGTTTAGAAATTTTACATTAATGGACAGATGAATAATTAACTTTCTAATGGGACTGGGATTAGACTTAAAGGGATCCTGTCATCGGAAAACATGTTTTTTTCAAAACGTACCAGTTAATAGTGCTACTTCAGCAGACTTCTGCACTGAAATCCATTTCTCAAAAGAGCAAACATTTTTTTTTATATTCAGTTTTGAAATCAGACATGGGGCTAGACATTTTGTCAATTTCCCAGCTGCCCCCAGTCATGTGACTTGTGTCTGCACTTTAGGAGAGAAATGCTTTCTGGCAGGCTGCTGTTTTTCCTTCTCAATGTAACTGGAGTCTCAGTGGGACATGGGTTTTTACTATTGAGTGTTGCTCTTAGATCTACCAGGCAGCTGTTATCTTGTTACCTTCCCATTGTTCTTTTGTTTGGCTGCTGGGGGGGAGGGAGGGGGGTGATATCACTCTAACTTGCAGTACAGCAGTAAAGAGTGAGTGAAGTTTATCAGAGCACAAGTCACATGACTTGGGCCAGCTGGGAAATTGACAATATGTCTAGCCCCATGTCAGATTTCAAAATTGAATATAAAAAAATCTGTTTGCTCTTTTGAGAAATGGATTTCAGTGCAGAATTCTGCTGTAGCAGCACTATTAACTGATTCATTTTGAAAAAAAAAAAATTTCCATTGACAGTATCCCTTTAATTATTATTGGTGTCAGTGGAGAAGCCTACACCAGACAGACATATTACATTAGCTGTGCAACACAGTCTGGGAAAATAAAGTCTACTATCTACTAGACAATAAACAATGGCTATGAGCATTTACAGTTAGAGATGGCGCGAACTGTTCGCCGGCGAACTTGTTCGCGCGAACATCGGGTGTTCGCGCTCGCCGGAAGTTCGCGAACGTCGCGCGACGTTCGCCATTTTGGGTTCGCCATTGTTGGCACTTTTTTTTGCCCTCTCACCCCAGACCAGCAGGTACATGGCAGCCAATCAGGAAGCTCTCCCCTGGACCACTCCCCTTCCCTATAAAAACCGAAGCCCTGCAGCGTTTTTTCACTCTGCCTGTGTGTGCTGAAGAGATAGTGTAGGGAGAGAGCTGCTGCCTGTTAGTGATTTCAGGGACAGTTGAAAGTTTGCTGGCTAGTAATCGTTTTGATACTGCTCTGTTATTGGAGGGACAGAAGTCTGCAGGGGTTTGAGGGACATTTAAGCTTAGGTAGCTTTGCTGGCTAGTAATCTACCTTCTACTGCAGTGCTCTGTATGTAGCTGCAGTGGGCAGCTGTCCTGCTTCTGATCTCATCTGCTGACTGCTGCAATAACAGTAGTCCTTGTAAGGACTGCTTTTATTTATTTTTTTGTTGTTTTACTACTACTACTACTACTACTATAAGAGCCCAGTGCTATTAGTCTAGCAGTGTTGGGGAGTGGGACTGGTGTGCTAATCTGCTGCTCCTAGTAGTTCAGCAGCACCAACTTTAATTTTTTTTTTTAATATTCATTTTTTTTTTATTTTACTTTTTTTTATTTTACTACCGCTGTAGTAGTGTATAAGTTGACCTTTTAGGCATTATTTGCCCTGTAGGCATTTTTTGCCCAGTGTGTTATTCAACCAACTGCCATCTAGCTGTGTGACCTTGTTCACATTCTGTCTAAATATCCATAATATTACCGTCTCCAGAAAAAACACTGGAGTGACTTTTTTCAAGCAGCCATAATATATTTTACGTAATCCGTATCCATCGCTGTAGTAGTGTATAAGTTGACCTTTTAGGCATTATTTGCCCTGTAGGCATTTTTTGCCCAGTTTTTTTGGCCGCAGCCACTGAAGCACAGAGGCCAGAAAAAATATGCCATATAAATGCTGAAAATAGTCATTTTTTGCCATACGTTGACTCAACGTATATGGCAAAAAATTACTATTTTCAGCATTTATATGGCATATTTTTTCTGGCAACTGTGCTTCAGTGGCTGCGACCAAAAAAACTGGGCAAACAATGCCTACAAGGTCAACGTATGGCAAAAAATGACTATTTTCAGCATTTATATGGCATATTTTTTCTGGCAACTGTGCTTCAGTGGCTGCAACCAAAAAAACTGGGCAAACAATGTCTACAAGGTCAACGTATGGCGAAAAATTACTATTTTCAGCATTTATATGGCATATTTTTTCTGGCAACTGTGCTTCAGTGGCTGCGTCCAAAAAAACTGGGCAAACAATGCCTACAAGGTCAACGTATGGCAGTTGTTTAAAGAGAACAGTAGATTACTAGCCAGCAAAGCTACCTAAGCTAAAATGTCCCTCAAATCCCTGCAGACTTCTGTCCCTCCAATACAGAGCAGTATCAAGCAGATTACTAGCCAGCAAACTTACTATCATCTGTCCCTGAAATCACTAACAGCTCTCCCCCTACACTATCTCTTCCAAGCACACACAGGCAGATTTTTCAGATACATTTTTGCCCTTGATCCCCCTCTGGCATGCCACTGTCCAGGTCGTTGCACCCTTTAAACAACTTTAAAATCATTTTTCTGGCCAGAAATGTCTTTTTTAGATGTTAAAGTTCGCCTTCCCATTGAAGTCTATGGGGTTCGCGAACCGTTCGCGAACCGCTCGCATTTTTGCGCAAGTTCGCGAATATGTTCGCGAACTTTTTTTCCGACGTTCGCTACATCCCTATTTACAGTCTGCTCCTTTGAAATAGCAAAGAAAGAGCAGCCAGAGATATACACTTGAATCAATAGAAAAGTACAGACTTGTAATAGAACATACTTGACACATTAGAAGTGAGAGAAAACTCACAGAGTCACAAAGGATTTAGAAGAAGAGAATGGGTAGGGTAAGAAAACTGACCTCAGGCATAATCTGACCTGAGTGATTTATATCATGGTACATCTGGGATTTCTGTCTTGCTTATGTCTAATTCATACCTCATGTCACAATATAGTTGCTAAGCATTTTTTATGAACATTTAAATATTTCTATGAAAAAAAAAGGTTTGTAAGTTATCAAACAACTGTGTAAGAATAGGTGACTGAGAAGGTCTGGGGGGAGGAAAGGGATCTGGTAAACCAACCCCAGGCATATGTATATGTGTGATCACAAAATGGGCTGAGAGGGGCCAAGAGTTTGTCTTGCCCCAGGGCCAAAAAAGTAAGGGTTTGCCCCTGCAATACAATGTTTTGATGGAATACTGACCACGACTCTACAAGGGCTCATTTATTAAGGACAACTGTACTTGTGGTTGAGCAATGACTGCAGAAAAGTTGGCACAATGTATTAAAGGTTCTTGCATCTAAACCAATCCATGTACTTGTGTGTTTTGGAGGTAAGGCCCAATAACTCCCTAAGTCTTTTAGAAAGAATCAAGCACAGAGGGAACCCTAGAGCTGCTGGCACCTCAAAACTATTGGTCCAGGATTCCCACAGTGACCTACATCAGTTGAGAAAGTGCCTGCAGCTAATCAGTCTCAGTATCAGTCTTGTGTGGAAGGAGCATTTTGCTTTGTAACAAAGATGGAGCAGACCACAGTGCTACATTGGAGCATTACATGGTGACAAAGTTTTTGAGTTTTAGCCCAAAAAACCTGAATTGCAGCAAGAATTAAAATGTGAGAATTGATAAATGTTGTCAATATAGGACTTGCAGTGTTCTTATGGCCACCATCTGGGTCGCAATATTTCTCTGCATTCTTTGGGGCAAATTTACTAAAGGGCGAAGTGGCTAACGCTAGCAAAAATTCGCCAGCGTGACGTCATTTTACCACTTCACCGATATACTAATGGGTGCTGGCGTAAATTCGCTAGCCAAGTGGACCTACTCTAGAGCTACTTCGCACCCTTACGCCAGGGGAGATTAGTAGCACCTAAGAAAAGGCGATTTGTTGCCAGGCGACTAATTTCCCCGAATCTGACTGTGTGCCTCTGCCCTAAAACTAAACTATAACACTGTTTTACATCAGTCTTTTTCTGCACTCAGATAGGAGTGGAGGCAGCTTTCTTTCATGTCCAGGGCCTTCTCTTGTTTAAAGGGCATGTAAAGTCTAAAATAGAATAAGGCTAGAAATGCTGTATTTTGTATACTAAATATAAACATGAACTTACTGCACCACAAGCCTAATCAAACAAATAATTTATGCTTTCAAAGTTGGCTACAGGCGGTCACCATCTTGTAACTTTGTTAAACATTTTTGCAAGACTAAGACTGTGCAAATGCTCAGTGTGGTCTGGGCTGCTCAGGGATCGTCATAAACAAAGCTGCTTGAGTTCTGCATGGCTGGGAAGTAAGGCGGGGGCTCCCCCTGCTGTTCATAAGTATGATTGTTTCCCTGCTCAGCAGTTAGGGACCATCTGACAATTCCTATCCACAGCAGTAAATGAAGGGAGAATTTCACTGCATACAGTCAGGTTTTTTATAAAAACGGTACATATTTTTTAATTAAAGTGTATTGGAGATAGGTTTCTTTTTCATTAAAGAAAGTAAAAATTGGATTTTATTTTTTTGCCTTTACATGCCCTTTAATTCCAGTTGTGACAACCTCAGTTATACAAAATTAGTATTTTGTACTTATTGTATCCTCTTGTATTTCCAAAAGAAAATGTAGAAAATAGGAAGTTAATTGTGTATGTGTAAGCCACTGAGCCACATGCTCCATTAATCTTCTTAGTGTTGAAAATAAAGTTCAGATTTAGATTCCACTTATCAATCCCTTCAGCTTTCAAAGAAGAACAATGTTGAATTCCAAAGGGCAAAACTCTCTTAAAATGGGGTTATTTTATTTTTCATTAATTCCACTTTCACGAAACGCTGTCATAATGAAACTGAGTTATTAACTTACTTATTGCAAATGTCATACGACCAGCACTGCCTATCTGCTTGTGTTAGTGAGTGTTGACTTTGTTTCCCATTTGATTTGTTTTAGTTTTACAGTAGTTCTAATATTTCTGATTCTGGCCTTTTATCAAGGGACAATGGGGCATGAGATGTTTTATAACATTGTGTTTTCTCCTGTAGAATCATAGTGATAATTAGGGCCGGAACTAGGGATAGGCAGGAGAGGCACTTACTTAGGGTGCACCGTAGGGGGCGCTAGGCACATACCACTTCTGCCTCCTACCCTTAGTCCGTGCCTTGACTGCTTGTTGATTACCCCCCTCCAATACGTTTTTTGCTTACTACTCCGAATAATGGTTCTAGTGCTCTAAAGGGTTTGAAGTGGTTAAGGGATTGTTCCCTATGGAGAAATATAGGGATATAATTCCAGAGGTAAGGAGCAGTGGCATAGGGGGGCCTAAACCACAGGGTCTGCATATTAATCCCCTCCCCCTCTGGTGCCACTTTTTTATCTTTAAATTTGCACACCCATCAATCGCAGCAAGTGAGTGCACGCACAATCGGTTGAAGGGGGGTTTGCTTCAGGTTTGTTGTGTGCAGGGCCGCCATTAGAAATCACTTCTTGGGGGGGGGGACAGGTGCCTGGTAGTTACACCACTGGAGTAAAGCAAACTGTTTGTGCACTCTACACACTGCCTTCATTTCAGGAAGAATTTAGAACACATTTGTGCCCCAAAATGTTTAGATCCGTTTCAGAGCAACGTAAGGGGGGATACAATTTAAATGAGAGTATATGGGAGAGTTGCTACAACTTTGACTGTGCCCTCTCTGCAGGGCCGCCATCAGGGGGGCACAGGGGGTACAACAGTACCAGGCTCAGGCCTGAAGGGGGGCCCAGCTGTGCTGCACTCTTCGAAAGAGCCGGGCCCCCCTTGACAGTGCTGAAGCCGTGCCGTCCTTCCGAGTTCCCGAACCGCCGAAAAGCCGAATAGTCGAAGTCCTGAAGTGGCGAAAAGGGGGGCCCTGTGATTTCTAATGGCGGCCCTGCCTCTCTGCATTGAGCACTTGGTATGGGGGAACTGGTGAGAGCACCGGCTGCAGCAAATGGTGAGGGTTTAGAGAGGTAGGATCTAGTGGATGGTTGCAGGGGAAGTGGGTTGTGTGCATAGATGCACATGCTCTGGGAACAAGGGAAGTAACTCCTCCTCAAGGCAGATGTTCCAGAACTCCTTGGAGTCTGTGAACCCTGTATTATGCACCATTTCCACACAATTACATGCAATTTATCATGTATTCAGGACACACAATTTGTAAGGATTATGTATAGGTGGAAGCACCTGTGTTTAATGTTTGAATCCTATTTTTTTCTGGCAGGTATAAAATGGGGGGAGAGGGTAAGGCAACCAATGGAAGGTTTAGCCTGAAGGCCATTTAGTATTTGTTTTGTTTTTCTTCTGGATGCCCCTGATGCAATATCCTTCTATACGGCTTCCTTCAATTAATGTGTCGATTAATGTGAAGGCTCAGTATCAATGAATCAGTGGGAATAGTTCCCCCTTCCAGTTCTGTAATATCTGACATTCAAAGTTGAGCAAGTGGAGGCTTTGACACTAACAAACCTAATGACACATGCCCTAGTTTTCTGCTTCAAAGTTATGGCCATCCTAGGTTGGATGCAGCCTAAGTTCTTATTTTCACACACTATAGGGGTGATGGGTTTCAGGTTATCTAATCTACTAAAGAACAGAATTGTATATAACATTGCTTTACTTACACAACATTTACAATTGTATAAAATTGCAATCAATTGCAAATTATTGTATTTATTACTACTTTTCAGAAAATGAGGGCATTGATATAAATCTAGTTCTCCCTTTGATGCTAAACAGCCTTCTGGGAAGGATATCAACTAGAGTTTCAGACATGGTTGGAGGAAGTTGACTCCATCCATCTACACCTTGGATGTTGCTCCCAGTGGCCTCAAAGCAGTTGCTCATTTTTGAATTCCAGGCTTGAAGTTAAGTTTTGGTTGCATAAAAACCATGTGGACTGTCAAACAGAACCTCCTGTAGGCTGTCAGTCCACATAGGTGCTACCAAATAGTCAATAGTAGCAATAATTTGGTACCCTCAAGAAATCTTTGCACACTTATGTTGCTCTCCAACTTTTTTTTACATTTGAATGTGGCTCACAGGAAGAAAAAGGTTGGGGACCCCGATGTACACGATCTGTAGTAAGGTTGGACACTGCTGTTACACGACAGTCAAGTTTATCCAAAGTAGGAAGATTTGTTTTAATGGAACCAGGGGTCCTAGCCCAAATATTAGACATTCAGACAGTTAACATTCTTCTGAAATTTATCAAACTGAGATTTGGCCTATTGTCTGCCAGATGATAAAGCATGATTTGGTATTCTAGGGATCATGGCTTCAGTGGTGGCCACCACTCTAGCCAACCTCAACATTGTGCAAGGCCTTCTTGAGCTAGCAAATAGATTATGGGGCTGATTCACTAACTTCGAGTGAAGGATTCAAAGGTAAAAAACTTAGAATTTCAAAGTTTTTTTTGGGCTACTTCGACCATCGAATGGGCTACTTCGACCTTTGACTACGACTACGACTTCGAATCGAAGGATACGTAGTAAAAATCGTTCGACTATTCGACCATTCGATAGTCGAAGTACTGTCTCTTTAAAAAAAACTTCGACCCCCTAGTTCGCCATCTAAAAGCTACCGAAGTCAATGTTAGCCTATGGGGAAGGTCCCCATAGGCTTGGCTAACTTTTTTTGATCGAAGGATATTCCTTCGATCGTTGAATTAAATCCTTCGATCGTTCGATCAAACTATCTGCGCTAAATCCTTCGACTTCGATATTCGAAGTCGAAGGATTTTAATTCCTATTTGAATATCGAGGGTTAATTAACCCTCGATATTCGACCCTTAATGAATCGGCCCCTATGTGTTGACATTGCTTCCAGAGACAGTTTGAAATTTGATGCTGAGTGTTCCAGCCGAGGTCCTGCAATTGTGATACGGGTGACTGGATCATTTTAGCCATATTGTATATATATTAATCATAATTCTACATGTATTAATTATATTGTATATATATTAATATATATAATCACATTATCCACTAGGTACTTACTGTATGTACATAATCTGAGATTTGTGTGTTTATCTAAGGCCAATGGCTCATGGGACATTGCCGGCATTTGCTTACTGATGCTTTTATGAGGAAAAATCATCTGGCAAATACAGTGTAAGTAATTACCGCTCAAGTGAATAGGGTAGGGCAATTCTAAGCATTTTTTCCCTCAATTGCCATTTCCCTTAAAGGGGTTGTTCACCTTTGAGTTAACTTTTAGTATGGTATAGAGAATGATATTCTGAGACATTTTGCAATTGGTTTTAATTTTTTATTTGTGTTTTTTTGTGTTATTTAGCTTTTTATTGAACAACTCCCCAGTTTGCAATTTTGGCAATCTGATTGCTAGGGTCCAAATTACCCTAGCAACCATGCACTGATTTAAATAAGAGATTGGACTATGAATAGAAGAGGCCTGAATCTAAAGCTAAGTTATAAAAAGTAACAATAACAAGAAATCTGTAGATTTACTAAGCATTTGTTTATTTAGACGGGGTCATTGACCACCATTTGAAAGTTGGAAAAGCGTTAGAAGACGAAAGCAAATAATTAAAAAAAAGTCATAAATTAAATAATGAATACCAGTTGAAAGGTTGCTTAGAATTGGTAACTCTATAACATACTAAAGTTTAATGACTGATGATAATCTCGATAATGTGTTCCTAAAAATGATCTATTTAAGCAAACTTTCAATTATCTTTCATTTACAGCCGTCAAACGTAATGGTCTATAGTTCCAAGACTTGCATTTTCATGGATGGCCCTTGAGAAAGTCTTAATGGTTATAATACAATTTTTTTTCTACTAAGTTCTTCCATATGGAGGTTATGTTCTGAGCCGTCACGGATGCATGGCGTGCCATATTACAGTTAAATGCATTTCATCCCCATGAACAAGTTCTATTTCCTTTCAAAACATTTCTTTGAATTCTTGTGAACATTTGGAAATCTAGGATTAAAATCTGCTCTAAGATAAAAATCCACCTGCTCTAATATCAGAGAAACATTCTATAATGTTACGTCTTGGGGTATACTAGGGTCTTTGTTTCTGTAGACTTGGATACCATTTGTTTCAAAGCCCACTAAACATCTCGGTGTTTATAATTATTACAGAACCTCCTTCTCAATGTTTTTCCTTGGGCGTCTTGCTGTTCTTTTCATCTTCACTGGCTTCATGTTTCTTTCAGCTTGCTTGTCATTATTGAGAGTTTATAAAGTGAGGCCGCATAGACACATAAAGCTATAAACAATTTTAATTGGTTCCCATGACAATATGTGACATTATTAAACATTAAAGTCTGTGATAAAATATTTAATAGGACACCATTATGCCATAAAAATTAATGTTGTTATTACTAGTTTTCCGTTATATCATGAGAACCCTTCTTAGCATCCAGCTGGAAACTTCATAATGAAGAAGATGCCTGTGTTGAGAAATAAAGGGAATTGGAAGAACACAGCTATAATGAAATTTCACTGCTTGCGAGTGAATAAAACTATGCTTGACTTCACATAAAAGATCCCCAAGAATTGCACCGTTACACTCGCTGCTTTGCACAAAGGGGAACAACCAACTTTTCCAGATATTAATGATGTCAAATTTATATACTCCAGGGCACTCACTATTAAGTTAAATATTACCTTAGACACTAAAATAATTTGTAAAACAATATTAATTAAGGCAGGGACACAGGATAGATAACCATGTCAGAAAGAAAGGTGGATGGAATAGAAGAATGATACTTATGCCATAGGGTAGTGACGTTAAACATGATTGAATTCAGAAGAGAGAGGGAAGGAAACGATTATGGGAAAAATAATGGCAGAAGCAAGACTGACTTTATTAGTGATATAAACAATAAGTACGAATAAAGGACGCCCAACTATTAACAAAAGCGATTGGACGAATGTTGGAGAGCCAGGCTTCAGTGAGAAGTTATAAAGAAGGTAGATTCAAATTCTAGGCATTCGTTGCTCTTCACATGATAGATGTTAGATGTTTATCAAATGATAAATTGTTTTACTGGTACCTCTTCAACGTTGATAAAGTACAGTTTCTGCAAGCCATTTAATTCATGTCATTAAAAACTGGGGTTGTATTCTAATTCAAGCCCATGTTTCTAATCACTGCAAGTTTACCTAGGTCTGCTGGCAATTGCCCTTAAGCTGGCCATAGATGTACAGATATTAGTCCTTCTATGACAAATGTTCAGATCGCGAACAAATTGTTCAGCAATAGCTGCCCTTAAGCTTGAAATAGATGTACAGATATTAGTCCTTCCACAACAAACGTCCAGATAGTGATCAAATTGTTCTGCAATAGTTGCTCTATAGATGTACAGATATTAGTCCTTCTACTACAAACGTCCAGAAACCGATCATTTGTTCCAATGCAATAATCTAAAACTAACCATTCAGATTTAAATTGTAGGATTAAAGTAGGAAAAATAACGAATCAAACGATGTTCTGGCCATTAATTGACAGACAACAAGCGTACAAAAGTCATGTCCCAGAAATAGTAGTGACAGTCACCCTTGGATATTGACAGATAGGCAATACATGCAAAGATATCATCATTAGCCAACAAAACATTTCTAACCTGTCGGGTTGTACAAAAATTGTTGGGACAATTATTCTACAGATGGTCTTAAAATCACACGAAACGTTTCACATATGGCGAGCTTAAAGGGATACTGTTATGGGAAAAAAAACATTTTTCCAAATGAATCAGTTCATAGTGCTGCTCCAGCAGAATTTTGCACTGAAATCCATTTCTCAAAAGAGCAAACAGATTTTTTTATATTCAGTTTTGAAATCTGACATGGGGCTAGACATATTGTCAATTTCCCAGCTGCCCAAGTCATGTGACTTGTGCTCTGATAAACTTCAATCACTCTTTACTGCTGTACTGCAAATTGGAGTGATATCCACACTTTTTTCCCCCCAGCAGCCAAACAAAAGAACAATGGGAAGGTAACCAGATAGCAGCTCCCTAACCTAAGATAACAGCTGCCTGGTAGATCTAAGAACAACACTCTAGTAAAAACCCATGTCTCACTGAGACACATTCAGTTACATTGAGATGGAAAAACAGCAGCCTGCCAGAAAGCATTTCTCTCCTAAAGTGCAGGCACAAGTCACATGACCAGGGGCAGCTGGGAAATTGACAAAATGTCTAGCCCAATGTCAGATTTCAAAATTGACGATAAAAAAATCTATTTGCTCTTTTGAGAAATCGATTTCAGTGCAGAATTCTGCTGGAGTAGCACTATTAACTGATGCATTTTGAAAAAACGTGTTTTCCGATGACAGGATCCCTTTAAGCATTAACTGCCTCTCCATCTCTTTCCTTGTGTGGTCTCCCTTTTCTGCTGACTGCACTGATGCGTCACATGATAATATTCACAATGGCATTGTCTCACTCATGTTGGGGTGCCAGGTCCTTGGATGATCCAAAATATATTTCTTGTATCTCACAATTCATCATTTTGTCCCCTTCTCCATCATATCTTTATTCTTCGTCTTCTTCTTTCCTCTACAACAGAAAGTCTTGTAGCAACTACTCCTTCTCATTGTGTCTTCTTGTATAAGGAAAGCAGAATGATGCTGTCATTCTTAGAAGGAAGGTGGATCATTGTATGGATGGAGGGCATGAAAATGCATGGGTGATTAATGGAATCCTGCTATGAGCGTTCAAAGCAGGAATATCTGTGGTCTGAACAAATCAAAGCATAACTGAGGATATATATTGTCCTGCTGAACCAAGCATTTAGGGAAGCAGCATTTGGATGGGAAGCACAAGAATTCACTGGTGTTTGTTCCTCAAAATAGTATAGGTGTGGGACCTGTTATCCTGAATGCTCGGGACCTCTGGTTTTCCTGATAACTAATCTTTCTTTAATTTGGATCTTCATACCGTAAGTTTACTATAAAATCATGTAAACAATAAATAAACCCAATAGGCTGGTTTTGCTTCCAATAAGGATTAATTCTATCTTTGTTGGATCATGTACAAGCTACTGTATTATTATTATGGAGAAAAAGGAAATCATTAAAAAAAAAAATTGGATAAAATGGAGTCTATGAGAGATGGTCATTCCGTAATTCTGAGCTTTCTGGATAATGGGTTTCCGGATAATGGATCCCATACCTGTATCAATAAAACTGATAAAAAATAAATACTATTCCTTAAAGAGCTAGTGATAATACTTATATACTTATGTCATCAAAATACCCTTGGATACCAACAAGTAAATACTGCCAGGAAAGGGAATGTATGTGTTTGTAATGACTGTAATGGAACAAGCAGTTCCTTAATGAGCTGAAAGAGAGCAAATTTGTAACATGCACAATTGATGTTGCTTTACATAAATATTACTGCAAATGCTAGCAATTGTAGAGCATGTATACCCAAAAGTTACTGCATGATCAAATTAAATTAACAGTACGTTTTTTAAAGTAATGAAAACATATATTGCACTACATTGGTAAAACTGATGCATTTGCTTCAGAAACTCTACAATACTTTATATAAACAAGCTGCTGTGTAACCATAGGGGCAGCCATTCAAAGCTGAAAAAGGAGAAAAGGCACAAGATACACAGCAGATAACAGATAAGCTCTGTAGTATATAATGGCATGCTTAAAGGCCACGTAAAGGCAAAAAAATAAAATCCCATTTTTACTTTCTTTAATGAAAAAGAAACCTATCTCCAATGTACTTTAAACGTGTACCGTTTTTATAAGTAACCTGACTGTATGCAGTGAAATTCTTCCTTCATTTACTGCTGTGGATAGGAATTGTCAGATGGTCCCTAACTGCTGAGCAGGGAAACAATCATACTTATGAACAGCAGGGGGAGCCCCCGCCTTACTTCCCAGCCATGCAGAACTCAAGCAGCTTTGTTTATGACGATCCCTAAGCAGCCCAGACCACACTGAGCATGTGCACAGTCTTAGTCTTGCAAAGATGTTGAACAAAGTTACAAGATGGTGACCCCCTGTAGCCAACTTTGAAAGCATAAATTATTTGTTTGATTAGGCTTGTGGTGCAGTAAGTTCATGTTTATATTTAGTATACAAAATACAGCATTTCTAGCCTTATTCTATTTTAGACTTTACATGCCCTTTCAGTGTTTATCTGTTATCTACTGTGTATCCTGTGCTTGAATGGCTGCCCCCATGGCTACACAGCAGCTTATTTGTATAAACTATAGTAGTGTTTCTAAAGCAAACACACTAGATTTACCAATGCAGGGCAACACTGTATAATATTTTGATTCCATTAAAACACTTTCATTTTTAGATGTTCCTTTAATGTAGATACCCAGGGGCGTAACTATAGAGGAAGCAGACCCTGCGGTTGCAGGGGGGCCCAGGAGTGTAGGGGGCCCAGTGAGACCCTAATTAATTAGCAATTTTAATATATCTTGGTAAAATAGGCCACCTTATAAATATTTTGGGGCCCTAAATTGAATTTGCTATGGGGCCCAGGAACAACTAGTTACGCCACTGTAGATACCTGTAAAAAGGATCAGCACATCAACTTGCATCAATCATGTTAAGTATAGAGAGGTCTGAATAACTGACCTTTATCAAGGTATAAAGACCAAAACATCAAACTCACCTAAATAAATCCATTTTTATATTTTTTACAAATCCTGTGAGAGTTGGCTAAGTCCTTTGTGTGTCCACACTGTAATACAAAATTTACAGTGGGCGTTTGATCAAAATAATGTTGATATTTGTCAGAAGGATCAGTACACCAGCTTACATCTATAGTGTCACTTTATTTCCATTTACTGTGTGTTCTAATGTTTCTGTCCCAATGTTTCTGTCTCCACTCTACTTTGCATATCACAGACATTGGGACTATTTACAAAACGTGTGGGCAAAAGAGCTGATACTTCAATGGGCATAAATTTGTATCCCAGAGCATTCTTTAAACTATTTACAAACACACTTTGCTCCTTTATTCTTTTATCCCTTTTCATAAGATAACATTATAAAACATCACAATTACTTTGCCAAGAATTACTATGCTCTTATGGACTTAAAATCCTGCACTGATTTGTTCTAGAGCAGAAAAGAATAATGAGAATCCTTTCTCTATGCATGTGATTTCCATTAGGGAGCCCCTTAGTTCCTTTACAGGAGAACTCAACCCTAAACATAAATATGGGTATAAATGCCATTTTATATACACTGACTTTAGAGCACCAGCCTCAAGTTTCATAATTTCTATAACAATTATTATTCGAGACTTTAAAGTTGGGCACAGGCAGAAAATGAGGTTTGTCTCTCATAGAAGCTGATGCTACAGGGCTGATTATTAAATTCTGATGCTACTTACACTGGTTTCTGAGCAGCCGTGTAATGAGAAGATGGAGAGCTACTGGGGCATCTTTGAAGGCTTAATTACTAATCAGCCTTGTATCAGTATTTTTATATTAAAAAATATATATATATATTTCCTGTATATGTATGTACATATAAAATACAGTATATACATTATATGAGCTTGCAGTCCAGAGCATGTGCAGTGAATGAGCAGAAAAGAAGACGGGGAGCTACTGGGGCATCTTTGAAGGCTCCCTGCTTGGGCTGGTACAGAAGCCCAAAACAAAGCTAGTCTACTTATTTGTTTAGCTTTAATAATCCTTTGTATTAAAACTAGTCGGGACTGAAGAGGAACCTGCAATATATTGGGAAGGTCACGGATGGCCCACTATGGGAGCAAAATTATGGGTCATTGTAACCTCCCCCCTGCACCAGATCGCAGAGGGGCCTGAGATTTTTTCATAGAGGGATTTGGGCCCCCAAATTAATGCCCCTGACTAGAACCTTGAATGTGGTATAGTGGTACCACATCTTCTATAAATTCTTATTAGATATAGGGCCCCATCTTGATTAATCATAGAGATGGAGCAGACTTTAATGGCCTTGGAAAGTCACTTTCGTATATGTGTTAGAGTTTTGTTAAAAGTAGTAGTCTCTTGTAACACCTGTCAGGCAGAAGAAAGAAAATATTTACCATTTTTTTTAGCAACTATATTTTTGTTTTAACCTTTTGTTATAACCTAGATTTCCCTTCCACAACGGGATTCATCGTATGTTTTTTTTTATATCAAGCATTGTATCCTTGCTTCCAATGTTACCAAATCCATCCTCCCAGTGGTCCCAAGAAATAAATCTGTTTATTTCAAAAAATATATTTTTTAAGTTTAACTATTTGAAATGTGTGTTTTGTAGATATGCTTAAATGGGTTGCTCGCCTTTGAGATCTCTGTTAGTATGATATAGAGAGTGATATTCTGAGACAATTTGCAATTTGTTTTCATTTTTTATTATTGAAGGTTTTTGAGTTATTTAGCTTTTTATTCAGCAGCTCTTCAGTTTGCAATTTCAGCAATCTGGTAACTAGGGCCCAAATTACCCTAGCAACCACGCATTGATTTGAATATGAGACTGGAATATGAATAGGAGAGGGACGAATAAAAGGATCAGTAATAAAAAGTAACAATAACAATACATTTGTAGCCTTACAGAGCATTTGTTTTTTTAGAAGGGAGTGAGCGATGCCCAATGCGAATGCTGCAAAGAGTGAAATAAATGATGAAAACCAATTGAAAAGTTGCTTAGAATTGGCCGTTCTATAACATAATAAAAGTTACATTAATGGTAAACCACCCCACCCCTTTAAGCTTAATCTATAAATTCAGATTTCTCTTGGCTACTTTTTTTTTATTTTAATCACATATTTACAAAGTGCCAACCAGAAGCGTAACTAGAGGGGGGCGGGCCCTGGCGCAGGACGCTCAGCCGGGCCCCTCCGTACACCCAGAACTGGCCGGGAATATGCGCCACAAAGCGGCGCGCGGACTGCCGGGGGGCCCTGTGGGGGTGCGAGCCCTGGCAAGCTCGCACCCCCTGCTCCCCCGGTAGTTCCGCCACTGGTGCCAACATAAAACAGATGCAAACACTTTCAGGGCTGCCAAGCACCTGCAAATATAAAATAACTGCTATCACATGTAAAACACCGATGTATTGGAGGCCTACAACTGCCTCAGGTGTCCATGGGGAGCCAGCCCTACACCTTGAGCTAACTAGTACTGACTTGATTTCATTCTATAGCCAGGCAGTTTTATAACAGGAAAAAGAGATATGGTGCATCCAACCCGTGTAAACACTACTACAGTCAATACAGTTTCAAAAATAGAATATGAGTTAGGAGGACATATTTACAGATCACCTCAGTCCAAGGGTGCATACACATAGAAACCAAAACCAAGAATGTGAGTTCCTCCACAAAAGTGTTCAGGCAGCAAGTAAAAAAATACAAAAGTTTATTGGAAGATATTAGGACATGGCCTGACACGTTTCATGCCTGTTGGGGCACTTACTCTATGAGTAAGTGCCCCAACAGGCAGGAAACGCGTCAGGCCAAAAAAAGAGGATGGAAACACTTCTTCAAACTGGCAGCAGGAAGCTTCCAAAGAAGAAGATAAAAAACCTTCAGGTGATGATGGGTAAGTGCTACTACCAGAGGGATTTGTTATCTGGAATGCTTAGCACCCAGGGCTTTGCTGAAAAGGAATTATTACATAATGTAATAAATATTATAAACATCAAAATATAAATGATAAATATATATATAAAAACACTAGAATTGCCATCACCATGGATTCATTCTAGCTCACTTACCATTGAGGTCACCTTATTATTGCAGAGGAAAGGTATAACAGTTTTTCGAGATAACTGGTTTCTGGATAACAGATTTGCAATGTGTATTTGTTTTGAAGAGAATTGTAAGACTGCAGTGTGCCCATTCCAAAAAGCGGCACAATTATCACCCCATTAGCCTTTTTATATACACGGCTGATATAAACTGCCGACAGACTAAGGGGCATATTTATAATGCTGTGTAAAAACAGTGGGATAATACACTGCACCTCAACAGTCTCTGCCTTTGCTATTTATTTTGCACAGGTTTTTACACAGTATTTACAGAGAATTTTGGTATAGCACAATAAATATGCCCCCAAATTGGCAGCTTATTGGTCAGTGTAGGGGGCCCTCTGATGGGCATCCCCTATCGACATTTCGCTGAAAATCGGCCAGATGTCGATGTGGCAGGTTTAAAAGTCCAGTCCATTGAGGACCACATTGGTTTGTTGATGCAGTCCTTGGCCTGACTACCAGCATTCCTCTCAATGTGATCTGAACGTTGGGCCCTAGGGCTCACAATCAGATCAGCCCTTACCGCCCACCTCAGTGTGTATGCATGTAAGGCCACCTTAACCAAATTACAATTAAAACCTAAATGGAAATGAAGGCAACTAAATGTGGCCAGACAGTCTTCCACTGCAATGTAACTGGTTTAGGAGGAGCACATCTCCAACATCTCCAAAACAACTCTAGCTCATTCTTCCATACTTCATGTTTGTAAGCACTCATCATAACCCTCCCAGGCATATGAGAGCCTTATATTTTAATACAGGACAATTTTTAGTTAAAGGAACAGTAACACCAAAAACTAAAAGTGTTTTAAAGTAATGAAAATATCATGTAGTGTTGCCCTGCACTGGTAAAACTGATCTGTTTGCTTCAGAAACACTACTATAGTTTATATATATAAGCTGCTGAGTAGCAATGGCGGAAATTGAAAAACGGCTAAATGGCACAGGATAAATAATGGACAGATAGCATTATGTTCTATAGAGCTTATCTGCTATCTGCTGTGTAACTTGAGCCTTTTCTCCTTTGAACAGCTGCCCCCATGGCTACACAGCAGCTTATTTATATAAACAATAGTAATGTTTCTGAAGCAAACACAGCAGTTTTACTAGTGCAGGGCAACACTGCATTATATTTTTATTACTTTAAAACAATTTCATTTTTTGATGTTACTGGTCCTTTAAAGGGCATGTAAAGGCAAAAAAATAAAATCCCATTTTTACTTTCTTTAATGAAAAAGAAACCTATCTCCAATATATTTTAATTAAAAAATGTGTACCGTTTTTATAAGAAACCTGACTGTATGCAGTGAAATTCTCCCTTCATTTACTGCCGTGGATAGTAATTGTCAGATGGTCCCTAACTGCTGAGCAGGGAAACAATCATACTTATGAACAGCAGGGGGAGCCCCCGCCTTACTTCCCAGCCATGCAGAACTCAAGCAGCTTTGTTTATGATGATCCCTAAGCAGCCCAGACCACACTGAGCATGTGCACAGTCTTAGTCTTGCAAAGATGTTTAACAAAGTTACAAGATGGTGACCCCCTGTAGCCAACTTTGAAAGCATAAATTATTTGTTTGATTAGGCTTGTGGTGCAGTAAGTTCATGTTTATATTTAGTATACAAAATACAGCATTTCTAGCCTTATTCTATTTTAGACTTTACATGCCTACCTGTTAACCAACCTAATGGCAAGCTGATAATACTAATTAACATGATTTTTTTTAACAGATCTTTATTTATAACGCATTAATGTAACTATTTAGCAAATGTAAAAAATTACATGATTGAATAGAAATGTGAGGAATATTGAATTGGCAAGTACTCGGTTACACACAAGCAGAGTTAAATATCATCCCAAGAAACCAAATAGAACTCCAGTGGCATTTTATTCAAAGCAAAAAGCATATTGTCTCGCAGTCTCCTGCTCCTGCCAAGGCACCAGATGTCACTGCTAATAAAATAAGTTGTGCAGCTGGGCAAGCTGAGCTGTTTGACAGGAACCTATCATCAAACAGTTTTTAATCTTGTTTTCAAAATGTTCTTATATGTTTTGCAGTGTAACTGCGGTGGTGGCATGCAATGTTATCACAACCACGCTGTGCTTTATATTTGCAATCTCTCCGGTTAATCATTGCCGCATTGCTGCCTGTCAGACACCATCGACAATCAGCAGCCGAAGTGGAAATTCCTGTACAGATTCATTTGATACTGACATAATTTGGACACTATTGTGATTTAGTGGCCTACAGTATCTAACATATCTGCTTATGCTTATAACGAATAACATACAGTTCATGATGGAGTCTTCCTCTTGGAAATGTGGAGACAATAATGAATAATGCTCATTTGTTGTGAAAGGTCTCTAATCCTGTGTTTGGGGTAGAGGTATCTGAGTCTGAGTTTGGAGCACAGGGCTCTGGCCTGACCCTGAGTCTGAGTAAAGTGGAGCTCTGAGTCTGGGTAATGTACTGGGACCATGAAAGATAACTGTGAGTAAGCGTAAGGACACATCATTTAGCTTTTTGTTGACACAGTATTTGGTAGCTCCATCAAAGGAGACAAAATTCTCCTGGCTGCACTTTCATTAAACTAGAACTATGCACCCCAAACAATGTAGGTCTCTATAAAAATATATTGCACAAAACAGCTCATATTTAAAACCCTGCTTCATGTAAATAAACCATTTTCATAAAAGTAACTATTCTGTTAGTATGTGCCATTGGGTAATCCAGTGATACCCAACCAGTAGCTCGTGCTCCCCAACCCCTTGGATGTTGCTTTCAGTGACCTCAAAGCAGGTGCTTATTTTTGAATTCCTGGTTTGGAGGCAGGATTTTGGTTGAATAAAAACCAGATGTACTGCCAACCAGAGCCTCCTGTAGCCTGCCAGTTCTCATAGCCCAACCAATAGCCAATCACAGTCCTTGGCACCACCCAAGAACATTTTTTATGCTTGTGTTGCTCCCTAATTCTTTTTACATCTGAATGTTGCTCACGGGCAGGGCAGCCATCAGGGGGAGACAGGGGGGAGAGTTGTAGGGGGCCCCGAGTGTAAGGGGGGCCCGGCCATGCCACACTTACTTGATTAGCCAGGCCCCCCATCTTTCTGAGAGCTGCTGACTTCGGGAAGGCATGTACATTTAAGGGGCCCTGGCCACCAATTTTCTTATAATGTGGGGGGGGGGGCCCTGGCCACCAATTTTCTTATAATGTGGGGGGGGGCCCTGGCCACCAATTTTGGCCACCAATTTTTTTTCTCATGTGGGGTCCTAGCCACCAATATTTTTTAATGTGGGGGCCCTGGCCACCAATATCTTTATATTTTTTATTAACATGTGGGAAACTTAGCCACCAATATTTTTTTTGTTTTTTTACTGTGTGCTGGGGAGGGCGGACCTGTAGATGGGGCTTGCGGTGGGCGCAGCCCAGGGGGCCCAGGAAATTTTGTCGTACGGGGCCCTGCGATTTCTGATGGCAGTTCTGCTCATGGGTGAAAAAGTTTGGGACCCCTGGGGTAATCCTAAATGGAAAATTGATTTTAGGCACTAAGGGCCGCCCTCCCCTGGGATCATACGATTCACTGAGAACACACAAATGAAAAACAAAGCTACACATACATGTTAGATCACATAAGCCAATTAACAGACAGAGTTGCCCTTCAATATTGTGCAGGTGAATATTGCTTGAGATATGGAGAGGTTCAACTTGACATTTTTTGCACCCTCCCTTCTACTCTTTGAATTGCCAAAAGTCTCTGCAATTTGTTTCAAGCACAGAGACCTCTGGTGGTCCCATGATTATAGTGTTGCCCCCACTATTCGTGGCAAGTGGGGGAGGCAAGAAGGCATTCCTCTCTGCACCTTACCTGTATGGTGTACAGAATTCAAATAGAACATGGCAGTGTAGGGCTGAAAGCACCAGCTCAGGTGAACCACAGACACCTCAGTCCAATACTGGATGAAAATTGCATAATTATCTTTAGTTTGTCGAAAAGATTGTTTAAATTTCCCAAATCTCCCTGGAGGTTCAGAATATTTAAGATCACACTTTTTGCTCAGATAAACCTAGTCAGAAATGGTTAGTTTCCTGCAAGGACAAAATATATGTGTTCACACTAAAAAAAATGACTTTACTTTCACATGTTTCCATAAATGAAATAAAATCGTTTTTCATATTTTGTTTTTCTTCAATAGGAAGCAGGCAAAACAGTAGCTTTTCTTTAGCATAAACATGTGTTTGGCTGATGGACTCCTTGTCCTTGTGATGATGGATTTATGTATTTGTAAGTAGTGATGGGCGAATCTGGGGTGTTTCGCTTCGTCTAAAAAATTTGCAAATTTCCCGAAAAATTTGCGAAACGGTGAAAAATTCGTGAAACGGCGCAAGTGTCTTGTTTTTGATGCCAGCATCCGTTTTTTCAACGCTGGCGCAAATTCGCTGGTGAATTTTCACTTATTTATTTATATTATGCGAATCACGGGAATTCGCCACAAATTTGTGCCTGGCAAATTGATTCGCCCATCACTATTTGTAAGGTAGGTCAAGCATTATCAGAGATTGTTCCTGCACCAATGACACCAGGTTTGCCCCTGGTCTGTGCCCTCTGATATTAGTTCAAGGTAAATGACTCTCCAGGCCATCACTAATTCTTTCAGCCAGATCAGTAATTCAATCCCCTCTAAATGCATGTTCCAAATGAATCCCTCGTTGCTTATTTACAGTCAGTAGTAAAATTATTTACACCGCACAAGAATGGCATCTGTATTATCCTCTTTATTATTAATAATCATCACAATAAAGGTGCTTAGCAGAACATTTTTATAATATATTTGTTGCTTTGAATGCTTTATTTGAAGAATTCTCAGCGGAGGGGCAATTTTTTAAAGCATTATGTCGTTCCAGGCTTTTAATCTATAACATATACTTAATGTTTTGTTTCCTTTTCCATTCCAATTCCATGTTTGGTCGGAAAATAGAGGAGCTGTTTTTTTGAGATTAGCAGTGTAAAGACTAATGGCACACTTTAATGACAGACCAAATAACGGATTTATTGTAGCTCAACCTTTGATTTTAAAAACATTTCTGATTTTACCTGCGGACAGCTAAATAACCTATTAGTGCCTTAGCCCTAACTTACAATTATCCTTGTGCTGTAATAATGCCACGGTCCCCAATAAAATTTCCATTCACAGAAACAAGCTGGGTACCTGCATATGACACAGCTACTGGGGTTTAATCACTCACTTTCCAAAGCAAAAGCCATTAAAGTCATTTTAAAAGAGCGTTGCCCAAAGAAACTGAGCTAATTACACACAAAAGAAAAGTCACGCAGTCAGCTCTATAGCAGTAATGGCCAGCGCACTAATGTGATTGTACCTGCTGTGCATATGAAATACAACAATTTCATTGGATATTTTCTAATGTTCAATATTCCATTTGCTTAATGACAGTAAGATAAAAGATAAATTAAGGGTATCGGTGAGTGAAAACATTTGTTGCAATGATTTGAGGCTGACAAATAATTTTGTCAAATGAAAAACAGTTCATAAAATCTGTCATTGCCGTAATTGATATTTTTTAGATATTACAAACAGTTTTCTGTTATGGAAAATGCAGTAAATGTTAAATAAATAAGGAATTCATAAAACCAATGGCAGAGGCTTGTTGCATTGCCCTTGGGAGGTTGCTGTTTATTCTTATGACACAAATTGTTCAACCAATATTCTAGCAATTATTATTATTATTATTATTAATATTAACATATATTCTTAGAGTGCCAAGATATTCTGCAGCGCTGTAAAATTAATGTGCTTATACAAGAAATCACATGAATTACATACAGAGTTACATACATACGTATCAACCAGTACCGGTACAAAAGGTGAGAAAGGCCCTGTGCAAAAGAGCTTACAATCTAAAGGGAAAGAGAAGGAGTGGGAGTGGGCAAGATCAGAAATAAGCAGATGAGAGATGTAGCATGTGCTATTGTGTTTGGTAGCAAAACAATATCAATGCCTCTTGCAATGCCATATCATGCAACTCCAAATACCTGAGTGATATTTAATCGGATCAACTAATCCCATTTTGAGTTAGAAGACAATTGAAGCAGTTGCAGTTTCTCATCATCTTTTACTTATGATGCCCAGAGGTTTAAAGTTGTAAAAAGAACTAACATCCATATGTTCCGGATGCCATGGTGATCAGATGTTGCGCTTCGGTGTAATTGGCAATTTTAATGACATACAAGAAGTAATGTACCACTTACAGTAAGGGTTCAGCTTCCCCTAGAATCGAATCGATGTCGAACTTGGTCTGTCTCACATTTATGAATGGCTATAAGGTCAAACCCTCATGATGGTGCCATTTAGGCAGTCAGGCCATAGTATTGGATTGAGTTGTTTTGGGGTCCTTGTGACGAGCTTTATTCTTTTCTGCCTGGCATCTTTAATCTCTTTTTTTACTCAACCCTCAATCCTTTCTACGTGGATCAAAATGTCCCTGATACCTTTGACCAGCACTTGTAATGCAATATCTCTGCTGGCTGCAAAAATCAATAAACATGTATTATGTCCTTTGTAGCAACTCTGCGACTGATATTTATCTATACTAGGGATGAAGCAAATTCAGGATTCCATTGAGATTCCTCCAGGATTCTGCTTTTTTAGCAGGATAAGGGTGCCAGGTCGAACTGAATCTAATGCCTGAGGCATTCCATGCTTGCAATTATGTCCCAAATACAGAAATTCAACTCTTAGGGGCCCATTCACTAAGCTCGAGTGAAGGAATAGAGGAAAATAGAGTAAAAATAGATAAAATTTCGAATGTTTTTTTTGGCTACTTCGACCATCGAATTGGCTACTTCGACCTTCGACTACGACCTTCGACTTCGAACTGAACGATTCGAACTAAAAATCGTTCGAATATTCGACCATTCGATAATCGAAGTACTGTCTCTTTAAAAAAAACTTCGACCCCCTAGTTCGCCACCTAAAACCTACCGAGGCCAATGTTAGCCTATGGGGAAGGTCCCCATAAGCTTTACAAAGTTTACAAGGTTTGATTGAACGATTATTCCTTCGATCATTCGAACGAACGAATTGCGCTAAATCCTTCGACTTCAATATTCGAAGTCGAAGGATTTCAATTCGGCAGTCGAATATCGAGGGTTAATTAACCCTTTCAATTCGGCAGTCGAATATCGAGGGTTAATTAACCCTCGATATTTGACCCTAGGTAAATGTGCCCCTTAAAGTTACCAAACACAGCAATTTGCTATCCCGGTAACTGAAAACTTTTCACCTTGGCTCATGGAAGAAGTGGCCCTGACCGAATCCGAATTCTCCAAATAATGCGATTTTTGTTAAATTGTTAAATTCTTTTTTTGTGATTGTGGCATGTATTGTTCAACCATTCTTTACCCTAATTTGCATATGCAAGTTAGGATTTGTATTGGGATTCTATCGTGTTTTTTTTTTAAAAAAAGAAGCATTCCCCGTTCTCTTCCACTATCTAAAGCAACTAGGACGTATGTGCCCTCTTTCAGACAACCCCACTCCTCTGGGTGTTCAGCACTCACTCAGGTACAAGCTCCACCTTCTACAAGCAACTAGCTCCTAGCGTATCTATGCCCTTTTTCATGCATAAAATCAGAAACGCTCACATAACACGGGTATCTAAGCCCTTTTTCATGCATTAAATTATTTTCTAGTAGACTTAAGGTATGAAGACCCAAATTACAGAAAGATCCATTACCGGGAAACCCCCGGTTCTGAGCATTCTGGATAACAGATCCAATACTTAGACATATTCATTGTCATTTTGCATATTTCTCTAGCACTTATTCTGGGAATTATCACAAACTATTATCTATAAGCAGCTGATGGACTTTCATCCCCTACAGACCCAAATGCAACCTATAATACGTAATAGATAGAAACAGAATCATCAGTCATCTGGTTGCACCAAGGGAAAGTGTAACATATAGGTTGAAGGACTAGGGTGATACACAAGTAATAACTATTATTCCCGCTACAGATGTATAAACTTATCCCAAATTTACTGGATTTGTCTGTTTATGATATTCTTAAAATGAACATATTTACGTTGCAACGGGTTGTCTTGGTTATCTCTCCCACACTTCTACTTCATTATGTGGAGCATTACTGTTTTAAAAATGTAAATAATTAAGGTTTCAAGCGTGCTATAATTTATATAAATATCTACAGCATCTTTAAAGGAAATATAAACCCTCAACACAACTTAAAGGAGAACTAAAGCTTATCAAAAGAAGAAGGCAGAAATATTGTACATTATGTTCCAGCCCAAGGCAACCACAGCCCTTTAGCAGTAAAGATCTGTGTCTCCAAAGATGCCCCAGTAGCTCCCCATCTTCTTGTCTGCTGATTTACTGCACATACCAGTGCAACTAGAACCAGGATTTAATAATCAGCCCTGTAGCATCAGCTTATATTACAGGCCAACTGAATTTTCTGCTGCATAATTTGCAACAACCCTTAAGCTTAGCTTCTCAACAGCTGCTCAGACCCACTGAGCGTGTGAGTGTTGCAGACACTTTTCAAGATGGTGACCCACCTTTAACAAATTTGAAGTCCTGGATCAGAAGCTGAAACTTTAGGCTGGTGCAATAAGTTCAGTATAAAATATAAGGCATTTTAATTCACATTCATTTTTAGGGATTAGTTCCCCTTTAACAGATCAGTGCCCTCCTCTAATAAAATATTTCCATTTAAATTCCTTTTTTTTTGTGATTTTCAAGATAGGAGCAGTTATTACAATTTCTTATATAATGAATACATTACATGCTGTTCATTTTAAATTTCTTTTTTGAAAAAAAAAATGGAAAATCTTGTGATGTTGCTCTGCTTAGGAAATAAAGTTAGTGAGCAGCTAGCCAAAATGAACATAGGTGACAATCTTGTTTCAAATGTATTATAGTAGCAGTTTATAACTAAGATGCTCGGATGAGTAGTGAAACGCATTCAATGATTACTCAGCAAGTCCAGTTGCTCTAGAATTACTTACACTAGATAAACTGCTAATATTTTGTATCTAGTATAGGTCGATCTAAAACAACTGGACTTGCTGAGTAATCATTGACGTTTCACTACTCATCCGAGCAGCTTCTTCAGTTCAACTGGTGTGGGAAGTTCTCGGCATAAAAAACTCTTCCACTAATCCAATAACAATGGCCCATTGTAACTCTTCAAAGAGGTGACATCTGAAGAAATTCACAGAGGTGTAGATTCTGTGTAGTTACTGTGATAGGATTATCCAATGTGTCATGCAACTCCTAGAAAGTGGTGTTACTTGTGGGAGTTGCATGAATGGACGTGTGAAGTGTTCTGAAACCGCCAGGGTACAGATGTTAGAACAGCATTGTATGTAGCAGACAGGTTGTGTCGAAGGCCCCCGCCTCTGTTCAGGGATGGTCTCTCCACCTTGACATGAATCGCCTCTTTTTTTTTCTGTACACACCAGGGAAACTGGTGGAGAAAGTTACCAAAACAACTATTCTGTACAATGTGTCTATGAAGGTTTCATTTAACCAGTTCATGGTATGTCTAGCAGAAGTAAATCTAGAGCAACTGGACTTACTGATTAATCATTGAAGACGTTTCATTACTCATCTGAGCAGCTTCTTCAGTTCAACTGATTTGGTATGGAAAGTCCTCGGCATATAAACTCTTCCACTAATATAATCACAATGGAGCAGTAATCCAACTATTGGATTATTGGAAGAGTTTATATGCCGAGGATTTCCCATACCAGTTAGTGGAACTGAAAAAGATGCTCAGATGAGTAGTGAAACGTCTCCAATGATTAATCAGCAAGTCCAGTTACTCTAAATTGTCTTCTGTTAGATATTCTATACAATGGCACAATGCCAGGCACCCTCACCAAAAAAATTATTCAGAAGGGCCTGGATGCAGAGCTGCCCTGCTTGCAGCCCCCCCCCTCCCCGCAATGTTCTTGCACTAGTGCAAGTGCGAAAATTCAAAAACAAAGTGCCTCCGGGAGCAGGGATTTTAATTCTAGGGAAGAGGCTGACCCCCCCCAGTCTGTGCCCACCTTTTCCCTGGGCTGGGGACTACTTTCTCTATAGTTATGCCACTGATTCTGTATCGGGTTTGTATCTTAATGCTAATGTATCTTGTCTATCTTTACTTGAAACTTTCAAGCAGTATTTTAGTTCAACAGCAAAGTAACAATGTATATAACAAAATGACTTCTGTTTCCTTCAGTTTCCACTTCAAACGTCATAAAAAAGTATCAGTGTTTAAAATTGCTTTACTATGTGAAAAATGTATGTATTTCAGTCTGTATCTCCGAGTGAAGATTTATCATGCAGCATTTTATCAGTGAACCATCATTGTATCCCAGTGTAAAGACGGCTTCTATAGCTTAATGATAGATAACTCAATGCACCATTGCTTTGCCAATATGGATCCCTTTCTGGGAAAATCGGGCCTGAGAAATCCATTAATAAGGTAAGTTGCTTGGTATGATTAATCACCTAAGTAATGGTGCATACTGCAATAAATCTTCTTAATGGAGGAAAAATTGATGAGATATAATATCAAGACCTATCATCATTTTTTTTATTAATTATTTTACTCTGCATTCATCCCATAGGGATGATAAATGACCCTTTGTTTCTGAAAGAATTGTTTCATCTATACATTAGATCCCCATTGCAAATAAGAAGTGAGTATGATAGTCACAGGAACTGGGGTTACTTGGAAATTATATTGTGTTTCATATAAACACTTGACAGAAGACAAATTCCAATTAAGGCTTTATTTTACAGATATTCATAATGGGCAACAAACTATGTAACCTGAACTGCAAACCTTCTTGTAGGAAAGGGTAGACGGTTATAATGGCATTCTGTTTTTTCGAAGAACAAACTTGGACAGGATAGTTGCATTTTTTTCGCAGAAAGAAAGGTCACTCACAAGCGAAAATCCCATTGTTCCATTAAATTTAAACGAGGCTAAAAATGTCCAATATTTAAATAAATTGGGAAGTAGGGATGCACCAAATCCACTATTTTGGGTTTGGCCGAACCCCAAATCCTTTGCGAAAGATTTGGCCGAATACCGAACTGAATCTGAATCCTAATTAGCATATGCAAATTAGGGGTTGGACGGGGGAAAACAATTTTACTTCCTTGTTTTGTGAAAGTCACGCAATTTCCCGCCCCTAATTTGCATATGCAAATTAGGATTCGGATTTGATTCGGCCAGGCAGAAGGATTTGGCCGAATCCTGCTGAAAAAAGCCGAAATCCTGGCCAAATCCCGAACCGAATCCTGGATTCGGTGCATCTCTGTTGGGAAGAATTAAATAAATAGTTTGAGATTATTTACATTGATTTATTGAAACTTTATCCATTCCCTATAGAAACTCTTCACACAAAAATCTTGTCAGCACCTGATTTTCATACCAGTAATGAGTGCAGGTCACATCATGGCCACATCCATCTGCTGATCCAAAAAACTAGTAACCAACCAAAGAAAATCTTCTTAAAAGCCTTTATTAAGCTATGGGTTCTGTTCCAGGCACCAGCAATGTTTCAGACCAATACCGTTCTTTTATCAATCTACTTGACAGTTGTGTGAGTAGCTGGCCTTGTTCATTAAAACCCTGGCCTTGAGGGCAGAGCAACCTGTTTGGCTGAAAGAGCTGTTCTTTGTTTTTCTGCGCTGTGCTCTACCAGTTTACCCTTTAACTCCAGTGCCCATATGTGTCATAATCATGTTATACTTTCTCATGTGCAAGTTTATAAAAATCCTGTAATTCCCTTGTTTTGAGTTCTGACTTTCTGTGAGTTCAGATTCCACAGAGCTTGTGTCAAACAGACTTTATCTTTCAACACATTCACAATAACAAATGCAACAAATCTCCTCTTCTTCAGGGTTACTAATCTCCCTGAACTGCCTCCCGTCAATGATTTACATTCTAGCAATCAATGCACTTTGTTTTTCGAAGTCGCCCAAAGTTGCCTCACGGAAAACTAAGCAATGCGAGTGCCATTCCCGCGGGCGATTTAGATTCTACTCGGCGGGAGACAATTCGGGGAGATTAGTCTCCCCGAATCTGAGTGTGTGTCTCTGCCTTATAAGTGTGTGTTTTTCAGCACAACTTTTTCTAAACTAGTAAAGACATTGATGCATTTTGATAGATGCACTGACTGTTAATGTATTTAGAAAAGTTAGGAGTGTTCTATTGATCTTGTTAACAGGGTCTTGACGCTTACAATCATTTACAACTAATCACATGCTGTTAGCGAAATTGATGGTTGCAGGTTTATCTCTCAGCTCTTTTACGTCTTCTCTTTCATCACCAAACAAAACCCTTCTCTGTGAAGACTGTTGACCTTGGAAATGGTAATTGTTTCTACCTTTCAGCCACTTTGTTGCACCGTATCCATGTAAAGGCTGGTGTATAGTTATAGACGGAATTAGCCTTTGTTCATGTTAAAAGTAACATTTCAAACAACAAAACTCTTCCAATTATTTAAGACCAAGGGCACTCTACTAATAAAAGGGGCTGAATTTAATTGATCATCTTTCCCAACGAGTGTAGTTTATATTTGTTATTTAATTAGGGAAGTGGGATAAAGTCATAAAAGGTCACTTTGTGAGCGTAAAATTAATAACAAATCAACAGAATAGTACAGAATACAGACATGGTTGCACTTGTTTGGCACCTGTGGTGGTGTCAATAAGCCTGTATTTCCACCACTAGGGATTTCCAAGGGATGTTGGCACCTGTGATATGAAATTCATACATATAAGAGCCACTGAGGCCTATGGGTCATTAGACCAACCTTCCATGGTAGGTGCTCTTGTTACTATTGTTCCTGATCCTGATCTGATTCTGCTATTGGTCATTTCTTGTTGAATGCTACCAGCCCTGAACCTTTGCCTGGATTATCAACTTTGTAATGTATTAACCAAATTTTACTGAAGTTTGGACTTTTCCCTTCATTGCTAGTAAGCCTGTTTACCTGTCTATTAACCCTGCATTTGCCAGTGCTTTCCCTAAACCTTGCCTAGTCACCCTGCCTAAGACTCCATTGTGGTCACGATAATATAAATTTGCTACTGGTGATGATAGATGTGCAGCTACATGCAGTATTGCATATCAGTCATGTTCCCAAAGGTCCTTGGGCTTAAATAACTAGCTACACTCCCACCCGGGTTCCACATAAAAGGTGTCCCCAGAGGTAACAGGAGAAACCCCGGGTGGACATTCTGATATTCCTCTTTAAAGCAATAATCAGAGGGAAGGCTCTACAATTGCTCTGTATTATGAGTATACACTGACTACTCGAAATGATTGTGTTTTGTACAGTTGCTATTCTCCTTTGTGGATTGTTCTTTTTCAGTTCTGGTTGATTGTTTAAGAACCACTTTACTGTGTACTGTATGCGATTGTAGTTGCACAACACCCTAAATCCACACCATTGCGAGGGTTCGCCCCTTGAAAATATGAGGTCTCATCCGGAGAATATATTGGGGTAAAGCTACTAGTTTGTGTAATGGTGCATCTCATTTTACAAATAGCCTTACAAGTACACTTAGGGGCAGATTTATCAAGGGTCGAATTGAATTCAAAGTGAATTTTCGAAGTAAAAAAAGTCGACATTCAAAGTAATTTTTTGGATACTTCGACCATCGAATAGGATACTACGACTTCGATTCGAAGTAAAATCGTTTGAATATTCGACCATTGGATAATCAAAGTACTGTCTCTTTAAAAAAAACTTCGACTTCAATACTTCGCCAATTGAAACCTGCCGAAGTGCTATGTTATCCTATGGGGACCTTCTAGAGCATTGTTCTAAGTTTTTGGAAGTCAAAGTTAAATTGTTCGATCGATTGCTGAAATCCTTCGAATCGTTCGATTCAAAGGATTTAATCGTTCGATCGAACGATTTTACTTCGACCACAGGATACCCAAATTTGATGGAAAAAAACTTCAACTTCGATATTCGAAGTCAATGTATTTCAATTCGATGGTAGAATTTCGAAGTATTTTTAATAAATCTGCCCCTAAAAGTTCATTTAAAGAAGAGCATTTTAATGATCAGGATCTGGATTTCAGTTTTTTTCAATTTGGTTTGTGAAGGGCAAAAACTGTAGAAAGTCAGTAACTAAAGCTAGCCAGAAAGCAGAAGCCACCTAAAATATAATTGTATTTTGTGGTACCGCATCCACACCCATCAATAACTGCACGGAACAAAATGAGACGCATTATAGATGCACTCACCGTTCAAAATGAAGCAACAGGAATAAGACATTTTATTCAGACCTATTATAATAATAATACAATCCCATAATTTCACAATGCAATTGCTTCAAGTTCCCGTTCAATGTTTAAAAACACTTAAACAAAAAGAGTAATTGAGTGAAAGAAACATATGGTTGCAAACTTTATTGCTTACAATCTGAAAATGTAACTAATAAACCTAATTAAAAAAACAGAGAAATGTCTACCTGTAGATGTGCGAGTTCCATTTAGGGCTTGACAGTAAGACAAAACAGCATATTGTATGACTGCTGGGGTAAAAGCTTTCCAAAAAAGATCTGTCTGCATCCTGAATGAAACGATGTATTAATACCCATAGCAGCTATTTGTGCAAAATGAAAAAGAGAAAAATAAATGAGAAGGTCCCTGAGCACTGAAGTACGAGTGTGGAAGAAAGCCAGAATTTAAAGTTCTTCTATGTGAAGGCAAGGAGGGGGCTTTTAGATGGCACAGGGAAGACCTTTTCAGCACACTCTGGACTTCCCGGACAATTTAGCATGGTGCAGAGTGAAGCATTGCCACCCTCTATCTAAAGCATAGATCCCCAACCTTTGAGAATCATTCAGAAGTAAAAGGAATTGGAGAGCAACACTAGCATGAAAAATGTTCCTGGGGTGCCAAATAAAGGCTGTGATTGGCTATTTAGTAACCCCTATGTGGATTGTCAACCTTCATTTAGGCTCTGTTTGGCAGTACATCTTGTTTTTATTTGTCTCCCAGCCTGGAATTCAAAAATAAGCACCTGCTTTGAACCCACAGGGAGCAACATCCAAGGGGTTGGAGAGCAACATTTTGCTGACGAGCTACTGGTTGGGGATCACTGCTCTAAAGGTAAAGGAAACAATTTACCGGCACCCACAGCAGGTTCAAGCAGGGAAACCTCTTGAAATTCTATTTGTGGTAGAGCAAGGTTTTGGCGTAAACCCCTTTGTCAAGGGCACAAACCTGCCATGTACAGAAAGCTGGTGAAGTGTTTCCTTTTCCTTTAAGTGACATAAACAATAGACTATTTATAGAATAGTATTTTTTACAAATATTTAAATGATATGCATTGTGGTGTATCACTCTAATTTCTCCTAGGTTTCTGGCACAGGAGAAGATTAACTGTCTTAACCCATAGCTGCCTATAAACTGACTCCCTGACTGGGGAGGTACTTCCAGGGTGCTAAACCATTTCTTCACTATCAATGAAGCCACCGCTGCTCAGTTAAATGGCCTATCTCTATCATGTCCAAAAGGAAAAACTGCCAGCACACCCTGGCCTCTCAAAAGATATTGGTCCGGTGCTCAATACAAAAGGGTCGGCACCCTCAAATAGACTTGGGGTAAGGAAGAAAATTACCAGCACTCAGGGCCCGATGCAAGCGGGCCAGGCCCTACGTGTTTATTACAGAGTAACGTTTCTGGGGCAAGCTCCTTCGTTCGTCTTGTCTGACGAAGGGGCGTGCCCCCGAAACGTAACTCTGTAATAAACACGCAGGGCCTGGCCCGCTTGCATCGAGTCCTGAGTGCTGGTAATTTTCTTCCTTACCCAAGTCTATCTCTATCATGTACCACCTACAGTGAGCTCCAAAGATCTAGTCAACCACGAGCTAGTCTTCATTATAAAAGACTCCTACTAATTAAACACATTCTTTTCTATGCTTAAAGATTTCCTTGAAAAGGACATAGCTAAAAGACAGCCTCAGAATAGCAACAACATACATGTATTCGGTCGCATTTAAGAGAGAATATATTATCTTCTATGACACATCCACAGTATCATCAACATGTCATGGATTTAAAACCCACCTAAAACCAGGTCTTATATACTTAGGGCATTTTAGTGTTTTAGTCAAGTATCTAATGGATTCCATACTGACCCATATCTCTCCTGAATACAAAAGGACTACTCTTTAGGAATGAAATGAACCTTAGGCCGTTTTCATGGCAATCATTTTCCAGACCTGTTCTTAATTACACTGACATCATCTAATCTAAAAACCGGAAATTCATCTCACATGCTCTATTTTCATGTTCAGCTTAAAATGTCTTCTTAGCAACATTTAATAATATCCAGCTGTAGGGAAATGCTCAGAAATGTAAATATATGTGTTAAGGTCCAATCAAATATGCAAATATATCAAATCTCTGTTTTGTCATATGATGCAGATAAGCCTTGACCTCAGCATTATCAGCATAGTAATGTTGTGAATGTTGTGCATTGATTGCCATGTTTCCCCTGATTGGGGTTATGCCATTTGTATACCCGAATGGAGCTCAACATAGAAATGAACCACCTGGATTCGTGACTAAATGATGTATTTTTACATAATGAGCATAATACTCCTCATTCGAAGCACTTTTTCCATCTTATTTTGTGGATAGCTTTTTTTTCATTTTCATTTCATCTTAAACAATCTGAACCTTTAAAGATTACTTTTAAAAATAAAAAAAAAAGAGGGATGAATGTTATTTATATATCTGACAATTTCAGAAAACATAAACGGAATAAAAACATGCTGATATTAAAAAAATGCTTCCTCTTTTTTTTATTAATAACCACAAAGACGTGCATTAAAATACATATACACATACCATATACATACCAAGGGTATTCATACCAAGCTGGTACTTCTTTGTTGCTAAAAGAGTCTTTAACCTTCTAATTCTTTTAGGAAACCTTTTCACTAGAGGTTGGAACATAGTTGGAGGACTTTGCTTCCATTTTGATATAGTATTTATGAGATACTGATGTTGGTTGATCAGACCTGGCTGACATTGATTGTTCCAATCCATTATAAAGGTGTTCAGTTGGATTGAGGTGAAGACTGTGTGCAGGCTGGTCAAGTTCTTGACCTTACTTTTATTCTTCTAAAATGGAAATGCCTTATCCAAACTGTTGCTACTGAAAGAGAATAAAAATCTATGTATGCAGATTCCCCCATAAGCCCTCTGACTTGGATGGACTCTGTTCTCAAGCTAGCTTTGGTCATTAGTACAGACAAATACAAGAGGTCCTCTGCACTCAACCCATTATCAATATATGAAGGACATTGAGACATTTTGTGCCTTAAGCTATTAAAAATGGCTTCTCCTTTAAACAAAACAGGGATTGTTTGTCCATATATTGCAATATATTTAAGCTGGCCAACTACGTCAAAGTCTAACCAGTCTTACACTCAACTTTCATCTGATTCATTAAAAATACTACTGTTTTATTTTACACAGGGACTTGCATTTACATTTTATCTACAACTTGCTTGCTTTCAAGGTTAAAACAACCAAAAATCCTTGACCTTTTATTGGCTACCACTGGGATCACCTGACTATAGCTGGAAAGGATGGGAGCTACCAGCGCCGGATTTACATAGTGGGTGCCCCTAGGCCCACTGCCGTAGGTCACCCCCGTCCCCTCCCCTTTATTCATGCATATTTTCATCATCTGGACTGAAGCAGTGGGGATTGGCACACAGGAAATTTAAAAAAAATGATTGTATCTCCAATGCATCCCCAGTGTTTTTGAACCAATGTGGGTGTGGTTGGGCAGCATGCAGCCCCCCTAAAATCCTGCCACCCTAGGCCCGGGCCTAGGTGGCCTTTCCACAAATCCGGGCCTGGGAGCTACAATATGGAGCTGGCAACTCGCCCTGTATAAACTGTATGAAAAAAGGGAAAGATGTGCTCCTCATTAATCACCTTGGTCACTAGTACCCTGGTCTTGAGGGCAGAGCCACCTGTTTGGCTATAAGAGCAGTTCTTTGTTTTTTTGTGCTGTGGAGTGATATCTCTAGGCTCGCCCACCGGCAACTCCCTTTTATGCCCATATGTTCTTATGTCATATGTTCCCAAGTATATAAAACTCTGTGATTACTTTGTTTGGGGTTTTTACTCTTTGTAGTCTAGTAAACTTTTATCTTTTACCTCAACTGATCTCTGGTTCCAGAATTTTCCACAAAATGTGTATTTAATAGTAACTAAGCTTCTTCAATCCATCTTGGAGGCAAAACAATCTTATTGGGTTTATTTAATTTTTAAGTGTTTTTAGCAGACTTAAGCTGGCCATACACTACAAGATCTGCACCAAACAAGCAGATCTTTCCCCGATATGTCCACCAACGCAGGGCTATATTCCGAACATTCAGATTACAATAAGGAGCAATGGGCTCCGACGGATCGATCGCCTGAAAAATTAAACCTTCGTGGCCAGATATCAATCAGGAAGACCCGCTGGAAGCAGATAAGCTGCCAAATTGGTCTAAAGGACCGATAAAAGGCAGCTTTAATCTTCCCGTATATGGCCACCTTTAAGGCATGTTGATCCAAATTGCAGAGCGATCCATTCTTTGGAAAACCCCAAGCATTCTGTATAATAGATCCTATATCTGTGATGCCATTGTGTGGTCCATTACTTCTACTATCCTTATATTTTAAAATAAATATATGTATACATTAAACCCATCAAATATTTTTAGATCAGAGACATGTCATATGCGATGGATGCAAACTCTAATACAATAAAGAAATGAATTAATCAAAGCCCTATCTTGGCTCATACTCACAACATAAACAAAGTCTCTTGGTAATACAGTATGCATCTAATGGATTTGAAAAAGCATAGTCTTTGTGATTGCAACACAAATTTAATGTATGATATATATATGGTTAAATGCATTTCATTAGCAGCACTGCAATATGACAAATGCTTGTCTCTTAAGTGCTTCCAATACACTGTAACCAGCAATTTGGTTAAAGATCAGAATTGTACGTTTTGATGCTTCAGACCTTTTAGCTGCACTGGTATCTTGTTAACCCTCCTCCAAAGTACAATTTTATAATTAGAATTTAAGTCTGGTTAATTAACGGGAATGGAAGTCATGACATTTTGTTCCACATGGGTTAGTCTGAATTGTGTTAGTGTGAAGCACATAAATATTTAACTGTTTCGTGTGCTGGTTTGTATGATATAAAGCTGAATTGATATGACTCAACAAGTCGTTGTTTTATATGGTGAGAATGATCATGTAAATCTAGCCCAGTTTTAATATCAACCATCTACAATTAAAACAATTGTTGGATACTTAAAGGAACAGCACTGCGTATCTTGACAGCGCTATATAAATAAATGATGATGATGATGATGTTAAACCTGCAGACGGGCTATAGATATATAGTGAATAAAGTACCCCCTCTTGTAAAATATAAGGATATTATAAGTTACCGAGGAGTTTCATGACCATATAAAAATACGAGGCCGAAGGCCGAGTGTTTTTATACAGGTCATGGAACTCTGAGGTAACTTATAATATCCTAATATTTTACAACTGGGGGTACTTTATTAATTATAATACACAAATTTTAGTGAGTCATGTGGCAGAAATTACATCACTACTCACCGTTTATAACTGATGACATCACTACTCACCGTTTATAAGGATATAATTTACAAGATATTCATGGCTTTTGTGTATTATAGCAGAATACAACACATCTGCTACAAAACACAGTAATTTACTGAAAGTTACAAGAAAGAGAATGCTAATTAAATCATCTTAGATCTCAGTCCAGACTATTCAATGTAGTAAAGCCAACTGAAACATACAGTAACTATGTGTAGGTCCTATTACTATTGCCATTCAGAAATTTTTTATTCTTATTGGTTTTGTTTTTAATGTGGATAATGTATAATTGTAGAAGAGCGCTGGCCATGTTCTATTGTCTATAAAAATTATAATGTTTATTCTTCCAAGTGTGCATTTTAATGGGGCTTTCTGAGCTAAAACGGTCCAGGCTATAAATAGATGGAAATACAGTGGTAGGTCAGCTGGTGGAAGGAAGCCATATCTGCAGAAAGTCAAACTCATTTTCTTTGTTATGATTTGCACCTTTGTAGGATTATTATCACTATTATTATTTGATTCAGCATCTGGCATCTTTCACGCATCATGGCATTTTTACTCAATAATAATAATGTTGGCTGAAAAAGAGCGTTCCAGATGGAGGCTATGTGGAACATGCAAATTGAAATGTAAAAAAAATCTGCTTAGTAGATTTCCAGCAAACTGTAAAATGCAACGCTTGATCACTTCAACTTTTCTGGGCCAACATAGCAGAGTCCTCTCAACAATAATGCTGACAATCTGGACAACTTTTTTGTTATTTCTCCAGCTTGGGTGCTATACTCATAGCTACATTTTGGTAAAATACATAAGAATTTTCAGCAATGCAAACAATTTTGATCTCTGCAATGTTGAAATCTTCTTTGGGCTGCAGGAACCTGCTTTTTGGAAGGGTAAGGGAGTCTGTGGTTTAAGGAAATATTTCCTCTAACTGTATTAAATGTTTTTGAGGCCAAAGTTCCCACTGCCTCTCCTGTATTTGATATATTTGGGGCTATAGTACCAACTACCTCTCACTGTATTTAATGTATTTGTGGTGTCAATACACTCCTAATGCCTTAGGATCTGAAGTCACTGCTTAGAATGGCTCATGAGGCAGTTTTCCCAAAGTGTATTTTAGCTGCTGAAACCACCCAAGCCACTTCCTATTATAAACTAAAGCTGCCTGACATCGCAAGTACCCGCAGTACCCACAGTGTAAGTCATCAGGGTTGTGGCGTGTGTCGCTTTAGAAAAAATTTGTTTTTAGATGGGGTCAGTAACCCCCATTTTAAAGCTGGAAAGAGTCAGAAGAAGAAGGCAAATAATTAAAAAAACTATATAAAGAAAATACAAAAAAGGGGGGTTGTGGGTGCACACCTAAGGCTAAATTTTAATACATTTAAATACAATGGAAGTGCCACTGATCCGGCCAGTCAATCAATGCACATTCCCTGATGCCCTGTTTTCAGTAATTCAATAAATATGCAAGTGCATGTATTTTACAAACAGGGTTTTTTTGTTACAAAGTTATGATCATAAAGTTGACTTAAAGTTGAAGTACCCCTTTAATAGTAGAGACATTAAAGGGCAGGTAAAGTCTAAAATAGAATAAGGCTAGAAATGCTGTATTTTGTATACTAAATATAACCATGAACTTACTGCACCACAAGCCTAATCAAACAAATAAATTATGCTTTCAAAGTTGGCTACAGGGGGTCACCATCTTGTAACTTTGTTAAACATCTTTGCAAGACCAAGACTTTGCACATGCTCAGTGTGGTCTGGGCTGCTTAGGGATCATCATAAACAAAGCTGCTTGAGTTCTGCATGGCTGGGAAGTAAGGCGGGGGCTCCCCCTGCTGTTCATAAGTATGATTGTTTCCCTGCTCAGCAGTTAGGGACCATTTGACAATTCCTTATTCACAGCAGTAAATGAAGGGAGAATTCCACTACATACAGTCAGGTTTCTTATAAAAACGGTACATATTTTTTAATTAAAGTATATTGGAGATAGGTTTCTTTTTGGGATTGGGATTTTATTTTTTTTTGCCTTTACATGCCCTTTAATTACTCCTTTATGTCCCCATGGTTATTTTTCCTGCTGCTTCTTTCCCACTTTTAGATGTCCAAAACCTCAGTGATATGAAACTGTGCCCCCAGTGACTTTCTAAAATGGGACTTGTGGGTAATTTCAGGAAGGATTATATTAATCTTTTAATATTTTCATTAGAGGAAAAAAAAAAAAAAAATTGGTACTTTAATAAAAACTGATTAAAAACTAGCTGCATTTCCACAGGTGATTTGGATTGTAGTCTTCAAAGCCATGGTCTTTCTACACTATTGCTTTCCCCAACCCAAAGCGTGACTGTTTTAGACACCTTACAGCAGATTTATTGAAACGTCTGCCTAAAATCATAAAGTACTTCTGGATACAGTGACATTTAAAAAACTTTTCAACAAGCAACCATATGGGTTTCCCAAAAGTTAAGAAAGCTTCTCAATGTAACCATCTGCCATGTCGCCATCTGTTTTAAATGCTCCTGTTCATAAACAAGCACAAGCAAAGAAATGACTTTGTGTCACTTTATTTAGTTTCCATCGCTATTATTCAGCATCGGTTCATTTGTAGACAGGTCCACCTTCTTAAGAAGTATCTTAACAAAGAGTAACGATCAGGGCATACAGGCAGATTCAGGGAGATTAGTCACCGGGCGACAAATCTCCTCTTCTTCAGGACGACTAGTCTCCCCGAACTGCCTTCCCACTGACTAAAATGTAAATCGCCGGCGGGATGGCACTCAGAGAAATTTTTTTCCAAAGTTGTCCAAAGGTTCCTCGTCAGGCAACTACAGGCTACTTCGGAAAACGAAATGCTCCGAGTGCCATCCCCCCGAGGTTTTACGTCAGGAAGGCAGGAGAGGCAGTTTAGGGAGATTAGTTGCCTCGAAGAAGAGGAGATTTGTTGCCCTTTGACTAATCTCCCTGAATCTGCTTGTGTGCCCTTACCCTTAAAGGGCATGTAAAGTTTAAAATAGAATAAGGCTAGAAATGCTGTATTTTGTATACTAAATATAAACATGAACTTACTGCACCACAAGCCTAATCAAACAAATAATTTATGCTTTCAAAGTTGGCTACAGGGGGTCACCATCTTGTAACTTTGTTAAACATCTTTGCAAGACCAAGATTGTGCACATGCTCAGTGTGGTCTGGGCTGCTTAGGGATCGTCATAAACAAAGCTGCTTGAGTTCTGCATGGCTGGGAAGTAAGCCGGGGGCTCCCCCTGCTGTTCATAAGTATGATTGTTTCCCTGCTCAGCAGTTAGGGACCATCTGACAATTCCTATCCACAACAGTAAATGAAGGGAGAATTTCACTGCATACAGTCAGTTTTCTTATAAAAACGGTACACATTTTTTAACTAAAGTATATTGGAGATAGGTTTCTTTTTCATTAAAGAAAGTAAAAATGGGATTTTATTTTTTTGCCTTTACATGCCCTTTAAACTGTTGCTTGAACTTTATTATAGGCCTATTTGCCCTTAATTGGCATGCTTATAAACAATCAGAGATGGATTGACCTCCCAGGGCATGATGAACTCTCCCAGTGGGTGATTCTTTTTCCTGTACAAGAAAGTAGAAGGGAACTGACAAGAGCAGATATACGGCTAAATATAGAGGATAAGAAAGAAGTTGAGTGGAGATAAAGGAGGAGTAGAAAAAACATTTTAGGGAGTAGGCACATGTTGTAAAATACATTGGTGGTCCTACAGCAGATCATATCAACACTGTGACCAGTGCTTCATACAGGGTGAATAATGAGTGTATTTCATGCTTATCTGTCATAATGGTGAAATAATTTTTAGCATGGGAGAGCAGCCTAGCCTACAGGGTTTCTCATGTCAAGTACTGTAGAAGATGTCGTGCGGAAGTTCTGGCAATTAGCTGTTCATGAAGACAACGAATCAAAATACTTATGTGTGCTAGTGCGAGGAGCAAGACTGTCAAGCAGCTTTCATCTTAGGTATAGTGTGTGTGTGTACGCATGTTATGGACTTTAGACTGTAAGCTCCACTGGTGCAGTCACTAATGTGTATGATGTATAATCTCTGTGGAATATGTTGGCACTCTATAAAGAAAAAATAGCAGCAATGAAAAATAAACTACTAAAGGTAAGCACCAGGTCTGCTTAGTTTTCTGAAGAACTGGCCAGGTCTTGGTCTGTGTATAAATTCCTGCTGGAGTGTTCGGAGTGGGAAATCTGGTTAAGTAGTAACCAAACTGAAGTATTACGCAGTTATCAGCCAAGTTTGGGAGCTTCATATTTAGGGTGCTATAAGAAGAATGAAGTAGAAATTTGAATCCCTTCCTAATTCAATGCAATGCATTGTAACATCATTTCAGATGTCTCATGTAGTACATTCAGGCTTATTCACAAATAGGAGGGCAAGGTATGCATTTTGCGGCATAAAAAGGCAAAAAGCACCATTTTTGCACTTTGCATCTCAAGAAAAGATTTAACGTTTTGCACTTCCATAATGGAAAGAGTTGCGCCTTGCTCTGAGTGACAGCGCCTGTGCTTGGCTGTATTGCATACAAGAGGGAATATGAGGCTCGGGGGAGCCCTACCTTACCTCCTGCTTATGGTGGGCATTGAAGAAAAGTCTCCTTTGCATCTGTAAGTGCTGTGTTGTGTCAAATATTTAACCCCACGCAAGGTGCAGAGTTGAGATGCAAAGTGCAAATGATTTTTCAAATTGCAAATAATAAATTTTTTGGCATTTTTTAGCTGCTCTCAGCGCAATCATATCCCCAACATACCTGCTCATGCTGCAGCAGCGCGCCAAACCTTCACGGCTCGTGGCCGTCTCATCTACTTGGCCCGCCTGCCTCTTCTGCTAGTCCCGCCCACCTACCAATGAAAAACGAGTAGGCAGTGACGGTGGGAGTGATGGTGAGGCACATCTAGCAGGAGTCTGTAAACAAGACCGCCTACGAATTTTTTATTGGTAGGCGGGCGGGACTAGCAGAAGAGACAGGCTGGACTAGCAGAAGAGATGGCCATGGGCCGTGAAGGTTTTGTTCGCTGCTGCAGCATGAGCAGTATAAACAATTCGTAGGCGGGCGGGACTAGCAGAAGAGACAGGCGGGATTAGCAAAAGAGACAGGCGGGACTAACAGAAGAGATGGCCATGGGCCGTGAGGGTTTTGTTCGCTGCTGCAACATGAGCGGTGTAAAAAATTTTGTAGGCGGGCGGGACTAGCAGAAGAGACAGGCGGGACTAGCAGAAGAGACAGGCGGGACTAGCAAAAGAGACAGGCGGGACTAACAAAAGAGATGGCCATGGGCCGTGAAGGTTATATTTGCTGCTGCAGCATGAGTAGGTATGTGGGGGATATGATCGCGCTGCGAGCAGCTAAAAAATGGCAAAAATAATTATTTGCAATTTGAAAAATCCTTCTATTCACTCCCCAAAGCCAAAGCGGTATTACATCTTTTGACCATACAACCCCTTTAAGGGACTCCTTATGGTTCATCAATGCAACTAAGGAGACAAAAAGGAACACCAAGAGCCCCAATAGTGTAATATGTTTTTACAAGGAGTAATGGTAGAGTAAACAAGTTAATACTCACAAACCAGGGTTACCGATAGGCAACCACTGTATAGGCAGGTGGGGAGATTATCCTGACCCCACTCAGGAATAAGACGTCGCTCTCTGTAGAAGAAGAAAACGGGGATGATACCCCTCCACTCGGGGTGGACTCGATATAGTAGTAAGACAAAACAGAGGCGCCTCTGTTTTGTCTTACTATCAATGCAACTAAATCTCTGTGGGGACAATATGAGAAACAAAGTGCACGCAGGCTTATGCCCCAACCAGGGACTTTCTGCTCTGATGCAATTGCCTCTGAAAAATCTCACCAGGGAGATGAAAATGACCTACAATAGTGACATGCGCCCAGGAATTCCATCAAAGTGCCAAGAACAGACAACTAAGAAGCAAACGTTATTCTAACAATCCGTAGAATTCATTACCTGATCATGGGATAACCTTTTGGGCACCGATCATTTGTCTCTACTTTTCATTTCCATGAAGCTTTCCAAATCTCCCTTGAAGTATGATACTGAAAAAAAACTGCTCCCATCTGTTTGAAATATACAACATAATGTTTACTGTCTCGGTTCTAAAGAAGAAGTCAGACACTGGATTTATTTATAGAACTTTTCTCCTGCAGGATGACAAGCCACTTATGTTTAGTTTTTTTTTTTTTGCTTTCCTTTGTGTTGAACAAGCTCACGAGAAAACGTATTTCATATAATAACCTCCATTGTATTCTGACCCTTCTGTTGTAATTTATTTTTCTTAAATCCTAAACTAAACTAAATCCTGAAAAAATGAAATGTTTGGTAATACATCAATATTCTTATATTGCCGTATGTTTTTTGAACTTTGCACCCTACCCTGCCGGTAGAGGAATTGCTGCAAGTCTCTGCACCAAAAAATGTGCAGCCACCTGCATTCTCCCCATGAATACAGTGCTCCCTGTGTTCGGCAGCACTTTATTTATAAGGGAAAGGCTGTCTTTCTTCCTAACACCTACCTGTGCTCTAACTTGCGTCTCATTGCCACATGTATAAATGCAGGCCTGTAAATACCTTCTTCCCTTTCCACCCTATGGAGGTGCAGAGTACAACTTCCAAAAGCTGCAGAATGAATTAAGATTAGTGTTAGCTGTTTATTCTTTCAATTTAAACATCAGTTAATTTCACAATCCATTCAGCTGCTAAATGCACCACCCAGATTTACATTTGTATTCCCAGCAAAGTTGATGAATGTATATTTTCTGAAGAGAAGTTACAGGAACAGTAACACCAAAAACTGAAAGTGTCTTTAAAGGGCATGTTAAGTCTGAAGTATACATTTTTAATTAAAGTATATTGGAGATAGGTTTCTTTTTCATTAAAGAAAGTAAAAATGGGATTTTATTTTTTTGCCTTTACATGCCCTTTAAAGGGCATGTAAAGTCTAAAATAGAATAAGGATAGAAATGCTGTATTTTGTATACTAAATATAAACATGAACTTACTGCAGCACAAGCCTAATCAAACAAATAATTTATGCTTTAAAAGTTGGCTACAGGGGGTCACCATCTTGTAACTTTGTTAAACATCTTTGCAAGACTAAGACTGTGCACATGCTCAGTGTGGTCTGGGCTGCTTAGGGATCATCATAAACAAAGCTGCTTGAGTTCTGCATGGCTGGGAAGTAAGGCGGGGGCTCCCCCTGCTGTTCATAAGTATGATTGTTTCCCTGCTCAGCAGTTAGGGACCATCTGACAATTCCTATCCACAGCATTAAATGAAGGGAGAATTTCACTGCATACAGCCAGGTTTCTTATAAAAACGGTACACATTTTTTAATTAAAGTATATTGGAGATAGGTTTCTTTTTCATTAAAGAAAGTAAAAATGGGATTTTATTTTTTTGCCTTTACATGCCCTTTAAGGAATGAGAATATAATGTACTGCACTGGTAAAACTGGTGTTTGCTTCATAAACACTAGTATAGTTTATATAAACAAGCTGCTGTGTAGCCATGGGGGCAGCTGTTCAAGCACAGGATACACAATGGATAACATTCGGAAGAATCGCATTGTGTACAACAGAGCTTATCTGTTATCTGCTGTGTATCCTGTACCTTTTCTCCTTTTTCAGCTTTGAATGGCTGCCCCCATGGCTACACAGCAGTTTGTTTATATGAACTATTGTAGAGTTTCTGAACCAAACACGCCTGTTTTAACAGAGCAGCACAACACTACATTATATTTTCTTTACTTTAAAAGACTTTAATTTTTTGGTGTTACTGTTCCTTTAAGATATTTCGTCGTTTACCATATTGATATCCTGTAGGAGCGTTACTACTAGGGGCAATCATGGCATCTCAAGTGCAGACATGCTTATCAACTAGGTGAGATAAAATATGAGTATGACCAAATGTTGCTGTTTGAAATTCTAAATTTGATCTGGTTGCTATTAGTAACTAGACCTACAACTACAACTAATTAGGCACAACTGACACATTTAACAAAACTTTATGTACCCTTTAATTCATAAAAGCCAATTTCTCAAAGTAGGGGGAAAGTGTAGAGGTCAAGTGTAAAGAGAAAACAATAACCTATTCAAGATGCCTAAACTGCACCTCTTTGAGTGGGTTTTCTGCAAAGGCTTGTGCCTATGGTTGCCATCTTTCCTAAAAGTACCAGTCTTTATATATTTTATCTTCCTTCCCTATTAATAACATTGGCGTTGAATGTGATATTACCGGGCAGGTGGCAATCATTATTGCAACCAATGGATATCCACATGCTTGCTCCACTATTTGTGTGTTATTTATGCATCTAGCATAATGTAGGTCAGTGATTATTTGGATCACATGGAACATTTAAACTTGCTGGACAGTTGTGTTTTCAACCCAAACTAATCCAAATGTTGTAACTATATAAGTACAAGTATATGATCCAGTATCCAGAAAGCTCCAAATTACAGATATGTTGTCTCCCATACACTTCATTTTAGTCAAACGATACAAACTTTAAAACATATTTCCTTTTTCTCTGTATGGTATGGGACCTGTTATGCAGAATGATTGGCATCTGGGGTTTTCTGGATAAGCCATCTTTCTGTAATTTGCATCTCCATACCTTAAGTCCCCTAAAAAAACAGTTACAAATGTATTAAACCCAATAGGATTGTTTTGCCTCCAATAAGGATTAATTATCTCTTGGTTGGGATCAAGTACAAGCTACTGTTTTATTATTACAGAGAAAAGGGGAAATATAGTACTTTTGAAAAATTGGAATTATTCTTTTAAAATTGAGTCTATGTGAGAGATGGCCTTTGTGTAATTCGGAGCTTTCTAGACAACGAGTTTCAGATCCCATACCTGTAAATGACAAAATAATCCCTTGTACTTCATCCTAGCTAAAATATAAATAATTCTTATTGGTGGGTAAAAAAATCCTATTTAATTTACTTAACGTTTAAATGATATTTAAGGTATGGAGATCCAAATTACAGAAAGATTCCTTATCTGGATAATCCCATGTCTCAAGAATTTTTGATTACAGGTCCCACACCCGTATAGTGCTACTATATGCCTTGCTCTGGATTTCTTAGTCTGGCCCGATGCACATAGCTCAGAATGCTTGCGGCTGGAAGGCAATTCTGTGCCCTTTAACAATCCAGCACTTGCGCTGACCCATTAGTTAATAAACCCTATATCCTTTTTGTGTTTGAAAGCCATTAGTAAATGCGAGTGCTAGTATTGGCTATTCATTGCTATAGGAGGAATACCCAGCTCTTTATTTCAGTTCCCCACCTTTCTTTTTTTTATAATGAACTCTTTGTATTTTCAGTAAAGGGGAGTAGGGTACAGAAGAAAAAAGGGGTGGGGGGTTGGGAGGGGGTACAGCAGTATCCAATTAGCACATTAGAATTACGTGATCAGTTGTACAACGATAACAGTGTTTTGCAGTATCAAGACATTGGGCATAAAAATGATTCGGACGCCCATTGACTTTAATGCTTTTGGACAAAACAGGCGCGAGTATAAAAATTGTCGCGGGCATCGAAATTGACGCACGTCAAAACAATTTTGACGCCCATTGACTTCAATGCGTTTCGCCCATCACTAATCCTTTCTCATTTTAAATTGTTTGTAGCCGTGAGCACAAGTTTCCCTTCTGCAATTGTTATCTTTTATATCAATTTAAGTGTGTCCTTTCCCTTTTGTTGCCTGCAATATCTTAACTTGATATTTAACATTCTGTAATTGAACAGCAGTATGGGAGTTACGCTCTTCAGCTCGCAGATAATATTAAGCAGCAATTTTCCATCTGCGACAGTGACAGCTCATCCAGATGGCTCATTCCGTTTTTTCCTTTTTTTTCGGGTGCTTTTTAACATCTGTCATTTTTAGAAATTAAACACATTTTCCTTCACAAATCAATTGGAGGATTATTTCAATGCTGAAGAACTATTTTTGTAGTATGTGTAGACTAACAAATTGGCACATAATGGGTAATAATTGCTCATGTTTTACAGGAGGATAGCATAATAGCAAATAAAGTAGATAATGTAGAAAAATGATAATTTTTCACATTTCAGCAATCATTTGGAATACACTGATGTATCCTGCTGTGCTCTGAATATGCTATGAATTTTATAAGGGTATATAAAATAGCAAATATTTCTGGTGACTTTCAAATATTACTACTTTTAGGCCAACATGGGCCTGATTATGCTCTGTGTCATTACAGATATGAGATTTGTTATGCAGAATGGTAAGGACAGATTTTTCTGGAGGTCTTTATGTAATTGGGACCTTCATACCTTAAGTCTTCTAAAAAAGTATTTAAACATTAATTAAACCCAATAGGACTGTTTTGCCTTCAATAAGGATTAATTAGTGATTAATTAGATTAGATTAGATTAATTATTAGTGATGGGCAAATAAATTCGCCAGGCGCAAATTCGCGGCGAATTTACACATTACGGTGGCGGCAAAAAAATTTGCGAAACTGCAAAGAAAATTCAACAGTGAAAAATCCGCCCCGTTAAAAAAATTTGGGTGTGCGTCAGAAAAATTGTCGCGGGTCAAAATTATTCAGAGGCCCATTGACTTTAATGCATTTGGACAAAATAGGCGCGCATATAAAAATTGTCGCTGCCATCGAAATTGCTATAATAATTTTGACGCCCATTGACTTTTTAGCCATTTTGTGAATTTCGCGGGAAATAGGGTTGCCACCTGTCCGGTTTTGAACCGGACAGCCCGGTATTTTGAAGGGCTGCCCGGTTCAATGCTTCCTGCCCGGTTTTCCAAATAAGGAAAACCGGGCGGGATTAGCTTGATTGACGCCGCGATCGACCAATCGGCGATCGCGACGTCATAGCTCCGCCTCGTGACGTCACGGGACCGCCCACTGACGTCACGGGAACGCCCACTGACGTCACGGGAACGCCCACTGACGTCACGGGAACGCCCACTGACGTCACGGGACCACCCCCTGTCCGGCTGGAGCCACAGGGAAAGGTGGCAACCCTAGCGGGAAACAGGACAAATTTGCCCATCACTATTAATTATATCTTAGTTGGGATCAAGTACAACTGTTTTATTACAGAGAAATGTATTAAAATTCAGTCAATGGGAGACAGCCTTTCAGTAATTTTGAGCTTTATGGATAAAGAGTTTCTGGATAACAGATCCCAATGGATCATTAAAAGCATTTTTAATTAAAACAGTCATGGTGTGCTGTCCAATAGGGTTGGATTCTATATACCTGGTGTTGGTGACCAGGGTGGGATGTGCACACAAGTGCAATGAGGTGCTGACTACTAGTTGTGTGCTGGTTACCCAAAGTCCAAAGTGTGCCTGATATTAACATGTATGTATCTGTGTATCTGTGTAATAAAGCTGTGGCCAATACAGATTCCAGCATAAAACAAACGGTAAGAGTTAATTATTTCTAGGCCAGCTTGGGGATGTAAGGCAGGAATTTAACTCTGCCCATGTCATGTAAGTGTAGGGACCTATAGGATATCCTATCCCTATAGAGTTAATCCCCTACCTTTTGTATGTAGTTCTCTTTTCCCTTGTTATTGGGCCAAGCCCTTGTAACTGGTAAAGTGTAACACCCACACCTATTGGACAAAGAGTGTAATGACACTCCCCTGCCACACTGCTATATAGTGTTGTGCAGGGAGTGTCCTCTTCCTCTTTGGCTCCTGGTGCTGCTGCTAGGTGAATCCCCATTGAGCCTGGGATCACCATAGGCCCCAGTAAGCATTTACCCCAGAGGGACCTGACACCTTTGGTGCTAAGTCCGGGACCAGGTAACCCCGTGAACGAGGACCAGCTAATATAGTAAGATCTTGTTATAGTCTCTCTAGGAGAGTGAGACAGAGAGGTGTAGCAGAAAGAGCAGTTGTCGCTCCAACGAGGATTGTAGTAGGGAGTAGCTTCCCACAAGGCCTGTTTGCCTTTAGAGCGGGGAACTCAGTTGATAGGCATCTAGGTGAGCAAAGGACTACCTGTACCCTACCTGATAGATCCCGATCCCCTCACTGGCAACGTCGGTTGAACTGGGAATTGATGTACACCTATCTGCAATATCTTTTGGGAGTCGCACCTGTCTGACTGTGAACCTTGTACTGTCCAAAGTGATTCCACCTGCTGTGTCCTCAGTATATTTGTAAGTAAACCTGTGGTCATTTGCCTCTGGCATAATAAATCTGTACTCCTGTTTTACCTTTTTAAAGAACCTCCTGGCGTCCATTATTCTATTTTACACTTATATGCCTGTGAGTTGTAGTTCAACTACCGTTTAAAGGGGAAGCTTCCATTTGGGAAGGCTCTGCCCTGGGTGAGGATTCGCAATGTAACCCATGCTCACTACCTAGCTGGTCACCCTTAACTCCTAATTGGCAGAATAGGCCAAGAAAGCGTTACATAAGCAATGCTGTATTTATGGGTCATACCTACAGGGTAGAACACAAAGTGCAAAGAACACAAAGAACTTGTGCATGTTTTTTGCCGTTGGCACCCTGCCCTGCAGGTAGTAATTGATCACTAATGTCTTCAAAGTGCCACTTGTGCTGCCTCCATATGCCATGTCTTTACCCACAAAATGTTAGCTCAGCAACCTTGCACAGTTATATACCTTGTTATTGGCACTGGGTGAAACCTCAATGGGTGTATTTATGCTCTGATTTTTTTCAGCACAAAATAAAGGGACTGGGTGTTTTTCTCAACATTTTTTTTGTGTAAAATACATTCAAGTAAATGGGCAGTTTTTCATTGCAATTTTTCACTGCAAAATTCATTGGGGTCAACAGGGCTTTGTTTTTTTTTCATGGCCAAAATTTGGATTATGGGAGCAAATAGCAGGAGACTTCACAGGAGGCTGGCACAAGCCTGGGACCTACGAAATAGTAAAACCGGAGCCTTTGACTAAGTGTCCTTGGTAGACATGAAACGCAACAGGCCTTGGTTCTTAATTTTTGGAAAAATAAACCTTTTACTATCTGACTCCGGCTTTACTATTCCGTGGGTCCCAGGCTTGTGCCAGCCTCCTGTGAAGTCTCCTGCTATTTGCTCCCTTTGTTGAAGGTCTATGGCCCACCATACACAGCAGTAAGCTCTATTGACAACATTTAAACATAGCATGTACTGGTTACATATTTGTAAAGCTAGTTCAAAGATGACTTGGACTTAGAATTGTCCACAAAAGATTGTCACACGGACACATATCAAACATTTTGGACCAAATTCTTTACAATAGGAAAATGTTGCCTTAGCCTAATGCATGAAGTTGTATGGGGAGATCTTGTATGTGTACTCATTCTGATTACAAGAGATTTCATATTCTAAATCTACACGATGGAGCAGTTAGTTCTAAATGGCAGGCTAGAAACAAAGAAAACAAAAAAGAAATAACTAAAATGTCTAAAGAAAAATGTCTCTGTACTTTCCATAAGCTGTGGAATTCATTAGCATATGCTTTAGCTGTTTATTTTTTTTTTAATTTAAACATCAGTTCATTTCACAATCCATTAAGCTGCTAACTGCGCCACCCAAAGTTGATGAATGTATATTTTGTTAACAAAAGTTAAGCTATTTTTAATTTTGCATATTTATATTCCGTACTAGCATTATTACTCGTGGAAATCATGGCATCTCGAGCACTACAAGTTTTATTAGTATTGGCTGCAAATGCATTATAAGGAGGGGTTGCCTATTAAAAGGGTCAAAAGGCTCATTTATGTAGGGCAGAGTGCAAAGTGCAAACATTTCCCCCCATTATTCCAGTTCAATTGCCATCAAATCCCGCACAACTGTCATTGTGCATTTTATCAAATCGGGTTCAAGTTGCAGTCATAGGAGGGATCATTTCTGGAACTTTGGATCAAAATTATGTTTGCCGGAAATTCTTTAGGCTCGGTGCTGTCGAACCTATTGACACGGAACACTATAGGAACCCTGGAATTCCCACTACATTCAGAGGTTCTTAGTGTCAACAGTTGCACTTGCGCAGGATTTATATATATTTAAATTGCTACAATAGTTCTTGGTGCAAATAAGTGGAAGTGTACCATGAATTGCATCAAGTAGTGCTGTGTGTTTTGTAGCACAACCCTGTTTATGACTGCTTGTATAAAGGAGCCTGCAAATATTCAAGATGAGTAATACTATTAATTGCTCTCATAGACCAAAACCAATGCCCAGTGCACATGGCATTTGTGACTGGTCCTCATGGAGATCTTCAGCTTTAAAATCACTACTCTGCTGGGTCAGTTTCCTTTTAACAGTTAACAGTTTCCTTAAACAAGTAGCACACTGTCTGTCTTGCCATCAGACTTTCCAGGCCAGAACTATGTGCCTTGGGTGTGACCATGGTCGCACTGAGCCGGTGGAACACCAGGAAAAAACCTGGTGGGCCCCCAGCTCTCGTAGGCCCTGCCAGCCCAGATCCACACATTTGTTTTCTTCTTGGCAAAAAAAGCAGTGTGAGTGCTTACACGCATGCACGAGTGCGCGCTGATGCACATGCACAATTGTGCACTTGCGGCATGAGCACACACGTGGTGTAGGGTTTGCTGGATGGGAGGCCCTGAGGCAGCATCCCCCAGGGTCCAGAAGGGGCCCTGAGGCAGAAGCCCCGGTGGGCCCCCGGCCCCCAAGTCCAACCATGGGTGTGACTGGGGGTGCAAGGGACACATCTATCTGCTGCCTACTCTCTGTCACGAGAGAGGGAGGAGCATGCAGTGGTGTAAGTATATGTTGCCAGGCCCCCTCTGGGGAGCACCTACGTGTTCATTTGCATACTTCCCCACTCCCTTTAATGCCTGCTTATCCTCTTGCATCTTACCTGAGACTGGCTTGGATTTCTACAATTACAAAGAAAGCAGACCCTGCAGTCCAGACCCCTATACCCTGGGTTCCCTTCTGCTTCCTCTCTAGTTACATGGTCTGGACTCTGGAGGCAAGTTTGGTGGGGGGGGGGGGTGAGGTGTTGTTAGTATGATGGGGAGTGGGCAGACCCGGATTTGTGGCAAGCCCAGCCATATTCCAATTTAATTAGAAGCACTGGGGATGCACTACTGTTTAAAGGAGAACTAAACCCTAAAAAAATATATGGCCCCATGCTTTATATACAGAATACATTGCTCCAGCTTAAAGTTTCAGCTTGTCAATAGCAGCAATGATCCAGGACTTCAAACTTGTCACAGGGGGTCACCATCTTGGAAAGAGTCTGTGACACTCACATGCTCAGTGGGCTCTGAGCAGTTGTTGAGAAGCTAAGCTTAGGGGTCGTCACTAATTATCAAGCAGAAAATGAGCTTGGCCTGTCATATAAGCTGATGATACAGGGCTGATTATTACATTCTGATGCTAATTGCACTGGTTTCTGTGCTGCCATGTAGTAATTATCTGTATTAATTACTAATCAGCCTTATATTGTGACATTTCTATTCTATGTATACTGTATATTGTGAGTGGATCCCTTGCTTTGGGCATCTGTACCTTTTGGCCCAGCTCTGCAGGCGTGGAAAGCCTTACTTTTATATCAAGGAGAGATGTGCCGTGCATAGCCATTTTGACTGCCACTCAAGATTATGGGAAACATGCATAATTTCCACATTCTTGATAATGCAGATATACATAGGGAGGGTCTAGTTATCAAATCCAGGATGCTATTTGGCCAAATTCAAGCGCTTTTAGCAGGAATCTGAACCATTAATGTCACACCACTTTAATGAAAATGAAGCAGATGATGCACATTTCAGGTTTTAATATACAAAACACAGTTTGGACAAACAAATTGTGAAGCATTCAGCATTTGGCCAACCGAAATGATGGATTTGGTGCATGACTATTAGCTATAATATCAGATAAAGTGTAATAGCAGGTATCAATAAAAATGGCTGTAAAACTGCAACAATATTTCCCACAACCGCTGAAGAACTAATGTGTTAATATTCTACTCAAATTCTTCTTTTTTTACCCTTCCTCCCTCTTTTTTTGTCTTTTTAATTACAGTTCTGCAGGCCAAAAGCTGCCAGCTGCTGCCACTTCCAGAAATAAGCAAATCAACTGTAAAAGGCACTTATCAAGATGTATTCAGAGCTTAAAAGAACTCTGGAAATAGAAGTCTTATTAGGCAGAAAGTTTGTGGCTTACTGTGCTGGAAAATGTTAGATCCTTTTGCTGTGTTTTTTGCACCTAAGCAACTGTATCTTGAGGTTCTGATTGACAGGGAATGTTAACTTTAGTTCATAATAAAAATCATATTTGTTATGTTTTGGGTAGCCGAGGATGAGTAGAGTATAACAGTGCTTTATTAGCAGAGACTCATGCAGGCATTACACAACAGTAACTTTCACTTTTAAGCTGACAGGAAGTATGCACAGTATAAGTGTGGGCACAGTGACATCTACAGGCCATTTGTATAAACACCACATATTCCCCCTATAGTAGGAAAGCATTTGAACAACTATAATAAACAGCAACAATTAAACAGTATGCATTTTAAAACAATATTATACATTCTTCATATAACAAAGTCCTTGGTCCATGCAGGTAGTTTTCTGATTCTCTCAGTACACCTTATAGGTTCACTTTCTTCAGGCCTATTGCAGTTGACATCAGGAGTAGGATAATGTCCTTCATCAAATGGAGCTTCTCCAAAGTCATATCTAACAGGAACAAGACAACTTGCATTCCATATGTGTCCATCAGACAGTTCATATGTGTATGGTCCTCGCTGGCGTCTCACTTCAAGTGGTGTAGTAAATTTAGATTGTCCTTGTTTCGGTATTCCTGGTTTCTTAATTCTGACTAAAGTTCCAGGCTCAAAGTGTACTTCTCTGGCACCACGTTTTCTGTCAGTACAAGCCTTGCATTTGGCTTGTTGACGTTTCACAATGTCAGCAGTAATAATTCAGCAGGAGATGATTGGGTTGTTTCATGGCATGTTGCTCTGTAGTTATGTAGGAACTCTATTGTAAATACTTTCCAAGATTTTCCAGTAAGATTTGCTGTCTGTAGTACTTCTTTCAGAATTCTGTTGAATCGCTTGGTTTCTCCATTTGCTTGTGGGTAATACACTGAAGATTTCCTATGTACAATATTCCTCTCTCTCAGAAAGGATTCAAACTCATATGAGACAAACTGTGGTCCGTTGTCTGATATTAACTCCTTTGGATTACCTTCTCTGCTGAAGGATGTAGACAGAAATGTTATTACTGTAGCTGATGTTATATGAGAAACAAATGCAAATTCAGGCCATTTACTGTAATGGTCTATCAAGGTTATAGCAAATCTACAGTCTATAGGAGCATCTGTAAAAGGACCCACAATATCAATAGCAAGTTTTTCCCAATGAATCAGGGAATGGTACTGGCTGAAGTGGTGGTGTATCTGTGATAGCTGTTTTGTCATGATTCTAACAAGTAACACAAGAATATATGGCAGTTACCACATCGGCATCCATTTTAACTTTGTGTATAAAGTTCTTTGCACAGCCCAGTGAAGTGTTGCTTTGTGGTGAAATTTTAGACACTGGCTGTGTGGCAGGCACTGGTGCTGTAGTAATGAGACCATCAACTAATTGTAGAATTAATGCATCAAAGAGATCCAAGCACAGGGATTGGATCCTTTAACTAACTGACCAGTTTCAGGGCAGGTGCAACAAGCGGATCTTTATTTTCAAGAAAATATCCTTTGGTAGTATAGAAACAGCTGAACCTGTATCAAGCATCAGGTTAATGGAGTGTCCCTTGTCAGCAGAAGCAGTACTGACACTGACACTGCATATAAACTTGTCTGGAATAAATGTACCAGCTTTATCCACACTTAATACTGTGACATTTGTAGTTGTGACTTCATGAACATCTTTAGCAGAACTACGGCAGATCTTAGCAAAATGTCCTACCTTTGTGCATTTGCGGCACCGTAAAGCTTTTGCAGGACATGTAACATGATTTGCAGTGTGTTGTGTTGAAACGCAGTGAAAGCAGTATTTTATACTAATATTTGCTGCACGGTTTTGCAGTATTAATGAATCCCTTTCCTTATCACTGTATTTTGCCTGTGACTGTGCATTATTAGGCCACAGTGTTGAATTCACAGTCTGTACATTCCCAGCAGTTCCCTGACTGAGAGTTTTAGCCTCTGCCACTGCTGTTTCAATTTGGCTAGCAACTGTAATAGCCTTTGCAAGGGTTAAATCCTGCTCTAGGAGCAGTCTCTCTCTAATGCAAGGTGAGTTTGTTTTTTCCACTATTTGGTCTCTTAGCATTTCATCTGTTAGATTCCCAAACTCACAGGTAATAACCAGCTCTCTCAAAGCTGCTACAAATTGCTCTGAGGATTCACCATTACGTTGTCCCCGTTGGCGGAATTTATATCTTTCAGCAACCACATTTACTCTTGGCACAAAAAAGTTCTTTATAGCAGTAAGAGCAGTTTCATAAGTATCATCAGGTAATGGTAATGTATAGAATATAGGCTGTCCCTCTGCTCCCAGGCAGTGAATAAGTAAAGCTTTCTCCCCTTGGTCAGCATCAATAATGTAATTTTCAAACATACGGATCCAAGCAGTAAAAGGTATGGTAGGCTTACCAGGGGTTTGAAGAAAAGGTGCAGGCTGCTGCAGAGATAGAAGAGCCATCCTTGTCACCAATTGTTATGTTTTGGGTAGCCGAGGATGAGTAGAGTATAACAGTGCTTTATTAGCAGAGACTCATGCAGACATTATACAACAGTAACTTTCACGTTTAAGCTATCAGGAAGTATGCAAAGTATAAGTCTGAGCATAGTGACATCTACAGGCCATCTGCACAAACACCACAATATTTATATTTTCTTTGCTTTATGACTTCCAAGAAAGCACTATAGATGTCAGTAATAGTAGACCATCAGATACATCTAATTTGCAAATGCATAACCCTTTAAACAAAATTCCTGTATTTCTTTATATACTGTATGTTTTCCTATTTAGATCTTCATAAGAGGAGAATAATGAAAATGTAGGGACTAGGGATGGGCGAATTCGGCAAAAATTCACCGCCAGCGAAACGGCGCCGATGTCCATTAAAGTCTATGGGCGTCAAAAAAATTTGTCGCACAACGACATACAAATCTATTAGCAACAGTTCCACAGCGAAACAAGGCGAAAAAATTCACCCATCCCTAGTAGGGACATGTAGGGAAAATGTAGGGGCATTCCATATTCATATATATATATATATATATATATATATACAAGTTGTCCAATAGAAAACTTTCTATTGGTAGACTCCCGCCAACAAACATTTAACATTTTCCCCACGAATATCTTTGATAGAAATGCAGACCTTCCATTGGCACAAAGACCAAGCCCTTCAAGGCCCCAAAAGGAAATTGGCGAAGACTGGGGTTGGCAGGGCTCTCCTGCGCCACTAAAGAGGTATTATTGGCAGTCTACAGAATTGTTTATGCTACAGTCCGAAAAAAATATTAAGATAAGCTTGTAATATCACTTTAAAATACAGAGAATGATAACTACTGTCTCTAATTAGTCATGTTTATGACTTTATTTGTAAAGCATTGTTAAGGAGCCGCAGCACCGTACAATGCATATAATACAATATATAGGGGAATGTAATAAAAGTCGGTAACGGAAAAACTATTCGCAATTTGAAAAGTTATGCCTTTGCGAGAACAAATTTTGCTTTGAGTGAATTTAATATAGCTTTTACAAACACGGAAACTGTCTAGCGACCAATTCCGAGAGTGGAAGATCGTTTGCGAATTTTATAGTTTGCGCCAATGTGCAGTCAATGTAATAAAACTTATTACTGAAAAAGTCGTTATGTTTGCTCCAAAAGATTACAACACCTTCAAGCACTTCTTAAGAGTGCGCAATTAAAATTCGCAATGCAATAACAGTTTAAGGAACAATATTACGCTGCGAGATGGTGGATTTTTACTCTTATTGGTGCAAATTGTTTTTCTCTTTGCGACTTTAATTACATTCCCCTGATAGAGTCAAATGAAAAGGTTTAAGAACCCCTCTCAGCCTGCATCTTAATTTACTCCACTTTCAACAAAAAAGATAACAGTGGTATGTCTTTCATTTCCCAGGAACATCTGAGTACTGGGGTGTTTTCTGATTACTCGCAACACCAAATAGTTTGGATTAGCTCGTTAAGCCTTGAACTTCATAGGCAGGTGTGTCCAATCATGAGAAGGTGACCAATTGCAGGTTGTGCTTCTGCTTGACTCTCCTCTGAAGACCTGCAAGAACATCTTGCTGCAGATGGTGTATCTGTACATCATTCAACAATTCAGTGCAGTTTGCACAAAGAACATTTGTATGGCAGGGTGATAAGAAAGAAGCCCTTTCTGCACCAAGGCCCGGACTGGCAATCTGTGGGTTCTGGCAAATGCCAGAAGGGCTGCTATAAGGTCCCATAGAAAGTCAATATTTGGTGGGGGCTGTTTGGGCCTCTTTGTGGGCTGATTTGGCCTCTTTGTACCTGAAATGCCAGAGCCTATTTTAATTCTCAGTCCGGACCTGTCTGCACCCCACAAACAGAGTCACTTGTTGTATGCAAAAGCTCATTTAGACAAGCCACTGTCAATTTGGAACAAAGTGCTTTGGACTGATGAAACAAAAATTTAGTTTTTTGGTCATAACAAAAATAGCTTTGCATGGTGGAAGAAGAACACTGCATTACAAGAAAGACACCTGCTACCTACTGTCAAATTAGTTTCCATCATGCTGTGGGGCTGATGCTGTGTGGCTAGTTCAGGGACTGGGGCCCTTGTTAAAGTCAAGGGTCGGATGAATTCAACTCATTATCAACAAATTATACAGAAAAAATTTTAAACATCAGTCACAAAGTTGAAGTTACGCAGGGTTTGGATATTTAAACAAGACAATGACCCTAAACACACTTGGAATACTACAAAGGCATTTATGCAGAGGTAGAAGTACAATATTCTTGAATATCATGGAAAATCTATGGGATGATTTGAAGCAGGCTGTCCATGCTCGGCAGCCATCAAATTTAACTGAACTGGAGAGATTTTGTATGGGGGAATGGTCAAAAATAAAAATACCGCCATCCAGAATCCAGACCCTTATCAAAGACTATAGGAGGCATCTAGAGGTTGTTACATTTGCAAAAGGAGGTTCAACTAAGTATTGATGTAATATCTCTGTTGGGGTGCCCACATTTATGCACCTCTCTAATTTTGTTATGATGCATATTGCATATTCTCTGTTAATCCAATAAACTTTATGTCACTGCTGAAATACTACTGTTTCCATAAGGCATGTTATATATTAAAAGGAAGTTGCTACTTTGAAAGCTCAGCCAATGATAAACAAAACTCCAAAGAATTAAGAGGGGTTCCCAAACATTTTCATATGACTGTATACAGACACAGAGCTTAAGTGCTACAGTATGTGATAAGAGACACAGTGGGAAGGAGGTCCCTGCCCTGTAGAGCTATAGTCTTAAAGCCATGGTAATATATAGGGGAGGACTAGAGCATTGCTATGGTTGAAGATATTCCTGTAAGGGTAGCACAGGGGTTGTTCCATGCAATCTAGATCTGAGGTTAGAGCAGGGGTTTGACCTATATGGACCTATACTCCAAATGTAGGTTGCACACAAACATCCCAAAATCTGCATTGCATGGTGCCTTTAAGTAAAATAACAAAGTAAAATCATTTGAGCCTTTTTAAGTCATAAAGAATTAGAACTTATATCAACCATGTTTGTATTTGAAGTTTAACAAGCAACATAAAGCACAGAAGCAGAAGATCTTGGCTACTTAATCTTAACCCAACCCCTGTGTTATTCTTATAAGAATACCTTCAGCCACATTCTATTCTTCCCCTATAAATTGCCATGACTTTAGGAGTAGGACTCATCAGAGGCAGTCATTATTATTATCTGTATTTTTAAGTGATGTTACAAGCTTATCTTTATCTTTGTTATGAACTGTAGTATAAAAAAGCCTGGTGTCTAGCAGTGATACCTCTTTAGTGATGAAGGAGAGTCCTACCAACCCCAATCTTCAACAATGCCCTTTAGGGGCCCTGGAACTTTCTGATGCAGGACTAAGAGAGATTCGACACATGGCAGAGGTTGTTCCAGAAGTCAAGGTACAACTAGGGCTCAGGCAGATGCATAGTTAAGGTCAGGCAAAGGGTCTTGGGTAGGCAGCACAGATTCAGAAGTCAAGAAAAGGAACAAAGGTCAAAACATGCAGAGCAAATCACAATAAGGGCTTAAGCCAGGTTTGAATACACAGAGCCAGCTTGGGCATAGAAAGTGACGTCAGGAGATCTGTGCAGAAGAACCTGGTGACCATTGCACTTATAAATAGGAACGTGCACCAAGTCTCCCAGTGTGCACCACAATCTTCTAAAAAAATTATGTTTTGATGTGATTTGCTGTGTTTGTTTTGTACTAAGGAAATGCTATGTGTGCAACTTTACATGATATTTATTTTAATGTAATTGTCATTATATACTGTACATATACATTTTAAATCTATCCACACTCAGATAGAGATAAGGTAAGAACAACATTGGCAGAAATAAGGAGTGTAGACTTTGTCATTTCCAGAAATGGTGGTGGAGGCCGTGCATGTGCCAAGAAATTACTAGTGTATCTACTTTTAAAGGGGAAGGAAACCTAGTCGGCAAAAAAACCCCACCCCCCCTTCCGTTTGTTGCCCACCCTCCCTCCTCCCCCCCTGGCCTACCCGTCCCGCTGGGCAAATGCCCCTAACTTGTTACTTACCCTTCTGCACAGGTCCAGTCCAGGGAGTTAACCGACGACATCTTCTTCCACGTGATCTTCTTCCTGCTGTGAACGGCTGCTGCGCATGCGCCAAAAGTCACGCGCATGCGCCAAAAGTCACGCGCATGCGCAGTAGATCGTACCGGCTAAATGATCCTACTGCACATGCGCCGTTCAAAGCAGGAAGAAGATCGCGTGGAAGAAGATGGCGTCTGTGAACTCCCTGGACTGGACCTGCGCAGAAGGGTAAGTAACAAGTTAGGGGCATTTGCCCAGCGGGACGGGTAGGCCAGGGGGGAGGAGGGAGGGTGGGCAACACATGGGAGGGGGGGGTGGGGGGTTTGCGCCGACTAGGTTTCCTTCCCCCTTTAATTGCATTCAGTGTCGGACTGGCCCACCGGGATACCTGGAAAAGTCCTGGTGGGCCAAGGTGTCAGTGGGCCCTTATGCTGCTAGACATTTGGCCTATTTCATGGCCATTCCCTATTTGTATGAGAACAAAGTGGCTAAATAGATGGAATATTAGATTATAGTATGTAAAGAAAAGAGACTAGGAGAATAGAGGTTGAGTGAGAAGAGTAGAATAATAGTACAAAGAGTGGGCCCCTGCTCTAAGAAGAAAGGTTTTTGGGTGGGCCCCTGGTGTCCCAGTCCGACACTGATTGCATTTAAACGCACAACTGGCCATTATAGAAGAATACAATTATAACAATAATCATTTTCCCCATGTGCCATTTTATTAGCACTTCTATACAAAACTGGGCTGTCCTGGGTACTTGCTGGGGAGCACGCCACCCCCATTTTCTTTCATTTCCCAGGTATTTCCTATGGGGCTTTGCTGAGGCCTTGTACAATAATTGTAGCAAGTTGTTTCATACTGCGCATGTGCCCACGCCAATAAATACCTGGGATATGAAAAAGATGGTTGTATAGCACTACCCAGCAAGCACCTGGGCTGATTTGTTTTATATAAGAAGCTCTGTGGGTTCAGGCAAAGGCACCTCCATTGATGTAAGCTTCAGTTGTCCTTTAATTCACTTCAGATTCACCAGCATTATTCTTCCATCTACTTGCCACTTGGAGTATTGAATAGTCAGTTCTGCTTCATGCTGAGGAAATACAAAAGTGATAGAATAGAAGTAATGATAGAAATTCACACTAAAAAAATTGACTGTAAACACAGAGGTTAATTATTAATGAGCGAATCTGCCCTTTTCACTTTGCTGCAAAACTTTCATAACTTTGGGAAATTTGAGAATTTTTTTGTGGCAATTTGGCCTTTTTTTTTTACTTTTGGGTTACCAATAACACATTTTTCCCTTACTTTCAATTCATGTTGACTGTGTTGAGTATCTGTCATGTTTCGCTTTGTGTCAAATTTTTTCAAACCTGCATCAAAATGTTTGCAATCGCCTTGGAGTCAATGGAAAGGCAAAATCACGCATATTTTTTGGTCAGTGCACTGCTACACACATGCCCTACATTGTTTTTCAATTAAAAAAAAAGGCTCCCATGTTACCAATTTCTTAAAAACATGTCTGTGATTTTTGACATTACCTCTGGTGGACTAGTAACTATGTTTAACCAAAAAGTACCATCCATAGTTTGTATATTACTAGCTTACTAACACAGGCACAACTAATACATCCCACCGCCAACAGATAGGGGCAGATTCGAGGGAATTTTCGAAGTTAAAAAATTTGAAATTCAAAGTAATTTTTTGGATACTTCAACCATCGAATAGGACACTACGACTTCAACTTGGATTCAAAGTAAAATTGTTTGAATATTTGACCATTCGATAATCGAAGTACTGTCTCTTTAAAAAAACTTCGATTTCAATACTTCGCCAAATTAAACCTGACGAAGTGCTATGTAAGCCTATGGGGACCTTCTAGAGCAAGTTTTTGGAAGTCGAAGTAAAATCATTAGATCGATCGCTGAAATCCTTTGAATCGTTCGAAAACGGTCAGATTCGGTGAAAAAAACTTCGACTTCAATATTCGAAGTCAAAGTAAAGCCATTCGATGGTCGAATTTCGAAGTATGTATCACTTTGAAATTCGACCCTTGATAAATCTGCCCCATAATATCTGAGTGTATAAATCCCAACTGTTCAAATGCCATTGCTCAGTGTGGAAGGAGAGCGGAGGATAATATGACAGTCACATTTTTTTTTATTGCGTACTGTTTTTGTTGCACATGAAAATGATCGTGTGGCGAATGTTTAACTGTACAATGTCTAGGTTTCCATGTCACACACTAGGGGTTATTTACAAGGTGGAAAGCAGGATTCAAAGTGCAAAAATGGCTGTAATCTCCTACAGAGACCTGCAGATTCCCCCCATGAATGCAGTGCCTCCTGTGTTCGGCAGCAAAGTATTCATAAGGGGCAGATGGGAGGAGTTACATAGGCGTTCTTGAGCCCTTAGCACTTCTTCACTTCTGTCCAATGTTTTTTTGAATTATTATCATTCTCACAATACAATATATTTACTTTTCCATACACCAGTGTAACATGATCACACTAATAACGGTGTGGGAAATTCTATTTTTTTTTAAATTTCCCCAGTTTAGCATGATTTATTGTATTAAAATGCTACCTTGAACTGTACAGTTTGTGGGAGATTAAATATATTGTAGTAAAATAAAAAATTTGCCAAGAAGCAAACTCCCACAGTTTAAAATGCTTCTGCTCTGCACAAAATTCTTGGCAGCCCAAGGACTTCATTTATTTTCATATGTCAATGATTTGCATATGTAGCAAATTGTGTTCAAAACAAATATTCTTTTTAAAAAAAACTGGATTTTTTGGTTCATCACAGGATGATTAATAGATGCAAAGAAACCAGAATATTAAACCAAATCACATTAGCTATTAGGGCTGACTTGTAAACAATATGGATTTTGCATGGATGCTTCCAGGAAAGATTGTTTAATTCTAACCAAAATGAGTTTGTCTGTAATATTGTATTCTGTGCTTCTCCTTTTCCAACTTTAAAGGGATACTGTCATGGGAAAACATGTTTTTTTTCTCAAAACACATCAGTTAATAGTGCTGCTCCAGCAGAATCCTGCACTGAAATCCATCTTCAAAAGAGCAAACAGATTTTTTATATTCAATTTTGAAATCTGACATGGGGCTAGACATATTGTCAGTTTCCCAGCTGCCTCCAGTCATGGAACTTGTGCTCTGGTAAACTTCAATCACTCTTTACTGCTGTACTGCAAGTTGGAGTGATAACACCCCTCCCTTCCCCCCCCAAGCAACCTAACAAAAGAACAATGGGAAGGTAACCAGATAGCAGTTCCTTAACACAAGATAACAGCTGCCTGGTAGATCTAAGAACAACACTCAATAGTAAAAGCCAAGTCCCACTGAGACTGATTCAGTTACATTAAGTAGGAGAGATAACAGCCTGCCAGAAAGCATTTCTCTCCTAAAGCGCAGGCACAAGTCACATGACTGGGGGCAGCTGGGAAAATGACAATATGTCTAGCCCCATGTCAGATTTCAAAATTGAATATAAAAAAAAATCAGTTTGCTCTTTCGAGAATTTGATTTCAGTGCAAAAGTCTGCAGGAGTAGTACTATTAACTGATGCGTTTTGAAAAAAACATGTTTTCCCATGACAGTATCCCTTTAACTAGTTACAGGATTTGGTTCAGCCAAATTTAGTTTTAGACAAATTCTACATCCAATCCTTTGCTTGCTGCACCTCTTGTAAAATCCATACTGAAATATAAACCTGTATAAAGTCATTGCACTGTACATAGAAAAATATTCTACCAATATAAATAAGGCAAGCATAACCTATTATTCATCATTGTCTCAGATATTTAAGTTGTTGGAAAAAAATGGATTCTGAATCCTTTCTGTTTCTCGGGAAATTCTACCCTAAGGCTTTAACTGTTCCAGGAAACCTTTACCCTTTCCAACTGAACTTAGATCTGTGCTCATCAGTTTAGTATTTAAAATTGCTGAATCTCTTTTATGATTCCCTGTATTATGAACAATTTCCCTGACTTTACATTTATGATTCCTTATTATTCTGGCTGCCCACTGATCTATATTGCAAGGTCTATGTCACCTACATAGTGTTAATATTAAATATTTGCATTATTGTTTCGCTACATTTTTATGTAGACATATTCTGCCTAGTGCTGATAGTCACAAAATGACTTTATTGTTATTATTATTATTATTATTAATAAAGTAAATAATACATACATTAAAGTGATGAATGCTTGATTACTGCAATAGTGATTTTGTGAGAACATTGCACCCCTTTTGTCTCCCTTCTGCTGCTGGCAGATCATTGTAAAGGGACTGTAATATGTTAGCTTAAAGGACCAGTAACATTTGTCTATACAGCCGCCAGGGCTGTATAGACAAAGCCGCAAGACCGAGCCGCGGCAAGCAGGATAAAGAGCCGCATGAGGCTCCAGAGCCGCAGGTTGCCTACCCCTGTCCCAGAGCTACTCTGAATAACTGATCATATTTGAGATTGAATTTTTGAATGCATATGTTTTCGTTTTCCCCCTCCCCTTTCCTCTTCTGTACCCCTGTTTTAATTTTTTTGAAAACTTAAAAGTTTAATTGCAAAAAAAATTAAATGTTCCAGTACAAGTTTGGTTTGAACTCTAAAGGGTTAATTTGGCCATCCATTATATAAATGTCCTTTTTTACCACTTTACAGTCCTGTAGCAGAACAGAGGGGTTTGACACCAAGAAATGTAGTTCAAATTTGGAGGGGAGTAAGCTGTAGATTCTTAACATTAAAGGAACATAAGTAATCATCCATTAGTACCTGTATATCCATAGAGATATTAGGTCTATCCTACATAAATATAAAGTAATAAATATAGAAAATAAGAAGCCGTCATTGCAGACAGGCTCACAAGAAGAACGTGTTCCTGAAGTTGGAGGAAAGAAGTCATCTTCTGTTCTATATATTTTGGCAGGAACTGAAAAAAGGCTGTTTTTCCTCTGCAATAAATGGAACACTTTGTTCAGTATTAGAGAGGGGCTTAAGAGCGCTTTTTGATGGAACAAATTTACAGGAGTGTATTCCAATATTGCAGGGCTTCACAGTGAAACCTATTGATACTAAGTGCCTCATGGTTACTGTCTGGAGAACTCAAAGGAAAGAAAATATCCTACCCACCTGCTGAGCACACTGTGTGCTGAATTGCGCAACTGGTTATTTTTCTTAACGAATGTCACTGAATTATTGCTTTTTAAATATTTGTGCAATTAAATATAAACTATAAAAAGGATCTGCCGTGGGTTTCTAGGAAAGATATTATGGAGGGAGCCTTGAAAGCAACATCTCAGTCTGAAGCCCTTTGTGGTCCCCAAACTGCTCTAATCAGCATCTCAGCACCCCCTGTAGCTGTGTATTCCAATATTTACTCCTGATGTAGCAGAGCAGGACTCAGGTAATACCATGCACAAATGAATATACTAACACTATATATCACATCATGCCTACAAAATGTACAGCTCATTACCACTGTAGGGCTCATTAATTAAATCAACTGTACAGTATAAAAGTACAAAAAGTGGAAGAAGATCACCATGTAGTGTTATTTCTCAGAATTCATTTGTAATTGCACTGAATGACATCTGCCTTTATAAGTCCCATGCAATAAATATAAGGGCAAGTTGCTCCTAGTCCATTGCTTACGGCACTGTAGGCTCAGTTGTTTTCCCATAAAAAGGATCACAGGACCAGAGGCCTCCCCTTCAGACTAGAAGAAAAGAACTTTCATTTGAAGCAACGTAGGGGGTTCTTCACAGTGAGGACAGTGAGGTTGTGGAATGCACTGCCGGGTGATGTTGTGATGGTTGATTCTGCCTTTAAGAGGGGCTTAGATGATTTCTTGATCAAACATAATATCCAAGGCTCCAGTTAGTATAGATCAGTGGTCCCCAACCAGTAGCTTGCGAGGAACATGTTACTCCCCAACCCCTTGAATGTTGCTCCCAGTGATCTCAAAACAGGTGCTTATTTTTCAATTCTGGGCTTGGAGGCAAGTTTTGGTTGCATATAAACCAGGTGCACTGCCAAACAGAATCTCCTGTAAGATACCAGTCCACTTAGGGGCTACCAATAGCCAATCACAGACCTTATTTGGCACTCCCTAGAACTATTTTCATGCTAGTGTTGCTCCCCAACTATTTTTTTTTACATTTGAATGTGGCTCAAGGGTGAAAAAAGGTTGGGGATCCCTGGTATAGCTAATGGAGGTTGCTGAGCTTGAACTTGATGGGCTTTGGTCTTCTTGCAGATTAATTATGTTACTGTGTAATTGGTCTCAAGTGCTAATGCTCTTTACAGACATGCTGTTTACAAATGTAATACATTTTCCAGATATCTGATCTTTTGGTATGGTGCATCTTTATATTGTCAACCATATTGGGGTTCACATTTACACACTTCGACTTTCCATCTTCCATCAAAGCTTTTCTGTCAATTTTTGGGACAAAACTTCAGCTCGTGCGATTTGCCCAGTGCCTAACTACAACATGAAAATCCCCTAACCTTTAAATAATATTTGCTTTCCTTACTTTTCTTTTTACTACAGTTTGTCATTGGCTTTAAGGAAAATGTTAAGGGGATTTAAACGTCCACTTCAGTTTTAAAGGTCAGTTGTCCAATCTAGTGTTTGATGTTTTTTCTGTTGAGGGAGCAAATATCATTTTAATTAATAGAACACTCACAGATTTCCAATTTGCTGTATATTCACAATACTTTTTTTTTATGTCCACTTTTTTTTTTTAAACTCTTTATTTCACTTTGAGTTTTAATTTTTATTTTTACAACATCTACTCGTTGACATTGTGCACAGCATATCAACATATTGTTGCATTTTATACAAAAAGATAAGAAAGCATGTTACTTTTTATACAAGCAAACTATGCACACCGTGATTTGCCTGCCCATGGCAAAGGGGTGACCCATCATATAAATCTTCAACATTATAGACATTCTGTAGTTGTATAGAAAGGAAAAGGGAGACAGAGAAAGTAAGGAAAGAGAAGAGAGGGAAAGGGAGAGAAAAAAAAAAGGGGGGGAAAGCTGGAAAACATAGATAAAAGGAACAATTAAACAGAACTATCCGAGCTCGGGAGTGTTTTGGGGGAAGTTCTTTGTCTGGGAACAAATTATCATGTTGTCAGGGGGTGCAATAGGTCCCAAGGAGACCAGACTTTCTTGAAATTTGGTAGATGAGAGCTGTGTAAGGCTGCTAAATATTCCATTCGTCTTATGTCCTGAATTGCCATCTTTAATTCAGTAACTGTGAGAGATTGCGTTTTTTTCCAGTTGCGGCGATCACCCATTTGGAAGCGGTCAATATCAGGTTGGCTAATTTCTGGCCATGTTTTTTAAGTTTTGGACGCGGAGATTCTAACAAGAAGGTAAGTGGGTTTAGCTGCAGATTGAGGCCAAACAGTGGTTCCAGTAGAGCTAGTACTGCTTTCCAATAGTCATTCATGAGTGGGCAAGTCCAGAAGATGTGGTATAGGGTCCCTATTTCCCCACATTGTCTCCAGCACTCTGGTGACACTACTGAGTAGATTGAGTGGAGCTTGCTCGGTGTCATGTACCATTGTATGAGGATCTTATAATTGGTTCTTTATGAGTTACACATATTGAGGCATTCTTAAAGGACCAGTAACATCAAATTTTTTTTTTCAAAATTCGTTAGTATAGAACAAAAAATAAACACCAAGGCAAATAAAACTTTTAAATTGCAAAGCCTTTATTAAGAGATAACTTACCAAAACTCCACTTCCTCTCCTCTTCTAAAACGGCGAAAGGGCGACCATCCATGCAGCGGTATTTGATTTCTTCCCCCTGGCTATTCTAGTCCTTTAGCTGGATTAAGTTTGCCTGTCTCCATGGCTGTGCATGTGAGCCCGTGAGCCCTGGAGGAAAATATGGATGGCCCCATAGAGGGCTTAGCCTATATGGTTCTTGAGCTATGTTGAACTGCGCCTTAGCATCGTTCCATAGTGACAAAGTTAGTTTTACTGAGTTTAATGGATTGTCCTTGGTTTTCAGTAGCTTTTTTGAGTCCCATAGGAAATAGGATATAGTGTATGGAGAGTCCGTATCATTTTCCAGAGATACCCACTTTCCACAATGCACCCTGGCCGACCATGCCACTGCCTGTCTCAGATGAGCTGCTAGGTAATACTTAAGTCTCCATTGGAATGGTTTCCTTGGAAGTGGCAAAATGTCTAGAACCATCTCAACAGGGGCATGGTTGGACCAGGTGATCTGATGTATGGTAGAACTTTTTAAAGTTACTAGTGCCTCATGATAAAGCAAAAAATAGTCTAACCGTTGCTGAGAGCTATGGGGGTGAGAGGCAAAGGTGTAGGTTTTTTCTGTGGGATGGCAAATCCGCCATGCGTCGTATAAGCTATGAGAGCGTACGAATTGCCTGAACTGTTTGGCGCACCTGTCCCTCTCACCTCCCACTGGTCTTTCCAATCGATCCATTGTCAGGGAGAAAAGTAGGTTATTGTCCCCGCCAATGATCAATATTGTATTAGGCGAAACTGGAATTTTCTTAAAAGTAGGATTTAAGAAAGATACCTGCTTTTTATTAGGGGTATAAATGTAGCATAGGACAATTTTTCTGTTGTTGAGAAGGCCTTGCAAGATTACATACCTCCCTTTAGGGTCTACTTGTGTCTTAGTGACCTGTAGTGGACAATTTTTTTGAATCAAAATTGTTACTCCTGCCTTTTTAAGATATACAGTTGGGTAGTGTATGGAGTGCAATCTAGGAGAGTCTGATAGGCGGAAATGAGTCTCCTGAATTAGTAATATGTCAGCTTTGAGTTTACGTGTCTCCTTAAAGAGCAGATATCTTTTCAGCATACTATTCAAACCTTTTACATTCAAAGTGACAATTTTAGACATATCCCTTAGAATCAAAGCGCTTATAACACACAATACACCTCTTAGATATTTTGCATGGGGCCCCCAGTACTGATTACTGGCAACACCAAATTGGTTGGATTGACTTGTTAAGCCTTGAACTTCATAGGCAGGTGTGTTCAATCCTGAGAAAGGGTATTTAAGGTGGCCAATTGCAAGTTGTGCTTCTGTTTGACTCTCCTCTGAAGAGTGACAGCATGAGATCCTCAAAGTAACTCTCAAAGATTGTTCAGTTTCATGGTTTAGAGGAAGGCTTCAAAAAGCTATCTCAGAGATTTAAACTGTCAGTTTCAACTGTAAGAAATGTAATCAGGAAATGGAAGGCCACAGGCACAGTTGCTGTAAAACCCAGGTCTGGCAGGCCAAGAAAAATACAGGAGCGTCACATTTGGAGGATTGTGAGAATGGTTACAGACAACCCAAAGATCACCTCCAAAGACCTGCAAGAACATCTTGCTGCAGATGGTGTATCTGTACATCGTTCTACTACAATTCAGCGCAATTTGCACAAAGAACATCTGTATGGCAGGGTGATGAGAAAGAAGCCCTTTCTGCACTCACACCACAAACAGAGTCGCTTGTTTTATGCAAAAGCTCATTTAAAGGAATTGTTCAGTGAAAAAATAAAAGCTGGGCAAATAGATAGACTGTGAAAAATAAAAAATGTTTCTAATATAGTTAGTTAGGCAAAAATGTAATGTATAAAGGCTGGAGTGACTGGATGTGTAACATAATAGCCAGAACACTACTTCCTGCTTTTCATCTCTCTTGGTTTACACTGACTGGTTACCAGGCAGTAACCAATCAGAGACTTGAGGGGGGCCACATGGGTCATAACTGTTGCTTTTGAATCTGAGCTGAATGCTGAGGATCAATTGCAAACTCACTGAACAGAAATGTCCCATGTGGCCCCCTTCAAGTCACTGACTAACTCAGAGTTAGAGAGCTGAAAAGCAGGAAGTAGTATTCTGGCTATTATGTTACACATCCAGTCACTCCAGCCTTTATACATTACATTTTTGCCAAACTAACTATATTAGAAATATTTTCTATTTAGTGCAGCCTATTTATTTACCCAGTTTTTATTTTTACACTGAACTGTTTCTTTAAACAAGCCACAGTAATTTTGGAACAAAGTGATTTGGACTGATGAGACCAAAATGTAGTTATTTGGTGATAAAAATTGCTTTGCATGGCGGGAGAAGAACACCGCATTCCAGGAAAATCACCTGCTGCCTACTGTCAAATTTGGTGGAGGTTCCAGCATGCTGTGGGGCTGTGTGACTAGTTCAGGGACTGGGGGCCCTTGTTACAGTCGAGGGTCAAATGAATTAAACTAGAAGAAAAGAAATTTCATTTGAAGCAACGTAGGGGGTTCGTCACAGTCAGGACAGTGAGGTTGTGGAATGCACTGCCGGGTGATGTTGTGATGCTGATTCAGTTAATGCTTTTAAATATGAATTCAACCCAATATAAACAAATTCTTCAGGATAATGTTCAAGCATCAGTCACAAAGTTGAAGTAACGCAGGGGCTGGATATTCCAACAAGACAATAACCCTAAACACACTTGGAAATCTACAAAGGCAGAGGGAGAAGTACAATATTCTGGAGTCACACACTTGAATATAATGGAAAACCTATGGGATGATTTGAAGCAGACTGTCCATGCTCGGCAGCCATCAAATTTAACTGAACTGGAGATTTTGTATGGACTAATGGTCAAAGGCTATAGGAGGCTGTTACATTTGCAAAAGGAGCTCAACTAAGTATTGATGTAATATCTCAGTTGGGGTTCCCACATTTATGCACCTGTCTAATTTTGTTATGATGCATATTTTCTGTTAATTCAATAAACTTTATGTCACTGCTGAAATACTACTGTTTCCATAAGGCATGTTATATATTAAAAGGAAGTTGCTAATTTGAAAGCTCAGCCAATGATAAACAAAACTCCAAAGAATTAAGAGGGGTTCCCAAACTTTTTCATATGAATTTATCTCATTTTTAGCTTCTTTACACTTAGGTCCAGAAAGCAATATTAGTAATAATAAATAGAATGTAATTGCACTGAATACAGATGGAAAACAGGTTGTTCTCTCATCTGTCTCACATAGTGTACTTTGTATACAATAATAAGTGCAGATAGTGTCCCAAGTGTCTCTCAGTTAATCTTATAAGCGCTTGGCTGAGATCAGTGAAGTATCTGTTCTTTTCAGTTTACCATAGGGGAGCATGCACTTTATTCTGACACTTTCAATGCAGACACTTGCTTTTAATCCCAGACTTCTGGCACTGGGATAGACAAGAATTTTTACAAATCTGGCCACTAGGCTGGGGTCACTTTATTATTTTATCTATTTCTTTGTTTATTGGAACCTTGACACTTTTCCTTTATTTCACTTATTGGATTTTGTGCACTCGACCTCGAAGGTCCCACCAGGGAGGGGGAGATGTGACACCACTACGCTCCTTCCCCTCCCCCTGAGCCCCTGGCCTACTAGAGGGCACAAAGTTGCTACGTCCTTTTTGGAGGATCATTGGTGTTCCCAACAGCTTATTGCCTTTTGCCTTGAGGGGGGTAGAGTAAAGGGACTCCCCTAGCCTTGTGGGCCTTTTAATTGGCTCCCCCTTGTTTTGGCGAAAGGTACCCTGAAGATTTGTTGGTTATTTTTGCGCCTTATGAACAGGTGGCCTTGAGGTTTTGACAGATTTAGCCTTTTTTTTTTACGTCTTTTACGACATGGGGCAGATTTACTAAAGGGCAAAGTGAGTAACGCTGGCAACGATTCGCCAGCATTACCGCTTTCAGGCACTTCGAAGATTTACTAACGGGCACAGGCGTAACTTTCCTAGTGAAAGAGACATTTTGCAGTATAGTAATTAAGTGCTGTCTGAGCGAATTCTCGTCTTGCGAAGTGTTGCGTTGGCTGCAAAGCCGTTGCAGGAGAATTTTTGCCGCTTAATAAATTTACCCCTAAATCACCTGCACCTTTTGTGCTTTTTGTATGCTTGCACAAGCTGCGGTTTAGCCAAGGGGGCAGCCATTCAAAGCTGAAAAAGCACAGGATACACAGCAGATAACAGATAAGCTCTATAGTATACAATGAGATTCTTTAGAACGTATCTGTTATTTACTGTGTATCCTGTGCCTGAATGGCTGCCCCCATGGCTACACAGCAGCTCATTTATATAAACTATAGTAGTGTTTCTGAAGCAAACACACCAGTTTTACCAGTGTAGGGCAATAGTACATGATATTGTCATTCCTTTAAAAGACATTAATTTTTTTGGTGTTCCTTTAACTGTATTTAGAAAATAAATGATATAAAATTATGATAAGGGTATAGGATCCGTTATCCAGAAACCTGTTATCCAGAAATCTCTGAATTATAGAAATAATAAAACAGTATATTGTACTTGATCCCAACTAAGATATAATTAATCCTCATTGGAAGCAAAACCAGCCTATTGGGTTTATTTAATGTTTACTTGATTTTCTAGTAGACTTAAAGGGCATGTAAAGGCAAAAAATAAAATCCCATTTTTACTTTCTTTAATGAAAAAGAAATCTATTTACAATATATTTTAATTAAAAAATGTGTACTGTTTTTATAAGAAACCTGACTGTATGCAGTGAAATTCTCCCTTCATTTACTGTTGTGGAAGGGAATTGTCAGATGGTCCCTAACTGCTGAGCAGGGAAACAATCATACTTATGAACAGCAGGGGGAGCCCCCGCCTTACTTCCCAGCCATGCAGAACTCAAGCAGCTTTGTTTATGATGATCCCTAAGCAGCCCAGACCACATTGAGCATGTGCACAGTCTTAGTCTTGCAAAGATGTTTAACAAAGTTACAAGATGGTGACCCCTGTAGCCAACTTTGAAAGCATAAATTATTTGTTTGATTAGGCTTGTGGTGTAAGTTCATGTTTATATTTAGTATACAAAATACAGCATTTCTAGCCTTATTCTATTTTAGACTTTACATGCCCTTTAAGGTATGAAGATTATTATTTTATTATGGAAAAATACATTATCTGGAAAACCCCAGGTCCCGAGCATTCTGGAGTCTGTGGGAGATGGCCTTCTTGTAATTCCAAGCTTTCTAGACAACAAGTTTCTGCATAATGGATCCCGTACCTGTATTATTATATACATATTATGCTACGTTCATTTTATTTTTTAAAATTCCATAAAACATTACAAAACAATCTTTGAGATGCTCTCCAAAGCTTCAAATTTAATAAGCTAAAAGGTCAAACACTACTGTGCATAAGAATGTAGAGATTCACTTTCAAATTTGTAGAGAAATGTCTCAGACGAGTCTGTGTTCCTATTTCAGATGAAAATATGTCAGAATGAATCACAAATCTATCAATTAGTTTTAATATAATGAAGGAACCCACGCTTGTCCCTTCAGGGTTCTGTTTAAAAATAGATGAAAATGTCCTAGAAAAAAAAAGAGAAATATAATCAATTCAGTGATTAATGGGGACGATTCTGTGAAAAGACCTGGCAATTAAAAGCTTGGGCTTAAGATATAATGAATCCGTATTGGATTCTATTGGGTTTATTTAATGTTTGGAAATTAATTTTTTTTCTATTCAAATTCGATTTGAGTTTGCAGGTTGATCCTATTTACCCGAATTTCATTTTTTTTTATTTTTTAATAAATTTCGATTGCTTATTTTTTTTTCGATTTTCCGAGTTTATGGGAGTTTTTTGAAACTCCCATAAACTCTAAATTAAACCCTTGATAAATATGCCCCTTAATGTACCTTTCAGATAAGGATCGTCCAGTGGGCCCCACAGCAAATAAATTTTAGGGCCCCCAACATATCCAGAGGTTGTCCTTTTTCATAAATATATGTTGAAATTGCTCATTAAAGGGGTGGTTCACCTTTCAGATAACTTTAAGGGGCAGATTTACTAAGGTTCAAGTGAATTTTCGAAGTAAAAAAATTCGAAATTCAAAGTAATTTTTTGGATACTTCGACCATCGAATAGGATACTACGACGTCGAATTTACTTCGATTCGAAGTAAAAATCGTTCGAATATTCGACCATTCGATAATCGAAGTACTGTCTCTTTAAAAAAACTTCGACTTTAATACTTCGCCAAATTAAACCTGCCGAATTGCTATGTTAGCCTATGGGGACCTTCTACAAACTTTTTTAAAGTCTTTACACATTGAATAAAAATCCTTCGATCGTACGGTAAAATCATAGATTCGAACGATTTAATCGTTCTATCGAACGATTTTTATTCAATCGTAGGATTGCCAAATTCGGTGAAAAAACTTGGAATTCGATATTCTAATTTTTTCAATTCAATGGTCGAATTTTGAAGTTTTTTGTACTTCAAAATTCGACCCTCGATAAATCTGCCCCTAAGTATGTTATAAAATGGCCAATTCTAAACAAATTTTCAATGGGTCTTAATTCTCATTTTTTATAGTTTTTCAATTATTAACCTCTCTCTTCTGATCACTGACCCCACCTAAAACAAATACTGTGTGAAGCTACAAATGTATTGTATATTGTTTTAATATCATTTATCTATTCTGGTCCCCTACTACTAATATTCCAGTCAATTGTTCAAATAAATGTATGGTTGCTAGGGGAACTTGGACCGGATGGCTGAAATGGCAAACTGGAGAGTTGCTGAATAAAAAGCGAAATAACTCAAAAAACACAAATAATAAAAAATGAAATCCAATTGCAAATTGTCTCAGAATACCACTCTCTATGTCATATAAAAAGTAAACTCAAAGGTGAACAACCCCTTTAATTAGAGCCCCCCTGCAGCCGCAGGGTCTGCTTCCTTTGGGGTTCTGCCCCTGGCTTTGTCTTGATACTGGTTTTATATCACTGCCATCAATCAAGATAGGGAGGCTGTGACATTCCCCAAACTCCACCTTAACAGGATAATAAAGTGGTGGTTCACCTTTAATTGAACTTTTAGTATGTTATATAATGGCTAATTCTAAGCAACTTTTCAACTGGTCTTCATTCTTTGCATTTTGTAGTTTTTGAATTATTATTATTGTATTATTTATTAATTCTTTGCAGCTTTCAAATGGGGGTCGCTGACCCCATCTAAAAAATAAATGCTCTGTAAGGCTACACATTTATTATTATTGTTACTTTCTACTACTCAGCTTTCTATTCATGCCCTCTCCTATTAATTTTCCAGTCTCTTATTTAAATCAGTGTATGTTTGCTAGGGTAATTTGGCCCCTAGCAACCAGATGGCGGAAATTGCAAACTGTAGAGCTGCTAAATAAAAAGCTAAATAACTCAGAAACCACAAATAATAAAGAATGAAAACCAATAGCAAATTGTCTCAGAATATTACCCTCTACATTATACTAAAAGTTAATTTAAAGGTGAACAGCCCTTTTAAACAATGTTTTCAGGCAAACTGAAACCGCTTTGATGCCGATGCCAGTATACCTTTAAAGGGATGGTTCACCTTTAAATTCAATTGCAGTATGATGTAGACACTCATATTCATTTTTTTTGTGTTTTTTGAATTATTTAGCTTTTTGTTCAGCAGCTCTCCATGTAGAATTTCAGCAGTAATCTGGTTGCTAGGGCCCAGTTTACTCTAGGCAACAGGCAGCTGTTTGAATGAGAGGCTGGTCGATGACTAAGAGAGGCCTGAATAGAAAGTAAATTAATAAAAAGTAGCAATAACAATAAAATTGTAGCCTTACAGAATTAGTTTTTTGGTTGCTGGGACCTGTGATCCTATTTGAAAGCTGGAACGATGTAAAGGACAAAAAAAATCAAAAACTAAAGAAACTAGGGATGCACCTAAACCAGGATTCGGTTTGGGATTCGGCCTTTATCAGCAGGATTCGGATTCGGCCGAATCCTTGTGCCCAGCCGAACCGAATCCTAATTTGCATATGCAAATAAGGGGCGGGAGGGAAAAAAGGTTTTTCCCCTTCCCACCCTTAATTTGCATATGCAAATTAGGATTCGGATATTCGGCCGATTCGGTTCGATATTCGGCCAAATCTTTTGCGACAGATTCAAAATAGTGGATTTGGTGCATCCCTAAAAGAAACAAAATAAAAAATGAAGACTAATTGAAAAGAAGCTAAGAATCTATAACATACTAAACGTAAAAGCGAACAAGATCTGCAACTATTAGTCGCGTTCATAGCCTGGCACCTTCTGCTTTCATAACAGAGCCGGCTTATAAGAAGTGAAACGAGCAACACATTTAGAAGTATCTTGCCTTTTATTTATTGGTTTATTTGCATTTTAATTACAACACAATAAAACAATGTAATTACATGAGATGCAATAGTATAAAAAAAAAAACCCCATTGGACCCATCCCTAATTTAACGGGGCAATATACACCTATATTCAACATGAGCAAAATATTGTTTCAAAAATGCGGTTGATTTTTCAACTTCAAAAAATATCACTATTTTCAACGATGAGGTATTAATTGGTTGTTGTTTCCTTTTTACCCTTGCTACCTCACTGTAATCAGGGATCATGTCCCTACCTTTCCTTCATCTCAGGCTTACAGATAAGGGGGAGTTCTTTGACGTAAGCGGTTTTAGTGTTACTGATCATTTCCCTAATTGCCTTTTTCTCTTCCTTCAATTGCTCTAAAGAGCCGAGGAAGTTGCAGGACAAATCTACTTTCAATTTCACTGTTCTGAACTACTACAAAATAAAACATAGATGTTTCTATTTAAAAACAGTTATAAAAAAGTATATTACTGAACAAACCATATTCAACTCATGTTGAGCTGTGCTGGATATTGCCCATTTAAGATACTTACAGCAGACAGCCCTCCTTAAAAAAAATAAATACCAATTAATAAATAGAAAGTTTCATTTCTGCAGTAAAAAGTGTCACTTTATAATTTTATAACATGACACCGTTCCTTTAGAAACCCCATTGTAAATGAAAGATTGAAAAGGATAACATTTCCTGGCAAATAAAGCATGAACTGAGTAACATTATTTATAACCCCCTTGACCTTTAGGGCCGAGACACACGCGAAGATTCGGGGAGATTTAGTTGCCTGGCAACAAAATGCCCTCTTCTTCGGGCGACTAATCTCCCCGAAAAGCCTCCACGCCGGCTAGAATCTAAACTGGCACTTGGAACCCTTTGTTATACAAAGTCGCCTCACGAGGAAACTTTGGGCCGGCGGGAAGGCTTTAGTTGCCCGAACAAGAGTCGGGTTGTCGTTGGGCGACTAAATCTCTGCCCTTAATGCTAATAAATGGGAACAGCCATCCTTCTTTAAAGGATCAGTAACATCAAATTTTTTTTTTTTTTTTAAAAATGTGTTCGTATACATTGAAAAAATACACCAAGACAAATTAAACTTTAAAATCGCAAAACCTTTATTAAGAAATAACTTTCCAAAACTCCGCTTCCGCTCCTCTTTATAAAAGGCGACATGGCGGCGATTTCTCCTCCCTGGCTATCTCCTATTAGGAAGGCAGGGAGGAGAAATCGAGCGACGCACGAGTTTCGGTAAGTTATTTATTAATAAAGACTTTGCGATTTCAAAGTTTAATTTGTCTTGGTGTTATTTTTTCAATGCATACTAACAAATTATTTTATAAAAAATATTGATGCTACTGGTCCTTTAAGTCTGAATATTATTTCAACCTCCCTCTGTTATTTTTGTTATTTGACTGTCCTGTGCAATGATTCTTTTGGTATTAAAATATGTGTGAATAAAATATTGTTCTTTTTACTCCTTAATAAAAATACCAATGTGAATAGAGTCCTTTCAAGCACCGCAGACATGAGCCCATTTCTATTTTACAGTCAGAATAAACCTTAGCAACAATTCTTCAGCCTTGCACACAAACAAGCTTTGTGTTTGTCAGGAAAAGAAAGAGTAATAGAACTGCCGGGCTGCTCGGTGGTTAAGGTTAAAAAGAACATTAGAGCTGATTAGGGATGCTCCACTATTTTGGATTCGGCCGAACCCCCGAATCCTTTGTGAAAGATTCGGCCGAATACCGAACCTTAATTTGCATATGCAAATAAGGGGTGGGAAGGGGAAAAATGTTTTACTTCCTTGTTTTCTGACAAAAAGTCACGTGATTTCCCTCCTGCCCCTAATTTGCATATGCAAATTAGGCTTCGGATTCGGTTCGGCCTGGGCGAATCCGAATCCTTTTGAAAAAGGCCGAATCCTGAATTTGGTGCATCCCTAGAGCTGATACAGGAAAACTAATTAACCGGCCTGTTTAGCACATTACTAACACCGTGCCACTAACATACAGTATTTATGTCATAATATTCTTTTGTTTAAAATACTATATCCAGATACTTCTCATGTCCTTCACTTTACAACGATATACACAGAATTGTCCAAACTTTGCCCCTTCAGTTTTCATATTGTTTTATTAGGACGGGGATTTGTTCGTTTTAATTTAACCAAAAATCGACCAAAGCTTTGTACATGCCCCTGACTATCCAAATACTGTAGTTGAATTTCCCCTCTCCAAAATCCCGTTCAGGAACAAACTCTTTAACAACAAAATAATTTGTTTATACAAGTTTCCTTATATTCATCTACATTAATAGCACATTTATAGCCTGACTTCATTGTTATAACATATCTAAAATAGCCAATATATATTTTTATTGTATATACTCTAGCCCAGAAGACCTACATTGAGCTACAACCCTTAAACACATTAAGGGGGTTATTCAAACTCTGAATATAAAAATCACGAAAAATTCGGATTTTTGGACCAAAAGAAAAAATCTGAATCCGAAATTTCCAAGCTGTCGGGGTCCTGTCCTGTCACTGGCAAAGATCCAATATTATAGTCTGTGCTGAGTTTCGGCCAAAAATCTGTTTTTTTCCACATTTTGGCAGGAAAATCTAACTTTTTGGTGGGAAAATCTGACTTTTGACAGGATAATCTGACTTTTGGCAGGAAAATCTGTTTTTTTCCCCCCGGATTTTTTGCCTGAACCGATTTTAGCAAGCGTTTTCTATGATAAATAAGGTCCAATCGACAATACAGAGTTGGTCTGACTTTTTTTTAATAGAAATGACATAAATTCAGACTTTGATAAATAACCCCACAAAAGATCAGTATTTATCACATTGCCCCAATGTTAAACCATTCCTAAAATAGTTTCTATTTGTAATGCATTGTAATATGCACAATATTCACAATTATTATACTGACATACTTCACTGCTCCGTGTTTTAACAGGCAATATGTTCAGGACTTTAAAAGATTTTGTAATGCAATTTATATAAATCCTTCACCCCCTCTTCACTCCTATTTTATTTCAATACTGTAGATGCTAATGTCTAAAATATTTTAGGAAATGTTATATTTGTTGTGTAGAACAATAAAGAAATTGTGATAAAACTAAATTAAACAACACCTAAACTTCAAAAATGTACTGAATTTATTAAACAGCCCCTTTAATCTGGCGAATATATTTTATGTGAAAATATTTAAATTGAAAATTCAAGTTTTTGTCTGGTGGCGAGAAGCAATGTATTTTATTTGAAAATATTTTATTTGAATATTCAAGTTCTGTCTGGTGGCAATAATCTATGCATTTGATTACAAAATATTTGATTTGAAAATTCAAGTCCTGTCTGGTGACGAGAATAATTATATTTTATTTGATTATATTTCATTTGAAAATTCAAGTTCTGTCTGGTGACGAGAATAATTATATTTTATTTGATTATATTTCATTTGAAAATTCAAGTTCTGTCTGGTGGCAATAATCAATACATTTATTTGGAAGTATTTTATCTAAAAATTCAAGTTCTGTCTTGACGAGAATCAATGAATTTTGAGAATATTTAGTTTGTAACTTCAAGTCCTGTCTGGTGGCAATAATCAATACATTTTATTTGAGAATATCTCATTTGAAAATTCAAGTCCTGTCTGGTGACGAGAATCAATACATTTTATTTAAGAATATTTGATTTGAAAATTCAATTTCTGTCTGGTGACGAGAATCAATACATTCTATTTAAGAATATTTGATTTGAAAATTCAAGTCCTGTGTGATGACGAGAATCATATTTTATTTGAGAATATTTCATTAGAAAATTCAAGTTCTATCTGGTGGCAATAATCAATACATTTATTTGAAAATATTTGATTTGAAAATTCAAGTTCTGCCTTGACGAGAATCAATACATTTTGAAAATATTTTGTTTGTAAATTCAAGTCCTTTCTGGTGGCAATAATCTATGCATTTGATTACAAAATATTTGATTTGAAAATTCAAGTCCTGTCTGGTGACGAGAATAATTATATTTTATTTGAGAATATTTCATTTGAAAATTCAAGTTCTGTCTGGTGGCAATAATCAATACATTTATTTGAAAATATTTGATTTGAAAATTCAAGTTCTGTCTTGAAAAGAATCAATACATTTTGAAAATATTTGATTTATAAATTCACGTTCTGTCTGGTGGCGGTAATCAATATTTTATTTGATATTTTATTTGAAAATTGTTCTCTCTGGTGACCAGAAGCAATACATTTTATTTGAAATTTCAAGTAATAATTTACAGTAAATTAAATAAATATCAGCAAATCCCATATCACTACATATGGTTTTGTTTTGGGGCAATGCAATCCTTAAATTAAATTATATTTTAGTGCTGACCTACATTCAGAGGTGCTTAATATGAAAAATCCATACATTTTATTTCATGAAAGCAGTTTTCCCGTCTAAGCTCATTCTACAAGTTAAAGGTCAAAGGGTTGGAACGTGTAGAACAGGGCTCTTATTAACTGAAGCTAGCTGGTCATAAAATTCACCGTTAACCTCAGTAATGACAGCTGATAGAGCAATATTTACTTTTTTAGAGGGCTGTGTCCTGCAATGTGCCTTGCAGTAGTAAAATGTTATGTTAAAGGCAAACATATTCAAGCTTGGGTTTTTTCCAACTTTAGGGCAGAGATACACGTGGAGATTCGGGGAGATTCAGTCGCCCGATGACAAATCGCCTCTTCTTCGGGCGACTAATCTCCCTGCAATGCCTTCTCGCCGGCTAGATTGCAAGTCACCGGCGGGGCGGGATAGCACTCAGATTGCTTTGCTTTCCGAAGTAGCCTGAAATTGCCTCACGAGGAAACTTCGGGCGACTTTGGAAAATGATGCGCTCCAAGTGCCATCCTGCCGGCGATTTAGATTCTAGCCGGGCGAGAAGGCATTGCGGGGAGATTAGTCGCCTGAAGAAGAGGCGATTTGTCGCTGGGCGACTAATCTCTTTGAATCTCCACCTGTGCCTCTGCCCTTAATGCTCACATTCATTTAAAAAATCAAAAAAAAAAAATCAGGGAAACCACTCGGAAAGGAACAGCAGATACTTTGACTTCTTTCTATATTTAAAGCACAGTGCCTGTAAAAAGCATAGAACCGCAAAAAGCAGTTATTTAAAATTCAATACAGAGTTCTGTCAGTTGCTGACTTTTCTCTAGGAAACGGAAAAAAAAAAAAAATAGACCTAGCTTTGCAGGTCACGTGAAAAATGTCAACAGCACATTCATTACATAAAACACTTGACAATAAAATGCTTTGGTGCTCCTTAGACTACTGTACGTTGCTGCCTCAGATGCAATAGCAGAAGCCAGAGCTCTATGTCACCCTTTGAGGACTAATGTCGACATGCAAGATGGAGGCATAATAAGCCATGGGACTTATTTTTGGGCGGACCACTGGAGATGTAGGCATGAAAGGCATTTCATTTAATCGTGCAGTCACCGAGCATACAGCACATCCTTCTGCCATGTGAAACATTCCATTCAAATCTTTTCGCCATCCAAAATATTGCCTTTTGCATCAAAAATTGCATGAAACATTTTATTTCCCAGTTAGATTTTTGTTTTGTTTTGTCCAAACAAGTTGCTTTCGTTTCAGCCGCCATTTACTTGTTTAAAGTAAATGGTTGTTTATTTAAGCGGCCAGAGAAGAGATTTCATTTGCAATCTGAAAACTGGCACAATAGTGCTCAAAGGGTTACCAAAAAAAATGGAATGCATATAGCAATTTTCTTCTTAAGGGACTGCCATTTTGCAGCTCATTGCAATCCGCTTCAGACAACATACTGCTTCCTGCTAGGCTTTCAAATGAATGTTCCGAACAGACCGACTAAGGGCCCCAGGCAGTTGCATACAGCATGATAAAGTAAAATGATGCACAATGAAAGCAAACAAAACAAAACAGAAAAAAAAATAATCATTTTTGTCAGTATATTAATGACTATAAATGTGTTAAAACATTTGGACAAAGCTCAAAAAAGTTGTATAAAACACAAATGGATGTATCATTAAGGCTGTTTACTATATTGCAGATATTTTGGCCCCTTGTTTGTTGGAAAAGTCCAAACAGTCTAAAGGTCCTGTGTGAAATTGCTTTCCCACAAATTCCTATGTGGGCATCTATCCACAGCAGACACATATTCAATCCTCTTTGGAAACAAAGCTGATTAGGTTCTTCACACTCTCCTGAATATGAATACTGGCTGATTTGTTGTTTTTATTTCCTTGATTTATCTGATTCAGGAGTTTTCTTTTCAAAGAGGACTTTATTATCGCTGTTTGATTCGTTCTCCTCTCCGCGTTTACTTCCGAGAGTAAACTGAGCATTCAATGTGCAGAGGAAAGGCCTGAAAGTGAATGACAAAGAAATACAAAGGACTGGAGGAACAGCAGAAACCGTATTTCATGGAAGCTTCCCGGATGATTGAATCCTCACTCAAGTGCAGGACACCAAACCGCTTGTGGTTTTTAAGATCGACCATGAGCCTGGATCACAGATGCCTGCTTCTAGCTAGGGAACAGCGTAATAGCTCTCATGTTGAACCTCAAGTAACTTCTACGAAAGGAACCCTACATCACACCCACTCTTGCATAGACCGTTTACAGTAAAGTATGTGGCGGGGTGTTCCTTTTCTTTTGAACTGAAACACAGTGTAAACCAATACAAGAAGGCACAAGGCCAGTATACATGGGATGACAATGGCTATGGCTTTCACAGTGCTGGCTGTGTTGTCCAGCTTGATGACAATGTCTACATCATCTTGGGGACTGGTTCTTTCTTTGTCTCCATCAGGGGAACCATCACATCCCATGAAATCCTTAAGGATCGATCTCGGGTAACCAGGCTCTACCCGGAGATTGAGATTCTGGAATTTCCAATATTCCTTGCCTTTATAAAAATAAGTATAGCCTGAAAAATTGAACAAGAGAAAAAGTTACCAGGTAAGCTTCCATTTATTTCTTCTATACTGATGCAGAAAACGTTTAGACACGCATCACATCAGTCCACAACACATCAAAGCATTCATTTCATAGAATAAAAGGTGAAATGTTTGTATAAATTTGCTCCATCTGCACGGCTTTAATACATGGTAATATTTACAACCCATTGTAACAGAGCACTGACCTCACCCTCGCTGAGTACAGGCGTTGCCTCAGTACCCCAACATCAGAGTTCCAAAATCTTGTCGAAATCCCACCCAAAAGAAAATAATTTTTCATAGCAGCAAAGGGAGTAAAAATCTTTAAGTATTCCCATGGGCTTTGGAATGAGATGTTGGTCAGGCAGGTGTCTTAAAAGTAGTGGTAACAAAAGGGATATTGTACACGCCATATGCAGATCCAGCAGAACTTATGGTTGGATCCTGCATATAAACATGGCAGGCCATTCCTTTCAGTGGAGAAAACAATGGGGTCATGTACACCTGTACAGTCTGCTCGGTCTATAGTACCTTACTAGCTGATGTCCACCTACAATTATGTCCCTCCTTGAAGTGTTTTTCTTTAAAAGTACACAGGAATACCAATGGAACTCTAGCCATCAATAAAGATACACGTGGGCCTTATTTATCAAAATCCACATTTAAATAAAAAAAAGTCTGACCAAACTAAAATGCACAATTGGACATTATTTATTATTAAAAAACATGATTTAATCAGATCGGGCACAAACTCAATAAAATCAAGCGAATATCTGAATCATACGATTTTTTCGGATTTGTGCCTGAAATCAGATTTTCGGGCTAAATCCATCGCAGACCACAGAAACTTCCAAATAGGATCGGGACCATTCCATTGACTTATATACAACCTCAGCAGGTCTGAGATGGAGGATTTGCGTATTCTGACTTTTTACATCCTCGGGGTATAATAAATCTCTAATCTTCACTAAAAATTTGGATTTTATAGTACAAAACTAACATTTTTCAAGTTTTTTACATTTGAACTTTAATAAATGACCCCCATCATATTAAATAATATGTCTATACACTAAAATTTTTAGATCATGAATGTCTAATCTGTTGCCCTTTAGATTTTGTTATACTATGAAATCCAACAAATACCACAGCAAAAGGGATGTCTAATAGCTGCATCTGCATATCTACCATTTTCTTTGTCAACAAAGGCTCCTTGTGGTGACTCTGGAATGCCTCTCCATACTGTGATCAACTTTGGATAGCCAGGATCCATTGCTCTCATTTCTTCATTGTATCGCCAATACCTACAAAATATAATACAATTATTATCATATATTGTACAATTTATGGGAAAAGGTAGTTATGGCTTGAAATATGACATGAAAAAATAATTTTCGCATATAAATTAAACCATATTTTTATTCCATACCCATATACAATTTTAATGAAACATATTTGGGTCAGGAGGAAGTGTAATGGGGCACACATAGGGGGTACACATAGGGGGTTATTTACTAAACTCCGAATGCAAAAATCACGAAAAATTCGTGTTTTGTTTTTTTTTTTATAAAATCGGACTTTTAAAAAATCACTAATTTTTCAAAATTTATTAAACTCCAAGGATGGAAAAGTCCGAATCAGAAAATCCAGCATCTCAGACCTGTCGAGGTTGCATACAAGTCAATGGGAGAAGTCTCAATGATTTTTTGATGTGCGCTGAGTTTCGTGCAATACCCAGAAGTTTTCGGGTGAAAAATCCTAAAAAAATCGTGAAAATCTGATAAAAAAATCCCCAAAAATCATGAAAATCTGATTTTTTTTATCCCCACAAAGCAAATATTCCGGAAAATGAAATAATAAATAAGCATAAAAAACCAGAGCGGATTTGATCAGAGTTTGTAGCAGAAAATATTGAGATACATTCGGACTTTGATAAATAACCCCGTTAAACTTTCATTGTCCTTTAAATGCTGAGATGAGCTAAGTAATTAGTTTCAAATTTGCTGTCTAATTTATGGTCTATTTCTTTGAATGCCCCCTGGGTTAAATTGCATTAAATACCCACTATCCATTTCTATCAATAAATATATTTAATAATAGTAGTATTAATTAACATTATTAATGAACTTTGAGAACAAAATGGCCAGTGTTTTTGTTTGCTCCACAAAGTGTTTAAAAACAACAAAAAAAGTGTTGAACCGAATGGAGCTGAATCTTTGTTCCCATGTTATTAGAAAAACAAAAAAATGCAGACGAAGGAAGGATTTTGTGTATTCAGTTTGCCAATCGGCGGTAAGAAACAGCGTTTCATGAGTTGATCAAAAAGTTCAACCATTTTTACTGTTCCTGGAGTTTATGTTAATATATAAAATTAACCCAGGTCTACTTGATAAAAGAACCACTGACTTATTTGCTGCAGAAAGTGAGCGTATGATATACAATTCCCTATCTGAGAACCTAGAAGCACATAGCAAACCTGTTTTGTGAAGTTCAGATAAAATTCATTTCTGATGTTCTATTTAATTCCCAGATGGTGAATGAACTGGTTTCAGGACTTCACTAGTTTTCGCTCAGAGATTCTGATTTGTTGGCTGACTTTTAAAGCACTTGGGCAATGTGATACATTTGGAATTGGGACTGGTGCCATGATAGAGAGCCCGTGCAGGGCGTAAATCTTTCATCCCAAAGTGTTGATATAATTGAAGTGATAAACACAAAGAAATGCAGCACGAGACAACTGTAGAACATATACTCTGCAGCGTTGCCTACAGACTGCAAGTGGTGTGTTGTAGTTGTCTAGTCTACCAATACAAAAGCATCCAGAGTAATTGGATTGTGTTTTTGAGATAACCGAAAGCTTTCATATCTAATAAAAAAACAATTTTGCTTAATGTGAGGGAAAATAAATAGTAGTTGGTTAAAACGGACTACAGTAATTTATGGGGGTTATTTACTACTACTTTTTTTTAGTATAAAATCACAAATTTTTCAGAATTTATTAAACCCAGAGGATGGAAAAGTCCGAATCAGAAAATCAGAGTTTTCCAATGAAAGTTCTGAAAAAATTGTGAAAATCGGGTGGAAATTCCAAATGGTTCGTAAAAATTGTATTTTTCGGGAAAGTGTATTAATACATAAGCCAAGAAAAAACTGTGCCGATTTGGTCAGAGTTTTTTTCAGAAAAAAATTGAGACAAATTCGGATTTTGATAAATAACCCCCTATGTGTACCACTATCGCTTCCTTGGAAGTCCGAAATGAATGGTGATAATGCAAACTGCGAGCTCACTCTGCACTGACACTTGACTGCCTCACTCTGGGTCCCCCGATGTTGCACAATAAAGTCCTGGAGGCCTATATATCAACAAACTCACTTTAGTGGTTTTAGAGGTTTTTAAAATCATGACTTAACTCACTTTCTCTGAAACCATGAATGTCATGAAATTTATTAAAACATCCAAACTGAAAAAGCATGAATGGGAAAAGTCACACAATAACTACAACTTTTTTTTTTTTTTCACTGTCGCACAAAAGCCAGCTTCACAAACACCCCAAAACTTCTCCAACCACAAATCTAAGAAAGATCTTCCAGTTGTTAAAGGGACATCTGCCACTGATTTCTAGATGATTCTGACAGGTTTTATCTGGAGTATTTTCATATTTGGAATTATCACAGTTTTGTTTCCAAAGTCCCGTTTTTTGCCCATGCTATTTATTTTTAGATCTTAGAGTCAAAAAGCCAGATCCGAAAAAGTCTCAATTTAATAAATCGTCCCCTTGGGTTAAGCACTGGGTCTGCTGTTATTTCTAGCAGACAAGTTATTTAATGTTTCAAGAATGATAATGTTTTATGATACAGGTAACTTGTAATGGAAGTAAAGAGACAGAATGATCAAAATTCAGTTTTTACTGCTTATTTTCAAGATTTTATGCTTTTTTTCCAGTATTCAGATTTTCAAGATTTATTAGTAGTGATAGGCGAATTTGCACCGTTTCGCCGAAACTTAAAATTCACGAAACGGCGCCGGCATCTCGTTTTTTCGATGATGGCGTTACTTTTTTTTGACGCCGGGGAATTTTCGTGGGCGTTTGGCGAAACGCGCAAATTCACCACAAATTCGCAACTGCTGAATAAATTCGCCCATCACTATTTATTAGGGGTCATTCTTGACATCGGGGAACAAATGCAAGGGCCCTTAGTGAAGGCGTTAAGGCTGTGGGTTGTGTATCCTTCCACTCCTACCTTGTGCCTCAGAATGACAAGCAAGATATAGGAAGTTAGGGGGCAGCAGAGGAAGATGCCTACACGCCTTCCCCTGTCCATTACACTTTAATGGTACTGTGCCTAATGCAGGCAACACTCCATTTAAAGTGCAGTTGTGCAGGTTTGTGCACTCCGAAACTGAGCACAAAGGCCTGTGGCTAAAACTAAAATGCAGTACACAGTGTGGCATGCATGCTGCATTTCAGTTCACAAATGAGACCTATTAATTGCAAAAATTTCAAAAAATTCAAAAAATTACAAAATATTGGCATCGAAAGGCTAGCGAGTTCATGTAGAAGTCAATAGGAGTTAAACTTCCAAATTTAAAATTTTCAAGTCAAATTTTTAATTTCATTGCATTCAGGTTGTGTTTTTACATTTTTAAAGGGCATGTAAAGGCAAAAAAATAAAATCCCATTTTTACTTTCTTTAATGAAAAATAAACCTATCTCCAATATACTTTAATTAAAAAATGTGTACCATTTTTATAAGAAACCTGACTGTATGCAGTGAAATTCTCCCTTCATTTACTGCTGTGGATAGGAATTATTGGTGATGTATTGTAGTCAAAATTAAATCAATAAGGGTTAGGCCACACTGGGCGTTTTGGGGAGATTTGGTCACCTGGCGACTAATCGTTTTGTCTTTGCGGCAACCAATCTCCACAAACGCCTTCCCTCACTCTGCGCCGGCTAAAATGAAAAAACGCCGGCGCTAATCACATGCGGCAAAGTCACTCGAAGTTTCCTTGTGCGTCCCACCTGCGTTTGGTGATTACATACGTCTGTGTGAGTACAGCCCCTTCACAATAATTGACTTTGTCTACTCCTGCGCTTCTCTGTGGCTGAACGGAAGAAAGCGCAACGCAGGGATCCCTAAATGAGCAGATCTTCATCCAATTCTGCTACATGGGAAGTGGGTCAAACTATTTAATCCAGGGACATTAATTGGATCATAATCACACATGAGGAGAGGAACAAAGAGGTCCTCTCCCAATGGGAACTCCATACCTGCCTGTTAGTACTCGACTAAAGCCATACAGGCACTTACAACCCAAACAGTCTACAACAGAGGAGGAACATAAATTATTTTATAATTTCCAAACTGCAGATTCAGAAATGATTTAACTACAGCACCTGGCACCTCACTGGAGCCTTGGGATTTCCTCCTACTTGCACCCTATTCAATTCACCTTTGGCTGCTTTATGTCTGAATCTCTGTATTTTTATTTAAGGCAAAACATAGAAAGTGATTACAATTTGCCAGGGACAGATCTTCAATGCACAATATTATTTTCTAATGCATTTTCTTTTTATCTTTATATACAGGATATTGCTGTCCCATAACTTTATATAAATGGTTCAGTGAAAAGATATTAAAGGAACTGTGACTGTGAATAATATTTTACTGGCCGGTATATTTGTAAGAGAGGTTTGGGAAGGGAAGCATTGTGCACCGGAGATGTGGGCAGGGGAATGTTATGTGCCAGATGGAACTGACAACCAGGAGATATTCACTTTAAAGACTTTACGAAGTAGTTGTTTTGAAGCCTGCATACATTAGGGGTATAAAATGATGTATTACCTTTGCAGACAAAATGAAATAAATGCTATCAATATCATCTCTTTGGCTGAGTGGCTCTGCCCTTCATTGTGTGGCATTTTATTCTGCAGAAGCTTCTATGACATTTTCAGATGACGTTACATTGCCTTTTCATTTGCATTTCAGACAAACCTTGAGTTTCCCAGTCTGACAAGCAGGGAGTAGGCATGAATGGAGAAGGGACTGTTGCCAATGGACGAGGATGTTTAATTTAACAATTGTTAGCGGTGGTGGGTTGCATTTGTACTTTGATCTCCTCCAGACAAAACACAACCTGCTTGAAAGCTAAATACATTTTGGCTGAGATGCAAGTTGCACTTGATTTGAGAGAAACGGAGACCCAAAGTGGAAAATCCCACCGTAAACAAAGCTGCCTCTTTCCGAGGTACTTGGCACAGTATGACATTAAAAAAAATTGCAGAAAAATACAGCGAGGAAATGTTGCTCTATGCGAGCGTGAAGATTTCATTATGTATATTTTGTAGTCTAATAACTGTTAATTCCCTATGCATCTGTTTGTCTTGAGATAATAGAGCAGGCCCTCTGTTGAAGGGAGCGTAATAAATTTCTAGGCTGTCACCAGTATGTGTTTCCCAGTCTCCATTTGTTTGCACATTATACACCGATGACCTTGCAGATACAATATGTTACACTGAGTGAACAGGAAAAATAGGAATGAGGCAAAAATCATTTGAAAACACATTATGGCCGAAGGCAGAATGGGAATATTTAATCCAATTGAAAATGACCTGCGCCTGCCACTTTCTATTGCCACGAGAACCACCTGAAAGCACCAGTTCCGGAGCTGGGTCTCAGGTCAAAAATGCTTTACTGTGTATTTCTAGGGCAAGAAGTTAAGTTGCTAATTAGGAATAATTATTTATAAGAAAAGCATCACTTTTAGCTGTATGTGCAAATACAGTAGCATTGTACAAAATGCTGCTTTTGCTGAAACAGATCCCTGGGCGGTAGGGCTGCTAAGCTGAGGGAGCTCTTTAAATCCTCATGTGCTTCTCTACCGTCTATTTCGGGAAAGAGCATGATTGCTGAGTATGATAATTATAACTGAAGAATGATTATCTCCATCATAATGACTCTTCGAAATGAATCAACAGCCACATGGATGGCTACTTTATATGCCAGTAAATGCTTATTACTTTAGATAGAAATTAAATCCAGGCATCTGTGCAGTGCATGCAACAACTCGATCTAATGAAGGGATTTATCTTTTCCCATATATTTATCTTGGAGTGCTGCATGAAACATTGTGGTACCTGCAAGCTTTGCCAGAAAAAAAGGGACTCTGGGAAGGCAGAAGTGAATTCACCCTTTGTAGCTATAAATGGAGCTCAAAGCAATATGACTTTTATCATTTAATACTTAGGGGTAGTGATGGGTGAAAAATTAGCGAAACGCATTGAAGTCAATGGGCAGCAAAATAATTTTGACGCGCCTATTTTGTCCAAATACATTAAAGTCCATGGGTGTCCAAATAATTTTGACGCGCGTCAATTTTTATGTGCACGACTATTTTGACCCACGCCCAAATTTTTTTGATGTGGCAGATTTTTTACCGGTGAATTTTCAGTTTCGCAAATTTATTCGCAGGCAGTGAAAGGCAGCGCAATTTCACACCTGCTGAATTTATTCGCCCATCACTACTTAGGGGGCCTGTTTATTAACGGATACATGACATAAGCATTGGTGGGTATTTTAATACAACTTCATAGAAAAAAACATCACATTAAATGAAAAATGTTATATTCTTATGGTCATGAAAGACATGACAAGGTAGAAAATGTCTTAATTTTTATTTTGTGCTCCAACGAGGCTGGAACAAGGAATAGGCAGCGTAAGCATATACTTATGGAGTGTTTTACTTGTCTGCCAAAAACGCTGTGACCTCCATCCAATATTACTGTAATAGCTTTGACCACCATTGAGTTTGCTGGATTTGTCATGCCTTTTTTTTGTGCCTGTACCTTGTACAGGTATAGGACCTGTTATCCAGAATGCTCGGGACCTGGGATTTTCAGGATATTTCTGCAAATTGGATCTTCATACCTTAAGTCTACTTAGAAAATCATGTAAACATAAAATAAACCCAATAGGCTGGTTCTGCTTCCAATAAGCATTAATTATATCTTAGTTTGGATCAAGTATAAGGTACTGTTTTATTATTACAGAGAAAAACGAAATATTTTTTAAAAATGGAGTCTATGGGGCAGATTTACTAAAGAGTGAAGTGGCTAACACTAGTGACAATTTGCTAGCATGAGCACCCGCAGGGACATCGCCAATTTACTAACAGGCGCAGGCTCCAATTCACTAGCGAAACACACCGTCACTAGCGATCATTCGCACTCTATCGCCAAGCGGCTTTTCGCTCTGGCGAACGGACGTTGCTCCACAAATTCACCAAAATGCGCATTTTACTGAACGTTACCTCTTTCGCCAGAGTTTTCTCCAGACATTTTATAACATATGGAACATTCATTTTACAGTGGCGTGGGCTCATGTGTAGGGCATTATATTAACCTCTTGTCTTCATTAAGGTTCCCTGAACATAGTATGACACACGTCCATCAAGTTAAACCTTTTAGTTTTTTTTTTTATCTGCCTAACTGCTAGATGATCCAGAGGAAGGCAAAAAAAAAAACCCATCTGCAGCCTCAAAAATTTGCCTCAGAGGGGGGGAAATTCCTTCCTGACTCAGCAATCAGACTAGTCCATGTATCAACTTGTACTATGAGCTATCTTCCATAACCCTGTATTCCCTCACTTGCTAAAAAGCTATCCAACCCCTTCTTAAAGCTATCTAATGTATCAGCTTGTACTACTGATTCAGGGAGAGAATTCCACATCTTCACAGCTCTCACTGTTATATAACCCCTTCCAAATATTTAGGCGGAACCTCTTTTCTTCTAATCGGAATGGGTGACCTTGTGTCAGCTGGAAAGACCTACTGGTAAATAAAGCATTAGAGAGATTATTATACGATCCCCTTATATATTTATACATAGTTATCATATCACCCCTTAAGCGCCTCTTCTCCAGCATGAACATCCCCAATTTGGCTAGTCTTTCCTCATAGTTAAGATTTTCCATACCTTTCACCAGCTTAGTTGCCCTTCTCTGTACCCTCTCTAATACAATAATGTCCTGTTTGAGTGATGGAGACCAAAACTGTACGGCATATTCTAGATGGGGCCTTACAAGTGCTCTATACAGTGGAAGAATGACCCCCTCCTCCCGTGACTCTATGCCCCTTTTAATACAACTCAAGACCTTATTTGCCCTTGATGCTGCTGACTGGCATTGCTTGCTACAGCCAAGTTTATCATCTACAAGGACTCCAAGGTCCTTTTCCATAATGTATTTGCCTAGTGCAGTCCCATTAAGGGTATAAGTGGCTTGGATATTTTTACATCCCAGGTGCATGACTTTACATTTATCAACATTGAATCTCATTTGCCACTTAGCTGCCCAGATTGCCAGTTTATCAAGATCATGTTGCAAGGATGCCACATCCTGGATGGAATTAATTGGGCTGGATAATTTTGTGTCATCTGCAAACACTGATACATTACTTACAAAACCCTCCCCTAAGTCATTAATGAACAAGTTAAATAAAAATGGACCCAATACCGAGCCCTGAGGGACCCCACTAAGAACCTTACTCCAAGTAGAGAATGACCCATTAACAACCACCCTCTGTACCCGATCCTGTAGCCAGTTTCCTATCCATGTGCAAAAGTCTTCATTAAGCCCAACAGACCTTAGTTTAGAAAGCAGTCGTTTGTGGGGCACAGTATTAAACGCTTTGGCAAAATCTAAATAGATCACATCTACTGCCCCCACTGTCCAGCATCTTACTTACCTCATCATAAAAAGCAAAATTTGTCTGACATGACCTATCCTTCATAAAGCCATTGACTAGGACAAAATTTTGAATGTGATCCCTTAACAAGCCTTCAAATAATTTGCCCACCACAGATGTCAAGCTTACTGGGCTATAATTGCCAGGCTGAGATCGTAATCCCTTTTTCAATATTGGAATAACATCAGCTTTTCTCCAATCCATAGGCACCATACCAGATGAAAGTGAATCTGAGAAAATCAGAAATAAGGGCTGGTCTAAAACTGAACTAAGCTCTCTTAGAACCCTGGGGTATATGCCATCAGGCCCTGGAGCCTTGTTTACATAAATTTTTATTAAAGCTTTATGAATCATATCCTGAGTCAGCCATTGACTAGATTGAGCTGAGCCATTAGTGCAGCTATAAAGTGAGCCTGGGAACTCAGACTCCTCTATTGTATACACTGATGAAAAGAACTGATTTAGCACATTTGTTTTTCTGTATCTGTTACAACCATACTGGTACCGTTATTTAATGGAGCAAGACTCTCAACCTGCATCTTTTTACTATTAATATATTTAAAAAACCTTTTAGGGTTAGTTTTCACCTCCACCGCAATTAACTCTTCATTTCCTTTCTTTGCCTTCTGGATTTCCGATTTACTACATTTATTACAGTGTTTATATTCATTAAATGCAGCTTCTGTCCCAACAGATTTGTAGTTTTTAAATGCCTTTCTCTTCTTTCCTATTAACTTCTTTACTTCTGTATTAAGCCACACAGGATGATTCTTAGAGCTTCTACATTTACTCCTTAAGGGAATAAATTGAGAACAGTAATGATTTAATATCATTTTAAATGACAACCATTTCTGTTCTGTGTTTTTAGCTGAAAACTTAATGCCCCGATCAATACTTTGTAGGGCAGCCCTCAAGGCACTAAAATTAGCTTTTCCAAAATTCATGGTTTTTGTTGCCCTAGTATATATTTGTTTTTTGTACCAGACATGACCTAAGTGCAAGATCACTAGCGAATTTTCATAAGGCACAAATGAACGCTAGAGCATCTTCACTATAAAATGCTTGCACTGCCAAATTAACGCTAGCGAAATGTCGCCAATGTTCAGTGCCCATGGGGTAACTTCGCATATTAGTGATTTAGCATAGTGGTAGCGAATTTGCACCATGGCGAAGTGTGCGAAGCAGTCACTGGCAACAATTCGCCCTTTAGTAAATCTGCCCCTATGGGAGACAGCCTTTTCATAATTCTGAGCTTTCTGGATAATGGGTTTCTGGATAATGGATCCCATAACTGTACCAAGGTGTCTATATAAGCAGGAAAAAAAACCTATACATTTTTAATGCCAAGTCAAAGCCAGTTTGGAGACCAGAGAGTGGACCAGTGAAGTCAGGCTCCCTCTATTTAGTTGCAGCTACTACAGGAGGTACATAACAGTGAACAAGAGGAAAGGACTGAACCCCAAATGACTTCTGAAATACTACCAGCATGCTCTCAGACTTTCATTTGTAATTTCATTTTTCATAAATATGTACTATAATGTATCAGGCATTCGCAGATTCACTTTCAGAACCTACATCTTATCAGCCAATGTCAATGTACTGGAAAAACTATTTTGGACAGAAATTATGTCATTAATTTAAAGAAAAAAAACCTTGAGCATATGAGGAAAAACCATCCATGCACATCAAAATGCTTCCAAATGCAATCCCACAGTTTAAATATAATTACATATACTGCTTTCAGCTACATTGGCTATTTCACCTGCAGCTAAGTCCATGATAACATTTGCTTCCATCTGTGAAACTTCACTGAGAAATCGAATGACTGAAGCTACTGAAAATTCCTGATGGCATAATATACTTTCTCTCATTAAACACCTACTCGGTTCCAAGTCCCGGACACACTCGCAGCCTGTACAACACAATGACATTTTTCCCCACTCACCGGTCTCCTTTGAAGAAGTAGGTTTTCCCAACATCTTCCCACCAAACAGCCGTATCAATGCCATGAGGTGGAATGCCATGTCCTAAATGCATCAGATCATAAGGGTAGCCAGGTTGAAGTGTTGTATCTTTAAAAACCCAGTATTTATTACCTGAAATAAAAAGATCACAAATACTTGTAATTGAGTCTAGAGGTCTAAAAAGGCAATTACCATTTTGGCTAACAAAATCCTATGCACGTTTTCATTGTAGATCAATGAGCAAAATGTTCTCATTTTTTTCAGATTGTTCGCAGGAAATACGTTTTTTTTCAATTGCTTTCAGCATTTTATTTCTCTTAATTTTTCCAAAATTTAAGCTTAAGGGATAAGTAAACCTTTAAAATAAGTGAATGTAAAACTGACGAGTGGGCTATTCTAAGCACTTTTGTTATTTAAATTCATTGTTTATTTTATTTTTATTCCAAGATATTAAGGGATGCATGTACTGTTAATATGAATGAATTGTATTAGGAGAAAGAAAGATGCTGCTCTGATGTTCTTCTGCTTAGGAAATAAATTAGAAACCTTTCTCAAATCTTTCCTAAGCAGAAGAACATCAGAGCAGTCTCTTTCTTTCTCCTGACAACTTCCTTGACTACTTGGTGGTCAGACTGGTGGGAAAATGACCAACAGGTTGCAGTTGCACCATCAACTTGACGACCTGGTTGAGAAGTTTCTACAGAGGGGCTAGAAACAACATGATCTTCTAATCTGTAAACAGAAAGCCTTAACCCACACCCAAGACAAACTGCTTGTGGCAACAGATCCGGGGTCACCCACTCGGCAAACGGATAGGATGTGCCATACATAGCCATTGGTCAGTATTGGAGAGGGACACCACTCTACCATCCTCCTTTAGGACACATCCAGGATTGCCTACAGAAAGGGCAGGAACTTACGTGACCTACTGGTGAAGACTGATCCGAAACATTACTACCTCTCAGAACCAACCACTTCGTGGCTCAATCCACTGATGAAAAGATGCTACAAATGTCCCTCATGCCCCAACTGTGATAACATGATTTCTGGTGCAACTTTTAACCACCCCCATACAGGGAAAACTATTGAAATTAATTACGGATTGTCATGCACCTCCAGATTCCTGATCTACTTCATCAGAAGCCCATGTGGACTTGTGTATGTTGGAAAAACCATCACCACCTTCAGAGAACGGATGGCCAACCATAGATCATCCATCAGGGCGGCATTGGAGACCAGGAAGGCAGATGCACCTGTTGCCCTCCTAAAACATTCCCTATCGAGTCTGCGTTGTATGCTGATAGATCAGGTTCCTCCACCGATACGAGGTGATAATAGAGAGCGTATGTTACTCTAATTGGAGCTGCGCTGAATACATAGACTTAACACAATTAGTCCATATGGACTCAACAAACTGGTATCTTACTTGGCTTTTATATTCAAGTAACTGATGTGACTTTTTTGGGATATTCTACTGTATATACATTGGGAATATCCCTCACAGATGTCCTGGACACATATTGAATAAAGTGAAATAGGACCTTTAAAAGGAATTGTTCAGTGTAAAAATAAAAACTGGATAAATAGATATGCTGTGCAAAATAAAAAATGTTTCTAATATAGTTAGTTAGCCAAAAATGTAATGTATAAAGGCTGGAGTGACTGGATGTGTAACATAATAGCCAGAACACTACTTTCTGCTTTGCAGCTCTCTTGGTTTACACTGACTGGTTACCCTGGTTACCAGGCAGTAACCAATCAGAGACTTGAGGGGGGACATATCTGTTGCTTTTGAATCTGCGCTGAATGCTGAGGATCAATTGCAAACTCACTGAACAGTTATGTCCCATGTGGTCCCCCTTCAAGTCGCTGACTAACTCAGAGTTAGAGAGCTGAAAAGTAGGACGTAGTGTTCTGGCTATTATGTTAGACATCCAGTCACTCCAGCCTTTATACATTACATTTTTGGCTAACTAACTATATGAGAAACATTTTTTATTTTGCACAGCCTATCTATTTACACAGTTTTTATTTTCACACTGAACTGTTCCTTTAATTGACCAGGTTGTATTGGTGTAGATACTTGATGCTTTTATCTATACCCTTATCCACATGGATTGGCTGGTCTGTAGTGACTGGTAGTAATCTTGCAGAGACTCGAGTTAACATTAATAACTTATGACATACTACTATATTCAATCCTGGCACATCGTTATTTCCACTGACACTTTTTTCTCTCCTCCTCCCCCCTACGATACTCACCTTTTACTATCCCACAGGTTGGTTATATAAACCCATTTTTACTTTGGTTGTCTGTTTTTCCATATTTTTTCTGTCTTTTCTACTTTAATCTATCTTTTTTGGCCTCCTGTGCGATCTAGTACCATGTACCCTTAACTTTATTAACCTGCATAAGTTTGGACACAGGTGTCTGGAGCAAGTGGATTCCTTATAACGTTTATTAATTTTTAAAAAAAAACTTTACATTTTTTATCTTTATTCATTTCCCCACATTTAAAGGGTGCAATTTGGGAAAAACCTGTTGCCCAATGGTCCCCCTGAATGCTCAGGGGGTGCCCAGTGGCACTTGATTCAACCAGTACCCGGGGGATATATGCACGATTTTTGAGTACTCCACTGCCCCCAAGTCTAGTCCATAGCGCTGCACACAATTGAGTGCAGCCAAATCCTGAACAAATGAGCGACACACGGGAAGGGAGGAGTTCCCTTTACAACATTGGCACCTGCACAAGGGCATACCGGAACGGCTTAGGATAGCCGCACTTACTCTCCTGGCGAACCGGTTGGTGTATGACTCGACCGCTCAAGCAGGTAACCGCCTACGTTACTTATTCTGCTGATTTCACAGCACCATACGCTTATTTTCCCTTGACACTTGCTGCACAATCCGACAACCGGCTAACCATTACGGGTAGTTGCAGATCTTTATTTTACTTTATAAGTTACGATACTCACACGGTCTCCTCACATGGATGTTTATTCTTGGGGCTGGTTGGGCACACACCTTACTCTCTAGCGACTATGATCACCGCATACTGCTACAATTATGTGATAATTTGTATAAGGATCAATGATTATTTAGCTCGTTTTGTAACATTGTTATATTGTACACTTCAGTTAACTTCCACATTAGAAGGAGTGTATTGTAGAACTAGACTATGTATACACACTGCTTACGTCACTTTTTTCCTGCACGTCATTTATGTGTATTTAAGATGGTGTCTGTTTGTGGTAGCATTTGGAAAAAGGCTGAAACGTTAGATGCGCCTCTGAGGGTGTTGGTAATACATTATTTTCATTTTTTCACATTAAGTCCTATGAGTGTGACTTCCTTCAGCAACTATTACTACTGTCAACGAGGTTCACACCCAGGCAGAATACACAGCGATGTCAAGCGTGCTGGTAGCTAGTTTACTATAGGTGGTGCACCCCCGCTTAATGTTTTCAAAAATTAGTGGTGAACACAACTTTCCCTTGTTTGTTATAGTTATACAGGAGCAGTGACCAGCTCCATGTTGTAGCTCCCACCCTTCCCAACTATAGTCAGGTGATCCCACTGGTGTCTAATAAAAGGGCAGCCAAGTTTGGGAGTTTTACTTTGAAAGCAGCTAGTAAGTTGCAGGTAAAACTTAGTCCCTTTGTAAAATGTATAATGAAGCAATAGAATCCTTAACGAATCAGATGCAAGTTTAGTGAGTGTAGAAACTGGCCACACTGGAGATGACTTTGACGTAGTTGGCCATCTTAAATATATTGCAATATATGGACAAACAATCCCTGTTTTGTTTGAAGGGTAAGGCATTCTTGGCAGCTTAAGGCACAAAATGTTTCTATGTCCTTAATATATAGATACTGGGTTGAGTGCAGAGGACCTCTTGTATTTGTATATATATATATATATATATATATGCTACCAACTGCAGCAGGGATTTTAGCAGCAGCGTTATGGGTTAACCAATGCTAAATTAGTAGAAAAAAGGGCAAGCCGCCATCCACAGAACATTTACAAATCGGAAATTGTTGCCTGGCAGTGTCATTACTTTGATTTTATTATGGTCTGTCATTTCATACAGTATGTAAATGAGGGCTGTTGTTCAGAGCACAACATACAGTGTTACTCATTCGACAAATGTCACCTCTAATTGGGAACAAAAAGATAATGCCATTTTAAATTAGAAAGGCTATATTTCCTACAAGCAAAACTACAGGAATGCCTACCCATAGGGGTGTTATTGAATGCCTCTGAAAGTCAGACATGTCTTTTTTAACATTTATTGCCTTACTGTGGCTTTATTTTATTTTTTGTTTGCTGGTAACATATAAAATCGTGGCTGGTGCTACAAGCGGTATCCCTTTGGGTTATTTGTGAGCAAAGCAATAAGGAATTTAAATACATGTATGGGACCTGTTATCCAGAATGCTCGGGACCTGGAGTTTTCCGGATAAGTTGTCTTTCCATAATTTGGATCTTCATACCTTATATCTACTAAAAAAACATTTAAAGATTAATTGAACCCAGTAGGATTGTTTTGCCTCCAGTAAGGATCAATTATATCTTAGTTGGAAACAAGTACAAAGTATTGTTTTATTACTACAGAGAAAAAGGTAATTGTTTTTAAAAATTTAAATTATTTGATTAAAATGGACATGGTGGGACATGACCTTCCTGTAATTCAGAGCTTTTTCGGTAATGGGTTTCTGGTTGATGGAATTTAGTCAAGGCAACATTATACCCAAACCTTTTTGTGAATAACATTGATTATATTATATTATAGAAGCACTTGGGGGGGGGGGTAGCTATAGTTTAAGGGGGTTATTTACTAAACTCTGAATGCCAAAAACTGCTTTTTTTTGTGGAAAAAAAAATTACAAATTTTTCGAAATTTATTAAACCCAGAGGATGGAAAAAGTCAGAATCTGAAAATTTGCCATCTCCGACCTGCCAAGGTTGCATATAAGTCAATGGTAGAAGTCAAAAAGATTTTTTGACAAGCACTGCGTATCTTGACAGCGCTATATAAATAAATGATGATGATGATGACCTGTGCTGCGTTTTGTGCAATAATCCGAAGTTTTCGGGGGGTTTTGGGTAAAAATTCCGGTGAAAATTTGAAGCGTTTTCAGGAGGATATGCATATTTTTCATGGTTTTATAAAAATTTTTCCTGCAAGCAAAATTTTCCGGAAAGTGCATTAATAAATAACCCGAAAAAACCCAGTGCAAATTTTGTCGGAGTTTTTTTCAGGAAATATTGAGATAAATTTGGACTTTGATAAATAACCCCCTAAAAGTGTTTATTATTTATGAATTATTTTACAAAGCCTGTTATGTAAGGCAAACCCCTCACCCATCTCTTACTGAACCCAATACATTTGTTTTCTTGCAGTAAACTTAAGTCTGATTCCAGGCTGTGTATTTCTCCTCTCATCAATAGCTTCATTCCTTTCTTTACATACTCAGCATTAAACATAATATTCAGGTGAATATTGCCATCATTCAGCCTGTGGCCAATAGACTAGACTGGGTGGGACTGGCCTCGCAAGGACACCATCATTATTTCTTTCATTTAAGCCACTGTCTGGCTTTGAAGTTGTTGACAGATTATTCCCTCAGGAAAAGGTATTGATTTTCCATCACAGTTGAAAAAGTCTGATTGACTTAAATGGAACCACAAAGGAGTGTTGAAATCTTTGGATCATAGATCTTCAGTTGCCATTGGCTGTTACAATGAAGAAGATCATCAGAAAAATTTTAATTTTAATTTACTATTGTCAGATCCTAGGCTTCTTATTTTCTGGTGGTTGGGGTCAAGGCAATTTTAAACATTATTTAAAACTTTGAATGCAAACAAGCATTTTAAAGTCAAAGGGGTATATTTAAGTTAGAGATCACACAGTCCTCTAGAGTGAAATTCCGCCTCTCTCCATTCATTTCTATGGGATTTTTAAAGACGTATTTATGGAAGGGTGAAAGTTCATCCTTTGATAAATATGCCTTTATTGGAGAGGCATAATGCCCCGGGACCTGCACTAGGAACTAGCGTTTTATGTTACTCTTATGATTAGCAACTGACTCATAGAAAATGACAAACAAGATACCGTGGGGCAAATTCACTAAGCGCCGAACGCTAGCGTTACTTCGTTGGCGTTTGGCATTTTCGTTACTGCGCAAATTCACTAACGAACGCTGACGTAGATTCGCTAGTGTTACTTCGCACCCTTACGCCTGGCGAATTATCGCTACGGACGTAACTACGCAAATTCACTAAAGCGCAGTGTACTAACCGCTACCTTTTACGCTAGACTTCCTTCGCCACCTCAGACCAGGCGAAGCGCAATAGAGTAGATGGGGATTGCTTCAAAAAAAGTCAAAATTTTTTCTAAGTCCCAAAAAACGCTGGCGTGTTTTCTACATTATGGGTGATAGGCTGAAAAAGATCGTAAATTATTTTGGGGCTCCCCTCCTTCCCCCCTACATTTCCTGACTCATGGCAATTTACCTAGACAGTGGGCACATGTGTAGGGCAAAATAAAATTTTTATTTGATGTTTTGAAGGTTTTCTAGGCATTTGTAGTGCTGATACGTATTCCTCCATTGAAATTTGAATTTGGCGCCGTATGCAAATTAACCATCGCTAGCGTAACTTCGCTTAGCGAATCAACGCTAGCGCAACTTCGCAACCTTATGCTACCCCTGAGCGCAACTTCGGATTTTAGTGGATTTGCGAAGCGCTGGCGAAACTACGCCTGGCGAAGTGTGGCGAAGTGCGGCGAAGTTATGCCTGGCGCAACTACGAATCTTAGTGAATTTGCCCCCTTGTGAGCTGATGATTGGAAAGCTGTATGGCAGCCACATAAACAAATGCATGTTGGTTGAGGAAGATGTTGTCAACGTTCGAGGTGAATTTTCGAATAAAAAAAAAAATTCAATTTCAAGCTTTTATTGTGTATTTCGACTTGGGAATAGACTAAATTCGATTTGAATTTGAAAAAAAATCGAAAATTCAAATATCGAAATTTATCATGTAAAATTCGACTTCGACCATTCCCCATCTAAAACCTGCCGAATTGCTGTTTAAGCCTATGGGGGACCTCCTAGAACCTATCAAAGTTTGAAAAATCAGTTTTTTTGGGGAAAAACGCTCAATCGAATTTGATCAAATGTGCTATTCCTTCGATTCGTACGATTCAAATTCAGCCAAATACGGTCCTATTCGATCGAAAACTGACCTATTCGACCAACAAAAAACTTCGACTGGTCTTTTTGAATTTCAAAGTTTTTTCAATTCGAAATTCGACCCTTGATAAATATGCCCCTAACTATCTAAAATGATAGGCGAGCCTAAAATGGAAAAATCTCAGACCTGCAAACAGTGAATAGCTTGGCAGAAAGAATGGCAAGTGATCGAAGGCAGAAAATACAGTAACAAAGGGCTTGCACTTTGTCAGGAGGGAAAAATATGACATCTTACCTTTAAAAAAGACAAAGTTTCCCTCGCCGTTCTCATACACTGCATCAATGCCAGGAGGCAGCCCCCTCCAGAAATAGGTTATCTGCATGGGGTAGCCGTCCATAACCTTGTTGTTTCTTACACGCCAGAACCACTGATCCTATTATATGAAACAATAAAAATAAATAGGTAAATATATAATACAGGTATGGGATCTGTTATCCAGAAACCAGTTATCCAGAAAGCTTTGAATTACAGAAAGTCCATCTCTCACAGGCTCCATTGTAATTAAATAGTGAAAATGTAAAAAAATGATTTGCTTTTTCACTGTAATAATAAAACAAAGATAAAATGACTCCTAATTGGAAGCAAAACCAGCCTATTGGGTTTATTTAATGTTTACATGATTTCCTAGTAGACTTAAGGTACGAAGATCCAAATTATGGAAAGATCTGTTTTCTGGAAAACCCCAGGTCCCGAGCATTCTGGCCAACAGGTCTCATACTTGTTGGTTTTAACCTTCTATCTGGAATTGCACAACAATGCATCTAGTTTGGATATGCACAACAGTCATTCAGTTGTTCAGTATACAGTCGTCTTCATTTTCTGTAGTGAATGGAGAAAAACCCTTAAATCAAAGGTCTCCAAACTGTGGAAGTGGTGTGTTTGGAGCAGGGACATGGGGTTTAAACTAAATGCCACTTGGGATGAGAACTGGCGGATGTCTAATTCCTATTCTAGGTATACTTAAAAGTCCATAAAATAACTTAAATGAGATTGGGAATATTATGTTAAGAGATTTAAATCAATTGGGAACAAAAGATGTTCAATCATATTGAACAGAAGGTTCACATATTGCTATAATGAGTATTTTATATTCTTCTGCTTATATAACAAATATATAACAATATATAGTGAATAAAGTATCCCCTCTTGTAAAATATAAGGATATTATAAGTTACCGAGGAGTTTCATGACCATATAAAAACACGAGGCTGAAGGCCGAGTGTTTATATACAGGGCATGGAACTCCGAGGTAACTTCTAATATCCTCATATTTTACAACTGGGGGTACTTTATTAATTATAATACACAAATTTTAGTGAGTCATGTGACAGAAATGACATCACTACTCACCGTTTATAACTGATGACATCACTACTCACCGTTTATAAGGATATCATTTACAAGATATTTATGGCTTTTGTGTATTATAAAGAAAATTATATATATATTGTTTGTTAAACTGACTGCTTTATACTAATGTCTTTGGCCTGATTTGTCAGATTTGACTCCATTTTGTCGTGTCACCAGCAGAAATGTTGAGAGAGAGCGCAGGTCAGATGCTACAGGTTAACATTTGGACTCTCCTGATCTTTACCTTGTCTTGGCTAAACCGTGCAGCTTCAAGGGAAACGCATAAGGTCACTTTTCCTGTTTTATAAACTACAGGAATAAAAAGGTCATTGATTCAACAATAAAAGGAAGTGGTCGGTGGAAGGGAGAGACAAACAAACTAAATGACATCCTTTAAGTAGGAGGAAAAAAAAAAGATGCATGACGCTCTTTGTATAACATTTCGTTACTTCAAAATGAGCATTTCAGTCAAAAGGGAACGACTTGGAAAATATATTATTTCTGACCACTGAATCTTTTCCTAAGTCTTGAGATCAGATAAGCATATGGTTCAACGTATTAAACTAAGGAACTAAATAAATGGAAAAAACCCCAAAAACTAACAGAAACAAAAAATAAAACAAAAAGGTAGCAGAGATGTAAAAAGTTTAACTATGACATGGTGATCAAAAATCTTGGAGAGCCCTGCCCAGTTTTTCTAATTTGGAAAACAGGGCAGGCAGTTTTGACTCAGGCAGCCCTTTTGATAATGGATTAAAAACTGACAGATGGCAATCCTTATGTGGCCTCAAGTGTCGTTGCTCTAAAATGGATGCAATTGTCATGTGAATGACTATTCATTATTAGTTACTTGCGTCCACGCACACTCCTTGCACTTCTATCTAAAGGGTCATTTACAACAGCAAGTGCAATGTACAAGTTTGGACACAAATCTGCATATTTTCTCCAGAATTCCTGCATTATTGCTACCGCCCAGAGGGTTGCGCTGCCGCAATTGCTCCCCATGCATCAACATGGAAAGAAATTCATCTGTGTGTGTGTGTGGCAGCAACTCGGATGCATGTTTTGAGCAATATTTTCAGATTGGGGATTGTGCCACTCAGCATTAAATTGATGTTTGCATGTGATTCATTAGCCAATGATTAAGTGCCCACCGGCATGAAATGCGTACGGCTATGTATTTATCTATTTTGTGGCCTAAATAAAGTTCTCAGTTCTTTTACAAGCCTGTTTGTAGGATCCTTGAGTGCCTGCCATTTTTCTTCTTTGGGTACCTCCACCTTGAGCCGTAAGTCTGGGGCATGAGTACCCAGGCCCCACATATTACTGGTGAGCTAATATATTTTTTTTACATTGGGACCTTCTTTATAAATGTATGCACAGGGTCTGATTGGGCTGGTAGGACGCCGAGAAAAAAACTGGTGGGCCCCGGCCCTCATGGGCCCCCAGTGGCCCAGACCCTCTCCTCGGTTGGCTGGGCCATAAAAAGTACCTAAATGTAGGCCATCAAGCGCTGGTGTTCGTTTATGCACGCCAGCATTCACACACGCACACCGTGCCGGCGTTCATGAATGCGCACTGCAGGGTCCCCCGGATGTTGGCGCCCAGTGGGCCCCCAATCGTCCAGTCCAACCTTGTGTTTGCAAATCTGTTCTGCCTACTATTGCAGTCTGTTGTGTGAACCCTGACATTATCCCTGCAGTCAGAGTGGTGGTAGCTCCAGGGCTCCCTTCCATCAACAGACACCCTTGCACGGAGTTGCTCACAAATAGGTACACGGTGGCTGCTATTGGCTATCACATTATTGGAGCTCAGCTGTTGATCTCACAGTATTACACTGGCTTATGAGTGATTTAAAGAGAACATATATACATACATCCATACTGTAGATGCTTAATAAGCCATCTCTACATATTGGTTTCCATGTTGTTTTCTAAAAATTGTTTTCCTAGTGTGCTTCCTCAACCCAACTCTGTTTTTTGTGCAAATCACCAAACCATGCTGTGTGTCAGAGGTGTTTTGCAAATTGCCATCTTGTGTTGGAATCAGCCAGTCAGAGCAGAGGAAATCTGTAAGTGACTCACAGCATCATTGTATGTATTGGAAAAAAAAGGTTAGGTTGAGGGACTCGCAGACACATTTTTAAATATAAAAACAAATGTTAGAATAAAATAACACAGACTCTCTGAAGCAGGCATATTAAAAATTTACTACAAAAGATTAATGAATGATTTATGATAGCGACAGTTCCCTTTTAATAATACAAGATAATGCCCTTTTCAGAATAAATAGCAGCAAGCTCCATATAGATATATATATATATATATATATATATATATATATATATAAAAAAAATGTGTTATTTATCTAATGCTTTTCCCCTTAAGGTTCTAAAGAACCGTGCTGCAGTGAAGACCGCTGCCCAGTTTAACTGCAAACAGCTCATTGTATTTACTCTTCTAGGAAAAACTTTAGTTTAGTGCGGCGACCATTAGCAGCCAAGGAGACTGTTTTTGTTATTCTAACTACATTAGTAATGGTATTTAAAACACAACAGGGCAACATTAAACAAACAAACAAAAACCTATGGTTCTATATGGTGTTGCCCCTTTACACCAGGTCAATTACACCCGTGATTAAAGGACACACAGAGGTTTTTAACAACCCTTTAGCCATTATTGTACTTGAAAGGGCACATTAATTGCAAAAAGCTTCCTCAACAGTGTGTCCATACCTCCCAACTGTCCTGTTTTTAGAGGGACAGTCCCACTTTTTACAGCTCAACCCGCATACTGGAAAGTCCAGTTTTTCTCTGCATTGAACAGCCAGAAAAACAAAGTTTCTAACTTAATTGGCTTTTGGCAGAGAGCCCAGAACAGCCACAGCTTCAGATAAGATACTTTTGCAAAAATTTTGAGATAAGCAAATAAGTAATTGTAACAATATAAGATAACTGGTCCCTTGGGAGAAGTTAGACTCCCAGGTTAAGGGGCAATTCACCTTCATTAGCAAAACTGTAATAACTGGAAAAAAAAACACAGAAATATGTTCAAACTTTCATAACCTGCCAAATTTTGTAAAATGAACATGGTAATTAGGGGGTGTGGCCACAAAAATGGGCGTGGTGAAAAAATGTTCGCCGCGCTACGGTCGGCAACATTTTTCTCCCTCTTTTTATTTCCAAAATGTAGGGAGGTATGGTGTCCAGAGATACTGAATGAATGCTTTTTCTAATTATACATACAGTATATTCGTCATGATAAAAATTCACTTTTAACTCCCATCAATGATTTAACTGATGCTGACCATGAATACAGTTTATATTGCAATCTTCAGGATCCATGCCAACAATTCTGGTGTTGAAACAGTATGCTCTTCGCAAATAAAAAAAAAAGTAATCATTTTTCATGAACACATAATTTATTTACAGATAACTGTATTTTGGGCACCAGAGCCTCAAGGGTCATGTATATCATCCATAAGACTCGACCTTAAACAACAAAATAAATGCCAAAAGGCATTAGAGTATTATAGCTTCTCTATGTTGGAACAGTTCACTCATGCCTGTAAGTGTCACAATACATTATCATGTCATGTCTCCTAAGCTACGGAATTCTGTTTACTCGTGCCCTAAATAAATGCCTCTAAGTGTAATACGCAAGGATTAGCTGACGGCACTTACTGAGACTAAAGCTGGCCATAGACGCAAAGATCCGATCGTTCGGATCCTCGAACGATCGGACTTCCCCATCTCCCGACCTGCCCCTAACCTTCAGTTTAAATAAAGTAGTAAAAGAACAGATCAGCTGATGTTCTGCCCCTGACAGCAATCGTACGATAGTTATGTCCGACAAAGTTGGTGACAGTCTCCCACTGAAAATCGTACGATCGGCAATACATGCAGAGATATTATGGCCAGCCGACAGAAATCTTATAACCTGTCCGATCGACTGAACGACTGATCTCCATGGGACGAAAAATGTCGGGACTCTCCACACATGGTCCGAAAATCGTACGAACCGAGGATTCACACGATCGGATCTTTGCGTCTATGGCCTAGGGGTATGTTTATCAAAGAGTGAAGTTAGAGATCACCACAATCCTCTAGAGTGAAATTCCGCCACTCTCCATTCATTTCTATGGGATTTTGAAAGGCGTATTTTTCAAAGGATGAACTTTCACTTTCACCCATTGACAAATAATCTTATAAAAATCCAACAGAAATGAATGGAGATTGTCAGAATTTTACTCTAGAGGACTGTGACAATCTCTGACATTTTGATAAATATACCCATAAGAGCAGGGATCCCCAACATTTTGAACCCATGAGCAACATTCAGACGTAAAAGGAGTTGGGGAGCAACACTAGCATGAAAAAATTTCTTGGGGTGCCAAATAAGTGCTGTGATTGGCCATTTGGTAGCCCCTATGTGGATTGTCAACCTGCATTGAGGCTCTGTGTGGCAGTGCAACTGTTTTTTAAATAACCAAAACTTGTCTCCAAGCCCAGAATTCAAAAATAAGCTCTTGATTTGAGGCCACTGGGAGCAACATCCAAGGGGTTGGAGAGCAACATGTTGCTTACGAGCTACTGGTGGGGGACCACTGCATAAGAGTATATTCTTTCATAAGAATATGAAAAGCATGTGATTAGAAAAGACGGGTTTGTGTTACAATTTGTGGGATTAGAAATGAACACTATACAATAGTGACCTACATTACTGTGTATACTCGAGTATAAGCCGACTCGAGTATAAGCCGAGGTACCTAATTTTACCTACAAAAACTGGGAAAACTTATTGACTCGAGCATAAGCCTAGACAAAACTACAGCCCTGTCTCCCAGCAGCACACATTCCGCCAAAGCGACCCCCCCAGCGATCAACCGGACTTCTTTGCAAAGTTGATGGTGACAGAGAATTGCCAAACAGATTACTGTGTGCATTGTCCCACTGCCCCACTACCATGTGCAGAGGGTGCTGTGTGATATTGCCATCACTGTTAATCTTTCGTATAACCAACAGAGGGCTCTGTGTGATATTGCAGTCACTGTTATTCTTTCATATAACCAACAGAGGGCGCACTGTTATTCTTTCATATAACCAACAGAGGGTGCTGTGTGATTTTGCAGTCACTGTTATTCTTTCATATAACCAACAGATGGCGCTGTGTAATATTGCAGTCACTGTTATTCTTTCATATAACCAACAGAGGGCGCTGTGTGATATTGCAGTCTCTCCCCAACCGAACTGTTGGTATAGGAATAGTGTTGGTATAGTGACTGCAATCTCAGATACTGCCCGCTGACTCGAGTATAAGCCGAGGTACACTTTTTCAGCACATTTTGGATGCTGAAAAACTCGGCTTATACTCGAGTATATGCAGTAATCATTTATGCATGCTATTGATATTTCATATGTCTCTAATGTGGCTAGAAATCCTTTAAAGTAATAAAGGCAGCCATCTTTGCCATGCAGAGTCCTCTTCATAAACCATCAACACAAGATGATAACCAGACCTATTGCAATTAACTCAGCATTTTAATTAGAAATACAGAAAAACAACTTTGCAGGTTGAGGGACAGGGAGCATTCGGGAACTTCCGTCCCTTTGATAAAGCAAAATTGAAACTGATAGATGAAGCAGACACTGATGCGAAGGAAGGAATTCAATTACTACAAATCACAACAAAGTGCTGAATGTTATCTCTTCTGGTACTGGTACCATCTCAAAATCTAATTCCAATCTGTTATGGGTTGGGTTGTCCCACTGACACACACTAACCTGAAAGGACATGTAATCAGATAACACCATTTCAGTATAAAGGTGTGTAATATCTCATGTAGTCATAAAAATTTTTAGTTTTAAGAAAATGTAATTTAAAAAAATGTAAACCAACTTAGATTTATACAAATAAATGGTCAAACATTTAGGGGTATTTATTAAACTCCGAATTAAAAAAATCACGAAAAATTTGCGATTTTTTTTAATTATAAAATCTGACTTTTAAAAAAAAAATCACAAATTTTTCGGAATTTATTAAACCCAGAGGATGGAAAAGTCAGAATCAGAAAATCCGGCATCTCAGACCTGTCGAGGTTGCATATAAGTCAATAGGAGAAGTCCCAATGATTTTTTTGTGCGCTGAGTTTCGTGCAATACCCAGAAGTTTTCGGGCCAGAAATCGTTTTCTGGCCCGAAACGGGTGAAAAATCCGAAAAAAACTTGAAAATCGGATGAAATAAATTAGAATTTCAAGCTATTTTTTGTGTACTTCGACTAGAGAATAGTCCAAAGTTGATTTGAATTTGAAAAAAATTAAAAAATTTGAATATCGAAATTTATCATGACTCTTTAAAAATTTGACTTGAACTATTCGCCATTTAAAACCTGCCGAATTGCTGTTTTAGCCTATAGGGGAACTTGTAGAACCTATCATACGAATCGCAGGAATAGCACATTCGATCGAATTTGATACAAAGTTTTTCCAAAATTTTATTTTCAAAGTCCACCAATTGACTCCAAATACGAGGTCCCCCATAGGCTAAAACAGCAATGCGGCAGGTTTTAAATGGCGAATGGTTGAAGTCGAATTTTTAAAGAGACAGTGCATGATAAATTTCGATATTCGAATTTTTGAATTGTTTTCAAATTCAAATCTAATTTGGACTATTCTCAATTCGAAGTACACAATAAATAGCTCGAAATTCGAATTTAAATTGCATTTATTGATATCTAGTTCCCCACCAAACAATTTGCATGGCACTAGCTACAGAAAAGGCCATTCCGGGATTTACTTATGAAATACAGATTGCACCGCTTTACAAAGATTACAGATGAAATCAGAAATGTCTGTTTTGGCCTGAAGCAAACAAAGTACAAGCAGCAGTGAGACATATGAAAATCCTCCGGGGTCACGCTCAGATTTTATCCCAATGAAGATGTATTACATTACAAATGTACTAGTAAAATAAATTAAACTTGCAGACCCAGAGCAACAAATGCAGAGAGCAAGAGTAACACATCAATAATTTTAATTAACGTCAAATATGGCAAACATAAGTAATGAAATATTGATTGCTAGCAAGCTACTACATACCCAGCTCCTGTGACATAGCTATGAATGAATGGATCTGTCCATGAAGTTCTAGAAAAAAATTTTTTGAGCCTTAGGGCAACAGTTTGTCGGAGGCATTTTCTTTTTCACAGTCAAACATCCATGCCCCCAGTCACCAACGATTGCCTCTTTCCTCCCCTCTATAAACCTTTATAGCTATTGTCAAAATTAAAGTTTATATTTGGGCTAGGTAGAATGCACAAGTTTGGGATTCGTTATCCGGAAACCTGTTATCCAAAAAACTACAAATTACGGAAAGGCTGTCTCCCATTATCTTTATTCAAATAATCCAAATTTTAAAAAATGATTTCCTTTCTCTCTGTAATAATAAAACAGTAGCTTGTACTTGATCCAAACTAAAATACAATTAATCCTTATTTGAAATAAAACCGGCCTATTGAGTTTATTTAAAATGTACATTCTAGTAGACTTATGGTATGGAGATCCAAATTACAGAAAGATCCGTTATCTGGAAAACCCCAGCATTCTGGATTATAAATCTCATACCTGTATAATATTCTGTAAATTAGAGTTGTTTTGGGAAAAAGTAATAAGATAATAAAACAGATGTGTGTGCTAACTTTTATGCTATTCCGCCTTTCTCTGACAAAGCAGCAGTTCAGTCATGCTTTATGGCTAAGATTATAGCTACCTTCAACAAACTTATCCTATTAAAAAAAAGCAAAGACAGATTTACAATGGGCAAAGGCCCAGACAATAATAATTTGAGTTTAGCAGTGGCATCCCTGTCCAAAGTTGGTAGTAGGCATAAAGTGCTGGAACACAGGGAAGCCCTATACCAAGTAGGGTATAATATATACAGTGCAACTGTACTTGGCATGGTATATTACTGGGCAAGGTATAATAATATACACAATGTATGCCTGATGAAGCAGCGTTCCCCTGAAGCATTGCATCATTATTAAAGGGCAGTAAACCTTTTCATTTACTTTTAGTATGTTACAGAATATCCTATTCCTAGCAACCTTTGCAAGTGGTCTTCATTATTTATTCGTTATAGTTTTTAAGTTATCTGCCTTCCTACCTCTTTACTAGGGTCCCTAACTGGTGATGTGTGGGTCGGGTTTTTCCCGACCCACACCTGATCCTAACCCGCCCTCCCTCAGCTCGCCACATCCGACTTCATCTGACAATGATGTCACAAAAGGGGCGGGGCAAGCAGGCGAACGGCTATAAAGCCGGCATTTGTAGATGGCGGGCAGCAAGAAAAAGAGTAGAGCTCAACCCGCACCCGTCCGCCACCCGCGAAAAGGAGTGCGAGGTTGGCCGGCCCACACATCACTATCACGGACCCCAGCAGGCAAAAAACGATTGCTCTGTGAGGCTTCAAATGTATTGTGATTTTACTTTGTATTACTCCTCTTCCTAGCCAGCTCCCCTCTTATATGTATTCCAGTCTCTCATTCAAACCACTGCCCGGTTGCTAGAGAAAATAAGACCACAGCAGCCAGATATTTACTGAAATACCAAACTGGAGAGCTGCTGAACTAAATAACTGAAAAACCATAAGAAAAATGAAGACTAATTGCAATTTATCTCAGAATATCATTGTCTATATCATACTAAAATTAAACTTGAAGCAGAACTACCCCTTTAAACATGCATGGGGTTGCCCCCACATGCAGATAACCTGTTGTGCCAGTTTATATATATATATATATATATATATATATATATATATATATATATATATATATAGATAGATAGATAGATAGATAGATAGATAGATAGATAGATAGATACAGACCCAGCACTGAGTCACTGGATAGAAAAACTGGTGATGCCTTTCATTGCACTTTATAAATACTCATCATATTTGGGTTTTATTTACCTGGCTATAAGCATTGGGGCTCTTGAGAGTTGAACATTTGTATAGCAGGCAAATACATTCCCACTGATGCACAAATAAGAATATTTACAACTGAGGTCAATAGTGACATAAAGTAGGTAATGATGTTAAAGGGTGGTTCGCCTTTAGGGCTGGGACACACTGGGCAGTTTGGGGAGATTTAGTAGCCTGGCGACTAATCGCCACGACTTTTCTCCCGAATGCCTCCCCTTGCTCTGCGCCTGGATAAAATGAGAAGTCGCCGGCGCTAATCTCACACGGCGATTTGTTTTCCAAAGTCGCCCGAAGTTGCGTCAGTAGGACACTTCGGGTGACTTCGGAAAACAAATCACCGCGTGTGATTAGCGCGGGCGATTTTTCATTTTAGCCAGGCGCAGAGCGAGGGAAGGCAAATCGGGGAAGATTGGTCTCCAGGCGACTAAATCTCCCCAAATCGCCCAGTGTGTCCCAGCCCTTAAGGTTACTCTTGGTATGTTATAGAATGGCCAACTCTAAGCAACTTTTCACTTGGTTTTCATTATTTATTTTTTATAGTTATTTTGCCTTTTTTCCTCTGAAACTTTGCAGCTTTTAAATGAGCGTTGCTGACCCCTTCTAAAAAGCAAATGCTCTGTAAGGCAATGTATTATTATAGCTAATTTTTATTACTAGTCTTTCTATTCAGGCCTCTCCTATTCATATTCCAGTCTCTTATTCAAACAAATTCATGGTTGCTACCCAATTGCTTAAAATGCAAATTGAAAGCTGCAGAATAAAAATAACTTAAAAACCCTAAATAATAAAAAATTAAAACCAGTTGCCCGTTGTCTCAGAATATCACCCTCTACATAATACTAAAAGTTATCTCAAAGGTGAACAGCCCCTTTAATGGGTGCAAGATACATAACTGAAGACTATAAGAAATCTGATGAGTTGGGCAGTGTTTTAATCAAAGAATGGCAACATGGTAGAGGCAAGCATGAGAGGAGCAAGAAGAACATCTCTACCAATCATGAGCATAGAGCTAATGCAGCAGTCGGTTCAGCGGGTGAAGCTTCTCAAATTGATAAGGAATAAAGACAAGGACAGGAGGAGTGTATGGAGGAATGTTGCTGCTTTTTGCTTGCACATACAGAGGCGGAAAAATTGCACGATTGATAAATCCCTATTTGCCAACAGCAGGTCCCAGAAGCATAGACACATTCACAATGATCCAGAGTAAATCAAGGATTTTAGGTTAGGGGAGACTTTCTTCAATTACACTCTGCAATATGATCCTACTGTTTGTCAGCAGAATAAACTGATGTACCATTTATAGAAATAATCATTTCCAATATACCGCTCACTCATGTGCTTTAATGTTTATTCCCCATTCAAACTTTATCAGAGAGACAGGTCTTCTAAAAGATGAGGCATTGAAGTCATATTTTCACAGCTGTAGAAGACGCACTGAAAGCCTGCATTCCTCTTCTTATCATTGCAGCCGCAGATTAAAAATCAGGGGGCCCCCCCTTCAGTGCTGGAAATAGGGTGTCACCAAATTTAGGGACTGTGGGATGTAAACAAATAAGGGATTTCAAACATAAAACCCTTCAACTCCCAGCTGGAGAACAGCGGATTGGACATCCTTTGCGAGTACACAATTAAAAGATAACTGATAGAGGAGCAGTATATCTCCTTTTCCACCATTATTTTAATAAAAAGGGCTTGTGCTCAACTTAATCCTTGCCTATTCTCCTAATTAGGAACAAATTACCAGTCTATGAACAAGCTGCTCCTTATCTCAAAGTCTAACCTGCATCAGCTGTGGGAAGGGAGTGTTTGTTTATACTGAGGGCTTCTCGGTAGGCGGCCTGTTTGTTTGAGTGCTTGAAACACCAGAAAGTAGAATGTGACTTTAATTTCATTTTCAGATTTTGCCCTGATTAGTGCAAGAAATAAAAACAAAAACCACTAACAAATTTCTTTTTTTAAAACACAAGTACAACGTATGTTCAGAAAAGGTGATTTCTTTTTTCTCTGCAATAATATAACAGTACTTTTACTAGATTGTACTTGATCCCAACTTAGATATAATAAATCCTTATTACAGGCAAAACAATCCTACTGTGTTTTTTAATGTTTAAATAATTTGTTTAGTAGACTTAAGGTATGGAGATCCAAATTACAGAAAGACCCCCCAATCTGGAAAACTCTAGGTCATGAGTTTTCTGGATAACAGTTCCTATACATATACCATACTTCCCAACTGTCCCGTTTTTTCACGGGACAGTCCCTATTTTGACAGCTCAACCCGCAGCCCTGGATTGTTACTGAAACGACCCGACTTTCTCTTTGATCTCCTGCACTGAAAAGCCAGAAAAGATACAAAGTTTATAACTGAATTGGCTTTTGGCAGAGAGCCTAGAATATGTGGCAGGTGCACTTAAATACTTTTGTAATGTGCAAACAATTGTAACAATTTAAGATAAGCAGGTCTCTTGGGGAAACTGACTTGCAGCTTAAAGGGCAATTCACCTTCATTAGCAAAACTGTAATAACACATTAAAATCACAGAAATGTGTTTAAACTTTCATAACCTGCCAAATTTTGGAAAATGAACATGGTAATTAGGGGGTGTGGCCACAAAATGGGAGTGGTCAAAAGATGTTTTCGATATGCACGGCAAATCTTTTTTTGTCTCTCTTTCTATTTAAAAAATGTTGGGAGGTATGCTGTACCAAGAATTTCACAATATGTAAAGCACAATATGACTTTTGCTAAGGGGCCCCTTTGGTGCTAGAGACCAAGAGCAAATGCCCATTCTGCCCTACAAAAATTCAACATTGCATCTCTTTGTTTAGAGCTAAGCTTTGATTTTTCCAAAAATCTAAAGGCTCACAAATGCTATCTTCGATTAACCGTACGCTGGGCACAGAAGTAACGAGTAAATCAAAGAGAATTTCCTTGGTTTGCCAGCACTTTCAGTTTATGTTCTACACAGTTCCGCTGAGCACATTGTAAGTATTTTCATTTCAGTGCCGTGAATGTTTCATAGCTTTAATTTACTTCCTAAAGGGATGCGCCAAATCTGGAATCTCACTTATACGCTTGTAAAATAAGCCAAAAGGGGAGAAGCTCATTGCTGAGAACATCAAACTGCAAAAACGATTTCAGTCTTCGCCAGTAAAATAGCTGCAATCCTATTTACCCTTCAAGGACAGGTGTTTTGTTTTTTAGTACAGTGGAAATGAAAAATGCATCTCGTTTAGATTGGGCAGGTCTGCTTTGTAGAAGAGCAGAGCGGCTAGACAAAGAATTGTCTGTGCATAACTCATTCTATTGCTTATGGATCATATAATAAAACAGTTTTTGTTGCTCTCTAAGCATAACATATTCCTATGATACTTCTTGACTTTCACTATACAAGGGACAAAGCATGAAAGTTTTGGTTTATTAATTTTTGGGGGGGTCAATCATGTACAGGTATGGGATCCGTTATCAGGAAACCCATTATCCAGAAAGCTCTGAATTAAAAATTTGCCATCGACCACTTTTGCACCCATTGCAACACTTCGCCAGGCGAAAATTCGCTCGTACAAAGCTAATTTACTAAAATGTGAAGCGTCATCCTGAGCCCACTGTAAAATAATATTCCATATGTCAGAAAATGTATGGAGGAAACCGGTTACACAAAAATATTTTTTAGGATTTTTGCAGTCTATCACCCTGAAAAATGGAGAAGACGCCAGCGTTTTGGAACTTAGAAGTATTTCCACTCACAAAATATGATGTAAGTAACAGAAGATTGAGGAAGATCTATGTACTCCATTGCACTTCGTCTGGTCTGAGCTGGCGAAGGCAAGTCTGGCGAAAGAGGCAACGTTCAGTAAAATCTGCATTTTAGTGAATTTGCGGAGTAACGTCCATTCGCCAGAGCGAAAAGTCGCCTGGCGATAGAGTGCGACTGCATAAGCAAATTAGGATCAAATTTGGTTCGGCATTCGGCCGAATCTTTTACCAAGGATTGAGGGATTTGGCTAAATCCCAAATAGTGGATTCGGTGAATCCCTAAAAAGTAATGCATTATTAATAAGATCATGCAGGTCAAAGGAGGCTGAACTGTTTGTAAAAGCTATAAAGCTGATAAATCTTTCTGATGCATTCAAAACAATTGGCTCGGGTGTTTTTAGAAGGAAAAAAAAAGACCATTGCAAGGAAAAGATAAACCTTTTAAATGTATGTTTCATTTAAATAATTTCATTGATAAATTAAATAATTTTCAATTCATCGAAAATTAGGCATCTTCTAAATTATACTGAAACTTCCAGAGATGAGAACTAGACAATACTGTTCTTGAGTATACTTTTTAGGACTTTGAGTTCAGTTACATAGCGACCAATTATTCTATAAGTAAAAGACATTCTGTCCAGGCGCTGGCTGCACTCTCCACCTCAAGCCAGATTTTAGGTGCAAAAAATTTGCGAAACGACAAAATTACGTGAAACGCATTAAAGTCAATGGGCGTTCCAAATGGGCGTTTTTTGTTATTGTGATTTTTTGACCTAATGCATTAAAGTCAGTAGCCGTTTTTTTCTTATGGTGACTTTTTGTTCTAATGCATTAAAGTGGACCTGTCACCCAGACACAAAAATCTGTATAATAAAAGTCCTTTTCAAATTAAATATGAAATCCAATTTCTATTATTAAAGCATTCATAGCTGTTGTAAGCTCATTTAAAAATCTTAGCTGTCAATCAAATATTGTCTGCCCCTCCTCTATGCCTTAGGCATAAGGGCGGGGCAGACAATTACTTTCACTTTCCATTCAGCACTTCCTAGATGTCACTGCTCTCCCCACATTCCCCAGTTCTCTTCACCATTTAATTGTGTAGCCGGGGCATGGGGATGGACATCAGGTCCCCCATTCTGGTGCACAAACAAGATTCTGAGATGATGCAAGGCTTGCCTTAATAACAGTGTCCACAAAATGGCGCCTGCCTGCTTGCTATAATTATGAATTCCCAGACTGAAGTAAACCAGATTCAAAAATTGATATAGTGTAATTAAAGTTCATTTTGCTTGACTAATGTGATAAAATAGGATTTTGAATAATCTTTTTTGGGTGACGAGTCCCCTTTAAAGTCATTGGGCGTTTTTTCTTATGGTGACTTTTTTTCTCCAAATGCATTAAAGTCAATGGGTGTTTTTTCTTATGGGCGGTTTTTTTCACTGCAAATTTTTTCGTGGCTAATTTTGCTGCAGTTTTGTGAAGAAATTCACACATGGTGAAATTCGGAATTCTGCCACAAATCTATGGCATGGCCACATCACTAGTGGGGAGGGTAGGCAAAATTGCAATAAACAAGGGCCGGTTTAGGGATAGGTGACAGAAGATGTACATGCCAGCACCTCCCTCCCCATGCCCTAGGCATGTGACTCTTTTGGCTACCACTAGTTCCGGCCCTGATTGGCTCCCATAAATACATCTAAAAGACCAACTTGAAGGTCAGTTAGGTTGAAATCTGGGGTAAATTTTTATTTGTGGCTCCTGATATCTATGGCTGAATGGTTGATACATCAATGTTTCCCCACATCTGTAACCTTGTAATAAACTAAGGGGGCCCAGATCAAAGGTTCGACTTTAAAGGAGAGCTTGGACTTAAAGTCCCACAGCCATTGCACTACAGTTTAAAACATTTAACAAATCCTCTTTATTCCGTGCTCTAGGTTCGTTCGAATTCCTTCGGAACACAATATCAGTTAAAAAAAATAAAACAGCCTAAAAATTAAAACCTGAAAGATGTAATTCAAACCGCCACTGGGGATCTTACACATGAGCATTTGCGGTATAAAAGCCTCAGTGTGACATCAGTTTCAGAATTAATCCTTAATAGTTCTTATTCACAGGCTGAATGATATTAATTTTTATCTCAAAGCAACATACATTATAGACATGTAATCCTAACAGTTCTAAGAATTCCAGATGCTGGTGTTATGAATATGGTCTCAAAAACGCTTAGTGAAAAATTCCACCTCTGTCTGAGCTTTTTTAAACATCCATTGTGTAGAGCCGGAATTATTCTGTTGGGAGCCAACTGGTAAGATTTGTGCAGCACAGCATTAAAACAGACAGTACTTACAGTATAATCAAATCTCACCTTAAAAACAAACATCTCTCGGCGTAGGATTGCAAGGGTATTAAAATTCCCATCGCAGATGTTGGGTTTGGCTCCAGGGTAAGATGGCTTGTCTCCAGTAGGAGGCCGGGGTGGTTTAGGTTGTCTGTCATTCTTACGAGGGTCTACTGGAGGTAAAGAACGATGTGGTGGCACAGTAGGAAGAGGTTTGGTTGGTGCTGGGGCCTTTTCTGGTGGACCTAAATAAAGAAACAGTGAAATACAAATTAGAAAAATCCTACTGGAAATACTATTTAGAGTTTGTCATTGCACTGTTACCTCCTATTCTTTATGAAGATGAACTAAAACCTGGCAGCACCCATGGTTCACGAAGGCCTATAACAATACAGAAGCATACCTCCCAACTGTCCCGTTTTTTGAAGGACAGTCCCAATTTTGACAGCTCAACCCGCAGTCCCGGATCCAAAAATAAGACTTTTCTAGTATTACATAAACTTACAATACAAATAATATTTATTAGGTGCCCATTTCTATCACAGTTTCTGTTGGTAAAATAAAATAAAAGAGGATAACCCTTCTTTCCAAGAAAGATAGTTTGTTTCAATAAACACATGTAGAGCTGAATCATCAGATATACTGGTAGAAACAATAGAATTCTACCTTTATCTGATGATTCAGCACTGACAATGGGCGATGTTTGGATGCCTTCAAAGGCGCCCAATCCAAATTTTTCTGCCGGCCCAATCGACGAGCCAACCGATATCCAATTCTTCTGGCAATATCAGTTGGTTTGTCTCCTACCATACACGCATCGAATATCGTACGAAACTTGGTTTGTACAATATTATCGGTGCGCCTATGGCCACCTTAACAGGTTCAGTTTGTCTGTTTTACTTGTGATCAACTTTTACTTTTGTATTTTTTTATCCTCTCTCTATAAAACCCACTAGAGTGTTAAAGGGCATGTAAAGTCTAAAATAGAATAAGGCTAGAAATGCTGTATTTTGTATACTAAATATAAACATGAACTTACTGTACCACAAGCCTAATCAAACAAATAATTTATGCTTTCAAAGTTGGCTACAGGGGGTCACCATCTTGTAACTTTGTTAAACATCTTTGCAAGACCAAGACTGTGCACATGCTCAGTGTGGTCTGGGCTGCTTAGGGATCGTCATAAACAAAGCTGCTTGAGTTCTGCATGGCTGGGAAGTAAGGCGGGGGCTCCCCCTGCTGTTCATAAGTATGATTGTTTCCCTGCTCAGCAGTTAGGAACCATCTGACAATTCCGATCCACAGCAGTAAATGAAGGGAGAATTTCACTGCATACAGTCAGGTTTCTTATAAAAACGGTACACATTTTTTAGTTAAAGTATATTGGAGATAGGTTTCTTTTTCATTAAAGAAAGTAAAAATGGGATTTTATTTTTTTGCCTTTACATGCCCTTTAACTGAAATCAGAAACCCTGGACTGAAACCCCACATTCTGCTTTAAGCAGTTAAAAATAATCCACAAAATGTTCCGGAAAGTACTGTAGTAAAGAGTGGCTGAAGAACTAGAACTTTTTCATTCCTGAATAAAGACGATGATGAACAAAAAAAAAAGGTCCCAAATCTACCTTTATGTGTATATTAAAAACATTAATGATTCTGACATGGTTGGCTCTCCAGGAGTCTGGTGACAATGGCCAAAGATCCATTTACTTATCAAGCTGGCCCAGCAGATGACGTGTTCGCAGCATATTTTATGTCAACATGTTGCCTTATGTTTGGTTTCCTCTTTGGCTAACGTTCATTGTAGGCTACAAAGAAGGGAAGAGGTGGAACAGCTATGCACATACTGAGAGCTCTGAATACAACTTATCACTAACTATACTTCAAAAAACCAACTGCTTGGCAGGAAAGGTTCATTCAGGTTCATGTGATTCTGCTTAGATTATCATATCAATGGAAGCGCCGCTGTTTGTTCTGCCTTATGCTGAAAGTTCATAAAGGACTGATGAATATCAATAGCAATGTGTTCCCTGTGGAATGACAAATACCACGAAGAAGAACAAGGCTGAGCAGATTATACAAAGATACCTATAAATATGAAAGACTCTGACACCTTGGAGTGATGAAAATAATATATATAAAAATATATTGGAATCACCAGTTTTCTGTGTTGGGAAATTGCATTTATACCTAATAACAATAAAACGAGAATGATTTCAGTCAAGCACACGATTTAATGTTGTTGAATGAAGAACAAAAATGTAAAAATTCAAGTATCTGACAGATTTCTTTGTGTCTGTAAGGGGTTGTACCAGTCTTGGGGGAACTACATCAGCTGAAGCAAAAACACAGTAGTGCATTCTTTTTTTAAAAATGTATTATTTTTTAGTAGCATAAAAAATATACTTCTTTCTTCCAAGCACTGGATGATAATTTACAGTCAGCAGAAAACTGGGCCTGATCAGTGGTCCCTATGTAAACAATTACTGCTTTAGGGCAATGGCAGCCGATTTGATTTCAGACATTCCTGGGCATTTCTGTTTTGTTTTCTCTGCTACGGAACTACAATATGTCCAGGTAAACAATGCCCAAAGCTGTCCTGTGAGCCTTGATCTAAAGAAATTTTTAAAGATATATGTAGGGGTCATTTACAAGTAAAACCACATTTAAGGTAGAGCAAATTTACTCTCATCCCTTATGCACGAATCCCATTCATAAAAGGTACTTGTGTCAAAAGTCCCTCTTCCCTATAGTTGCAGTTGGTGCACCTCAGTCCATTTCATCTTCTATAAAGAACGGAGCACAGAGCACCTATGAACACAGAGGAATGCAGAAGCATCTCCTCCTTACAGTCGATTGTTTTGCCTAACGTTTTAAGATCGTGCCATCTGGAATCAGCAAAGTTTGTTGCATAAACTTTGATGCATTGACCACGTATCTTCCACTCTTGGAAGCAATTATGCTGGAATTATGAGGGGAAATGATGCATTATGGGCCAAAACATGGCAACTGAGTCCAAAATTGGAATTTGGACATTGTACTTGCAGTAACTAAATGACCCATTTATGTTTTCCAGTTGCATGTAGTTTTATGGATTATCAGATGCAGTGCCAGAGAGTTGAGGATAGGGCATATGGGTCAATAGAGTCATTTTAATAAACAATTGGTACTGAATAAAGCCTTACATGTTCAAGACACAAGGAATGTCCCCTGACCCCAAATTCTGCAGAGGGGCTTCTAATTATGATTTATATAACACATGAGTAATCAAAACCCTCAGTGAAACTTTGTTTTAAAAAAAAAACAAACTTGAAGTGTACCATAAATTTTCTGAATTCCTTGTAAGTCATCAGTAGGTAGTTTGAAGCTGTCCGTTTCCATGTACTGATAAAAGGGAGCCATAATCGCTGTGGGGTCATTGGAATGTTCTAGACCTAATGCGTGACCCAGTTCATGGACTGCAACTAGAAATAGGTCATTTCCTAGGGAAAAAGAGAAAGAGAGATTGAATGATTGGGTTTGATCAATAATGCAATATGACTTAATTGGTTTTAGTGGAGACCTGGTGCTGTTTAAAAAAAAAAAATCCATATTATAATTGCATCAAATAACTTGTACTTCCTTTCATTATGTGCACAATGGTGGAACAGGAGGCAGCGCAAAAAGTTCTCCAAGTATTCTCACTGCATTATACACTTTGCCTTTGTGTTACAAAATAACTGAATAACTAGACGTGGGGTAACTGTAGAAATTAAAAATTGTTTTGCACAATGAAATAAAATTTAAGCCAAGCAACTTCAGTTATTTGCAGATATTTACTTAGTGCCCTATTAAGAGTAAGGTATGAGGACATGCATAAAAAATCCCTCTCTTTATTTATATACAATAATAGGAGCTGCCATCTTGTTTGGCCGTAAACACAAATGTATGTATTACTGCTTACATGGCAAACTAAAGCTGGCTGTACATTATAAGATATACATTTTAAGCAGATTTTACTCCGATATGCCCACCTTGTCATGGGAAATATTGGGCTGATCAGATTATTTGGCCCTTGAGTCTTCGAATCAAGGGCCGCATCAACATGCAGATGTTGACCTCGATTCAACAGGAATATGAACCCTGCCTGATAGAAATCTGGTTTTCAGACAGATATCCGCCGGGTAGGCCTGTGGAAGGGCTCCGTACATGGGCTTATATAGTCTGAAGTGCCCAGATCAGCATCTTAAATCTGCCTCTATATGCTCACATTAAGTGCAAACTCAATGATGCAGGTAAAATATATTCATTATGCCAGATCTGTGATTTGTTTAATTCAAAGACAAATGTCACTATGCTTCACACACTAAACTGTAGAAGAGCTTTAGATCCTTTTCACAAATAGTTTTCTTTTTGTTCTCAATAAGGACTGATGAGTATCTCAACCAAATATTTTTGACTGGCTGCGCTCTTGCTGTGAGTCACTGACAGATTTCCTCTGATCTCACTGGCTGATTCCAGTATGAGCCAGTAATTGGCAATGTGCTACTACCCCACAGCATGGCTGGGTTGTTTGTAGAAAAAAGTTTGGTGGAGGATGCAAAGTAAACTAAAAACTATAAAAAGAAAACAGTACAACCTATTTATGAATAGGATGTATAAGCCAAATGATACACCTGGCTTGCAACAAAAGGCTCAAAACCATTGGCACCACCTGTCATTCTGTTTAATGGCAATGGCTTGTTAATGCTGGTGCCAGCAGTTTTTGGTCTAAATGAAGAGACCCTGAAGTTTAGATGTGGTTTTACTCAGCAGTTTTCCCTGTATTTGGACACCTAAGTGGTTTATTCACCCAGGCAGTTATATTCATTTTCCTGGGTCCATTGTAGTTTAAGATTTGCTCATTAAGTGCTGAGTGTTTAAAGGTTTAAAAGGGAGCGCACACTTGTGCTCAGGGCTCTCCTTCTGGATAGGTGGATACAGGAGTGGGTCTGAACAATATCAGGCCCCAAGGTAGTGACAGTATATTTAGTGGAAGGAGTTTATGTAATAGTCGCTGTAGGAGCAAAAGATAGTGGCAGATTTTAGTGAGCAGCTTTTCTGGCTCCAACAAGGAGTTTAGTTGGGATTACTTTGCACCCTTGCAGTCTTCAAGCTGCCAGATATGGGTATGAGTGGGTGAGCAGGGAAAGTGCCAAGGAGCAAGATTCCTCATGGGATCCCTAGTTCTGGGTAATATCACCAAGAAATTAACCTGGACTACTGTTACTTTCAGCCTGATTGATCTGTGCACCAGGAGACACACCGGATCCACCTGAGGGTAAGGTGCTTAAAAGAGAATTCAACCCTTTACCAAAAAAAACCCTACCCCCCCACCCCACTACGCCCCCGGACCCCTTGGTGCAGATTGAGGCATCGGAGTTCACCGCAGCCATCTTCCAGGTCCTCGTGTCTTCTTCCGCTGCTTAAGCAATTTTCGTCGATTTCGGCGCATATGCAGTTGTCGCAAACCAGTAAATTGCTCCAACGGCGCATGCGACACTTTGCCGGTTTCAGTCTCAGCTTACCGAAGACCTGGAAGATGGCTGCGGTGAACTCCGATGCCTAAATCTTCACTGAGGGGTAAGTAAAAAGATAGGGGCATTTCCCGGGGGGGGGGAAATAATGGCTGGGGGGGAGGAGGGTCTATGTGGGGTGGGGTAGGGTCTTTTTGTAAAGGGTTGAATTCTCCTTTAAAGAGGCCACAGTCTAAGGGTATACAGGGTACACTGTCAGCAATACTCGCATACTGTACTTCTCAGGCCCACTCAGGGGTGTGCTACATACAAAATGCACAGTTGAGTATTTTTTGTTGTAAGCCAGCTGTACCAGCAATGATAGGAAGTTCCCACTCAATCACAGGTGGCCCAGGGTATATTGGGCGTTTTCCTCTTCTAAAGAGACTTGCTGGTGTGATAGTACGTTAAACCATCCACTTAATTCTGGGCATGTGTTTATAACAGTGATAGGTCACCTTTAAGAATATTACCAGTGTTAACTAATATTTCAATCTATGAGCAAGAGATGACATATTGTAACAAATTACATATAATAACATGTTGATGTAATTAAAAAATACTGGATCTTGGTATTATTGCCATTAAGAAATAATCAGTTGTGCACGGGGAGAAAATAAATAAAGATGAAATTAGCAGCTGCAGGAGCCAGATATGCACTCATGTCCAGAAGGATGACCCGCCATACTTGTAATACAATATACTGTCTCGAAAACCTCTTGGTAATTACTAGTCTTAAGATGATTGGCAATCAAGTAATTAAACTGTACTTGGTATGTTTCATCAACATAAAATGTGTGAGCTGTTAAAGGAAAGAATGATTGTGAGGATTCATTCCCGGGAGAAAAAAAGTTGAAGACTTGTCAGCACATCCTGAAATCGGAGCAATTAAAATGCATCAGACTGTAACCAGGCACCAAGCTGTGACTTGATGAGGCTTCACTTGCCCTTAGACTTCCCAGTGTTGATAACAGTTTGGTTTTATTTGCAGGTTCAGTGTCGGCAAAATTTCTGGGCTATAACAGTTTCTAACACGGGAACTTTTTCATGGTATATTGCAGGGGAGATTTTCTTTAAAAACATTTGCAATGCAAATTTTTAATAATTTTTTCAATTTTGAATTTGAAAATTAGGTTTCAGATTCAGTTTGATTGCTAGGGTCCAATGAGAGATTGAAGCTGAAAAGTGGCAGAAGACGAAGGCAAATCATTATATGAAAGATACAAAATGAAGACCAATTGAAAATTTGCTAACACTAGGGGGCACATTTACTATTGGTCGAATATCGAGGGTTAATTAACCCTCGATATTCGACCCTCAAAGTAAAATCATTTGACTTCGAATAACATTTGATATATTGTAATTCCTTTAAAACTTTCATTTTATGGTGTTACTGTTCCTTTAAGTATGGGCAAATGCTCACAAATTTATATATATACAGTGTCGGACTGACCCACCGGGATACCAGGAAAAGTCCCGGTGGGCCAAGGTGTCAGTGGGCCCTCATGCTGCTAAATATTTGGCCTATTTCATGGTCATTCCCTATTTTTATGAGAACAAAGTGGCTAAATAGATGGAATAACAGGTTATAGTATTATAGTATGTAAAGAAAAGAGACTAGGAGAATAGAGGTTGAGTGAGGAGAGGAAGAATAATAGTACTAAGAGTGGGCCCCTGGTCTAAGAATAATTGGTGGGCCCCTAGTCAAAGGTTTTTGGGTGGGCCTCTGTTGTCCCAGTCCAACACTGTATATATAGAAACATCAAGAAAGCCAGTGAAAATACTGAGAATAATAATTAGGTTGAAAGTAACAAAACTTGAATGCAGCAATCTGCTTTGTTGAATTCTAAGGTGATATGGTAAAGAAGACATAGTAAGAGGAAGACTTTGCTCTTTATGTTTCAATTAAAAAGACCTGTTTCAGAATTACGAGGACAGTATTTACCAGGTTGTTGAGTTAAGTTAATGGATTTGGCAGTGTAGTAGCAAATATAATAACATCATGGCTCTGGGGTGGTGAATGTAATGCAGATCTAAGTGTACGGGCCCCTATTGCTAAATTATTACTACTAACATTTATTTATACACATTATGCTGTTCTGCACAACGACTTTACTCAACCTTTAATACTCACAATTTATAATTTCTAGATAATAAAGCCAAGAAGTGAAAAAGCTGGTGTAATGCCCACATGGACTGTATTTGAATGGAAAATGTGACAAATGGTCAGTTGAACCATCCTTTACACTCTTCCAGTGCAGCCAGAAGAAAGTTCTGATCATCAGTCTCTCTGTTCCTCTGGATAAAGGTATGGGACCTGTTATCCAGAATGTATTCGATGCAGTTGACCATAGTCTTTTTTAAATCATCTCCATCACTTGGTATCAGTGGTTCTGCTTTATCGCAGCTGGCATGCTATCTCTCTGCGCACCTTCAGTGTAACAGTTTCTAACAATTCCCCTCCACCTGTCTCTCTGTTGGGGTACCCCAAGGGTCTTCTTAGGGTCTCTTCTCTATATATTTTCTCTCTCTTGGTGGACACATCTCATCCTTTAGGTTCTCCTATAACCTTTATGCAGATGACACACAGATCTGCTATTCAGGCAAAAATCAGCAACGCATTACTGCTGTTGCATCTTGGATGGCTGCTCACCACCGTAACATGTCAAAACCTGGCCCCTACCTCTGTTTAACATTACAACTGAAAATGTCACCCTACATCCGGTCCTCTAAGGCAGGTGTCTGGGTGTCACTTTAGACCCATCGCTCACATTCTCAGCCCACATCACATCCCTCACCAGAACATGGTGCTTCATTGCAAAGATATGCCCCTTCCTCTGCCCCTCCAATACCAAAACACTGGTCCAGGTTCTCATATTCTCCAGGTTAGACTACCACAACATATTACTATCTGGTCTCCCTGAATCATGTTTCCACCCATTACATTCAGTCATTCAGTCCTCACTGCTGCTGCCTACATCATCTCTCTAGCATCTAAATCACTCCCGTCCTCACTACTAAAATCTGTCTCCTGGCACTTCCGTTCAAGTGGTGCATAAAATACTAAATTCTTATCTAGCCTTTCAAAACCCTTCTTTCTTCTGCTACTCTTTATATATCACATCTCATCACCCCCATAAACTCCCTCCCAGGCCCTGCTTTTTAGCTCAGGATAAGCTACTGACTGTACAATTCACTAAAACAGCAGAATCGCTTTTCTCTGATTGCTCCCCGTCTCTGGAATGCTTTATCGTTCTGCATCAGGAAATCCCCCACACTAAGAATTTTCTCTAAGCTCCTTAAAAGCCACCTACTAGATCAGGGATCCCCAACCTTTTGAACCCGTGAGCAACATTCAGAAGTAAAAGGAGTTGGGGAGCAAAACAAGCATGAAAAATGTACTTGGGGTGCCAAATAAGTGCTGTGATTGGCCATTTGGTAGCCCCTATGCAGATTGTCAACCTACATTGAGGCTCTGTTTGGCAGTGCACCTGGTTTTTACACAACCAAAACTTGCCTTCAAGCCTGGAATTCATGTTGGCAACTGGGAGCAACATCCAAGGGGTTGGAGAGCAACATGTTGCTCACAAGCTACTGGTTGGGGATCACTTGATCTAGATAAAGCACTTCACTAGACTTCCTCTGCAGCAACGAATATCCTACAACCTTATAACCCACCCCCTTTTTGTTTCTCTTTTGTTCTCCTCTTCCTAATAGATTGTAAGCTGCTTGGAGCAGGGGCCTCATCCAAACGGTGTATTGAAAGCTCTTAAGCATTGATGTGCCCATTGTTACTGTTTAACTTAATTATTACTACCAGGATCTCCATCAAAAATCGCAGGGCCCCATACGACAAAATTTCCTGGGCCCCCTGGGCTGCACCCACCACAAGCCCCACCTACAAGTCTGCCCTCCCCACCCCACAGGTCCGCCCTCCACCACACAGTAAAAAAAAACAAAAAAAATATTGGTGGCTAGGGTTCCCACATGTTAATAAAAAATAAAAAGATATTGGTGGTCAGGGCCCCCCATAAAAAACAATTTGCGGCCAGGGCCCCCCCATTAAAAAATATTGGTGGCTAGGACCCCGCATGAGAAAAAAAATTGGTGGCCAGGGCCCCCCCACACATTATGAGAAAATTGGTGGCCAGGGCCCCTTAAACATCCATGCCTTCCCGAAGACAGCAGCTCTCAGAAAGATGGTCGGCCCGGCTAATCAAGTAAGTGTGGTGTGGCCGGGGCCCCCTTACCCTTGGGGGCCCCTACAACTCTCCCTCTTGTCCCCCCCTGATGGCTGCCCTGATTACTACAGCCCTGTTTGTGCTTACACCTTGTAAAGCACTGCGTACAACTGTGGCGCTACATAAATTCATACAAATACATATCAGCATAACTAACTTGTAGGAAAAGAAGTTGTGACAATATGGAAACCGTGAATTATGGAATTATATCAAAGGATTCACAAACATTTAAAAAGGAAGCAATGTTGAAAGAAGGAAGCGAGTCAAGTTAATCACAGGGCAAAAGCCACTACCATAATAAATTAAATAGGCAACAGGGTGGGAGAACAGGATGTTCCTGGGAGCCCTCCCTCTAATTTTCTCAATCCAATGCCAATGTCATGGTACAGTCATTTATGAGCCATGACCCTTATTTCCGTGACGCCACTTAAACCGTTACTAACAGAGATGGATACAAAATAATAAAGGATAGAAAATAAATAGAAAATCATGTAAACATTAAATAAACCCAATAGGCTGGTTTTTGCTTCCAATAAAGATTAATTATATCTTTATTATATCTTATTTCGAACCACTATCTACTTTCCTCCCCAATCTGCCTTAGGTCAGCCTTTGTGTATCAGGGAACTGGGGGTCTTAAAATTCATATTACTTTTATATAATTTGTCCCTGTATACAGGCTTTTACCTGTCCTAGATGTGTGTTATCATTAACTTTATCATCATGTCCCGCGAAAAACGGGACATTTGGGAGGTATGAATAAAAACCAAGTGGAAGAGAGTAAGAGAGAATGGCTACAGCATCAAATGTAAACTGCTAAACTCTTCCTAGAGTGCGCCGGCCCCCATGCAAAAAATCTTCAGCGGGGCCCAGCACACTCCGATCCTCATCCTCCCGCCTATTTCCTGTCCCCGCCTCCACCTGGCCCGACCCCACCCACTCCCGCCCGACTATGTCGCCTTTCTCACACTACAGGGTAAAGAGAGGGAATTTGTATAGTGGGAATCTAATAATGTTTATTTTTTTAAGCAATAAATAATAGAAAACACGTTTGGTATGTTGGGCACTAGCCCCATTCATTGCACTGATGTTAGGCAAGGGGGTGTACTACCCCTATAGAGCAATGACAGATGGATGTCTTGTCTCATGTCTCTTTGTGTTGTGTTTTGTTATGGCAACATTATGCCTGAAAATTATTTGCTATTGCGGTTACAGGTATGGGACCAGAATGCTTAAGACCTGGGGTTTTCAAGATAAGGGATATTTCCATAATTTGGATCTCCATGCCTTATGGTAAATAGAAAATCATGTAAACATTAAATAAACCCAATAGGCTGGTTTTGCTTCCAATAAAGATTAATTATATCTTAGTTTGGATCAAACTATTATTAGTATTATTCAAATTTATTATTAGTATTATTATTATTATTATAGAGAAAAAGGAAATACTTTTTAAAAATTTGGATTATTTGGATAAAACTTCTATGGGAGACAGCCCTTCCATAATTTGGAGCTTTCTGGATAACGATGCCATACCTGTAGTAATAACCATTAAAGGTTAAACATTTGAATTGTGTATTCATGCAAAATGTGTTAGAAGGCCTTTTTAACACAAAAAGTTAAACATTTTTCTATATAAAGTAAGAATATAGGGAAACAAGGTCTCCTATCCTGAGTAACTCCAGTTAGATAAACTATGGACTTATGGTGAATTCTTTCAGGGAGAATCACAATGGTAAAACATTCTTCCCTAACTGCAGCTACTTCGATTATGCAGAACCTAGTGCTGTTGAGTAGACATTGCATGAACATGTAAAAGTGGGGGAAGCCACCCATATCTAACCATTCCAGCATCTTAGTGAGTCCCGAAAATGCCATGATGACACTACCATTCTCCCTGACTGTCATAAGGCATTGTTGGTTCCGAAATCAACAATAAAAACATACCTCCCAACATTTCAGAAATAGAAAGAGGGACAAAAAGATTTACTGCGTGGAGCGCTGCAACATTTTTGGCCTATGCCCATTTTTGTGGCCACACCCTCTAATTACCACATTCATTTTACAAAATTTGCCAGCTTATGAAAGTTTGAACACATTTCTGTGGTTTTTTTGTGTTATTACAGTTTTGCTAATGAAGGTGAATTTCACAGTTACAATTGTTTCTTTGCTTATCTTAAATTGTTATAAGTATCCAAGTGCATCTGGCACATATTCTGGGCTCTCTGCCAAAAACCAAGTTAAAACTTTGTATCTTTTTCTGGCTGTTCAGTGCAGGAGTTCAAAGAGAAAGTCGGGACATTTCAGTAACAAAACTGCGGGTTCAGCTGTCAAAATCGGGATTGTCTGTTGGTATTTTGTATACCAAGACCTCGTTTTAAGACAAAACTCAGAGAGAAAATTCTTTAACAATAATTGAGGTCTTTTTATTAATCCAACAAGTCAATACAGAAGTTTTGTCTGGGAAAGCTGTCGTAGTCACACCACAGTGGGGCACCTAGGAGTAACATGAGGGCTTGTCAAAGTAACACCTCTTTGACACAAGCTTTTATACATTTTACAGGGCAAAAAGGTACACAGACATGCCATATATGGTCAAAACCCTCCTTCTACATTGGAAGGCACAAGAGAATCTTAAAATATATTTTACAATACCTATAGCATCAGATAATGTTTTCTTGATACCAAAGGTCACAAACCTGATGAACTTTGTCTGCTAAACACAGACTGGGGATAAGCATTCGCAGTATAAGACAACACTTCAATCTCGTTTATGAGATGTTAAATATTTGTCTTCTGTCTGCAGGCTCTTGTTCTTATTTCGAACCACTATCTACTTTCCTCCCCCGTCTGCCTTCGGTCAGCCTTTGTGTATCAGGGAACTGGGGGTTTTAAAATTGATATTACTTTTATATAATTTGTCCCTGTATACAGGCTTTTACCCGTCATAGATGGGTGTTATCATTAATTTTATCATCATGTCCCGTGAAAAACTGGACATTTGGGAGGTATGAATAAAAAACAAGTGAAAGAGAGTAAGAGAGAATGGATACAACATCAAATGTAAACTGCTAAACTCTTCCTAGAGTTCCCATGCAAAAAATCTTCAGCGGGGCCCAGCACACTCCGATCCTCATCCTCCCGCCTATTTCCTGTCCCCGCCTCCACCTGGCCCGACCCCACCCACTCCCGCCCGACTATTTTGCCTTTCTCACGGCTATGGAGGAGGAGGAGGTTTTAGAGGAAGCAGACCCCGCAGTTGGGGTCTGCTTCCTCTATAGTTACTCCACTGTTCACTGGAAGTTTGGGAGTTTTGCATGCTGAGAGTTTCTTGAAACATCAAGGGTATGAAAATGTTGGGAACTGGGGCAGATCATTTCCGACTTTCAATCAAACCGCTATTCAAAGGAATTCTAATGTGCAAGCCCCTTCCCCATCCTAAACACACAGTGACACGCACACAAACAATGCAGGTTCATTTTGGGTTGAAACAAACAAGACATAATAAGATCAATATCCAGAGACCATGTGACTCGCTCTGAGCTTTTTACAACATGAATCTAATCAGCGAGTGCAGCCGGTGTGAATACATGGGCTTTATTCATGCTTGCTTCCCTACCAACGTGTAGCAGGCATATGGGCTAGCAATGGAAGGCCCAACTGGAGGGATTGAGACTATTCTTCGTAGCAGCAGTCAGACCTGATATAGTGAGTTTCCAAAGCTGACAGCTAGTAAAGAGCCTGACAGGTCTGTATGACAGCTGGAGGATAACAATACCATAGAGCTAAACTGCAACTACACAATAACACATGCACAGATCTAACTGCTGCTTTCAAGTAATTTTAGATGAATGTTACCCGATTGTAAATCTGTGATATTATTATTATTTCTTTTATAGTGCCAACATGTTTGCTCTTTATTAGAACAATTCAAACAAACCTTTGTCACAAAGGAGCTTACCGTACATCTTCACATTCACACAATACAAGTTCCTATCACAGTCACACAATAAGGTTAGCGTCATCACAGTCTAAATAAATAATGGTTATTTATTACAATAGTTATAGTCTATATGGTTTACTAGTGTGTGAGCAAAAGGAATCCTGGGAATGAATTCCAAACAAGCTCCAAGCTTAGAGCCTCAAGAAACCGGTCTGTAGTTTGGAATCTGATCAGCTATTATCCTGGCTTCTGCTTTAAAAACCCAGTGGGTGAGCTTTAGCTTATAGGATAAACTCATGTAAATGGGATTTTCTTGGAGCTTGTTTGGAATTCATTCCCAGGATTCCTTTTGTTTATTTAAATCTGTATGAGGCAGTCTCCTCAACCCTAGTGGCTAGTGTGTGAGGAAACAGAATAGCCCTACAAAATACTGATTGCCTTAAAGGAGAAGTAAAGCTTAACTTAAGAAGTAGGATAGAAATGTTGTATATTATGTTTTGGGTTTCTGTACCAGCCCAAGGCAACCACAGCCCTTTTTGTAGGGAAGATCTGTGTCTCCAAAGATGCCCCAGTAGCTCCCCATCTTCTTTTCTGCTGATTCACTGCACATGCTCTGTGCTGCTGTCATTTACTGAGCTTAGGGACCTACTCACAATATACAGTAAACATAGAATAGAAATATCACAATATAAGGCTGATTAGTAATTAATTCAGACAATTACTACATGGCAGCACATAGCACCAGAATTTAAAAATCAGTCCTGTAGCATCAACTTAAATTACAGACAAAACTAATTTTCTGCTTGTAAATTTGCTACGACCCCTAAGCTTAGCTTCTCAACAGCTGCTCAGAGCCCACTGAGCATGTGAGAGTGTCACAGACACTTTCCAAGATGGTGACCCCCTGTGACACATTTTGAAGTCCTGGATCATTGCTGCTATTGAGAAGGTTCATACTGACTGCCTAGTGAGTTGACTGAGTCAGTTGCCTACTGATGTGGCTATAGGCAGTGGCAGATTTATATTGGGTGCTACACTGACCACTTCTCCCCTCTCCCGCCCTTTAATATTCGATTGGTATGTGTGCATAGACTACTGCTTGTGCGCTGATTGGATGAGAGATGGCCACCTACCTCCCCTCTCAGCTCTGCCACCAGATTTCAAAACAAGAATGGGCGGGTGAAAGGCTCACCAACTTTCCCACATGCATCTATTCAGAAGTGTATTTATCATATGGGGGACTCTGTGTTGAGCTCTAATTTCACACCGTGATACTGTAAATCTGCTCCTGAGCTTTTAAGAAATATAGAAAAAACACATTTTTTTGAGCTCCGTGGAAAAATAGAAATTCAAGTTTTTTAGATTGTCAGTATATGGGCCCCTTAATGTTTTTTTGCTAGAAATTTCAATTATGGTGCACTATGGTATTTGTGACATATACAGTAAATCAACAGCCTATACATACATCCCAAAGTGATGTGAGGGGCACAACTCTAACTCAAAACCTTAACCCCCAATTCACCCTTATGCACAAAATGTTGCCATTGTAGAACCCCCGCCCAACCCATACCCACATCTTCACAGTCTGTACGCTACTTATGTGTGTACCTCTGGTCCCAAAAAGGGAATGTTAGGGGGGCACCCAACTCTAACCTGCATTTGTCAACCAAATTTAAACCCAAAACTGCCGTGGGTCCCTGCAGACCACACTGGGTACATTTAGCAATGCCTTAATCTACACAGCCATCCTTCATACCATGCATGCCACAACCCAATGCACCCGAGCCACATATTTTTCTGGTGTGGAGCCAGTGTCGGTCTAGCCCACCGAGATACCAGCAAAACTCCCGGTGGGCCCAGATATCAGTGGGCCTTCATATTGCTAAACATTTGGCCTATTTCATGGCCATTCCCTATTTCTATGTAAACAAAGAGGCTAAAAAGATGGGATAATAGATTATATTATGTAAAGAAAAGAGACTAGGAGAATAGAGGTTGAGTGAGTAGAGGAAGACTAATAGTCCTGAGAGTGGGCCCCTGGTCTAAGGTTTTTGGGTGGGCCCCTATTGTTCCAGTCGACACTGTGTGTAGCACAGAAACATGCTACTAATGATTTGTTTTTAAAGATGCCTGCTCAAGAAAAATGTGTCTTTCTTTAGTACTAATTCTAAAAAACACAACTGTCACTTTAATGTGTGACCATAACTGCACTGTCCATGTGTATGAACTCTCCACTCAATTTCCAGCATCTCACCGTCGTTTAAATGTTAGCCCTGAACTCACTCTCCAATATCTCTCCACTTTATTGCAGTGGGACTGAGATTAAGATGCACTGGGAACAGATACTGAGAAATTTGGGCAATGTGTAATAAAAGCTATAATAATAAAATTCACATAATAAAGTAACCACATGGGTGGGTGAAAGGCTCACCAACTTTCCCACATGCATCTATTCAGAAGTGTATTTATCATATGGGGGACTCTGTGTTGAGCTCTAATTTCACACCGTGATACTGTAAATCTGCTCCTGAGCTTTTAAGAAATATAGAAAAAACACATTTTTTTGAGCTCCGTGGAAAAATAGAAATTCAAGTTTTTTAGATTGTCAGTATATGGGCCCCTTAATGTTTTTTTTGCTAGAAATTTCAATTATGGTGCACTATGGTATTTGTGACATATACAGTAAATCAACAGCCTATACATACATCCCAAAGTGATGTGAGGGGCACAACTCTAACTCAAAACCTTAACCCCCAATTCACCCTTATGCACAAAATGTTGCCATTGTAGAACCCCCGCCCAACCCATACCCACATCTTCACAGTCTGTACGCTACTTATGTGTGTACCTCTGGTCCCAAAAAGGGAATGTTAGGGGGGCACCCAACTCTAACCTGCATTTGTCAACCAAATTTAAACCCAAAACTGCCATGGGTCCCTGCAGACCACAATGGGTACATTTAGCAATGCCTTAATCTACACAGCCATCCTTCATACCATGCATGCCACAACCCAATGCACCCGAGCCACATATTTTTCTGGTGTGGAGCCAGTGTCGGACTAGCCCACCGAGATACCAGGAAAACTCCCGGTGGGCCCAGATTTCAGTGGGCCTTCATGTTGCTAAATATTTGGCCTATTTCATGGCCATTCCCTATTTCTATGTAAACAAAGAGGCTAAAAAGATGGGATAATAGATTATATTATGTAAAGAAAAGAGACTAGGAGAATAGAGGTTGAGTGAGTAGAGGAAGACTAATAGCCCTAAGAGTGGGCCCCTGGTCTAAGGTTTTTGGGTGGGCCCCTATTGTTCCAGTCGACACTGTGTGTAGCACATTAACATGCTACTAATGATTTGTTTTTAAAGATGCCTGCTCAAGAAAAATGTGTCTTTCTTTAGTACTAATTCTAAAAAACACAACTGTCACTTTAATGGTGTGACCATAACTGCACTGTCCATGTGTATGAACTCTCCACTCAATTTCCAGCATCTCACCGTCGTTTAAATGTTAGCCCTGAACTCACTCTCCAATATCTCTCCACTTTATTGCAGTGGGACTGAGATTAAGATGCACTGGGAAAAGATACTGAGAAATTTGGGCAATGTGTAATAAAAGCTATAATAATAAAATTCACATAATAAAGTAACCACATGGATTTGATTTTACAGTGCCGTCACCAGAGTAACAAGCCCACGTTTGTACCTCCGACCTGCATTCCAGATATGCAGTAGACTATATTAAAAACATAAAAATGTTATATCATACATTATACACGATAGCACTTAATGAAAAGGGTCGTTGTAAGATTCAATATTTTACAGAAAAGAATCCCATCTGCGAACAATAGAAATGCCATTTATAAAAGAGCGAATAGGTCTCTCGCTAAAATACTCATTAAAAACAAATTGAAAGCACATATTTGATCCTGTTCAGTTTTACTCATCCATGGCACAGGGACGGCATTTCTTTTTCTGCACCAGAATAATATGTGTGTGCCACTAATTTATCTTTATCTTCTGCTACACTAGGGCAGGGGTTCTTAACTAACTCAAAGCTGATTTATAATAATTAACTCCTAGACCTCTCTTATTAGCCAGTTGTCTTTATGAATATATATATATATATATATATATATATATATATATATATATATATATATATATATACACAAATATATGTGTGTATATATAGTGAATAAAGTACCCCCTTTTGTAAAATATAGGGATATTATAAGTTACCGAGGAGTTTCATGACCATATAAAAACACGAGGCCGAAGGCCGAGTGTTTTTATACAGGTCATGGAACTCCGAGGTAACTTCTAATATCCTCATATTTTACAACTGGGGGTACTTTATTTATTATAATACACAAATTTCATTGAGTCATGTGACCGAAATGACATCAGAACTCACCGTTTATAACTGATGACATCAGAACTCACCGTTTATAAGGATATAATTTACAGGATATTCATGGCTTTTGTGTATTATATACATATATAAGAAAAGAAAACGATACCCCCCGAACAATGTAGGTCTCTATAACAATATATTGCATAAAACAGCTTATGTCTAAAATCCTGCTTCATGTAAATTAACCACTTTCATAATAATATACAGATACGGGATCAGTTATCCAGAAAGCTCCAAATTATGGAAAGGCGGTCGGGCGGTCTCCCATAGACTCCATTTTATCCAAATTTGTAATAAATTTTTTCTCTGTAATAATAAAACGGTACATTGTAACCTTGTTGAAAGCAGAAACAGTATTTAATGTTTACATGATTTTTTAGTAGACTCAAAGGTGGCCACAGAGATAGAGATCTCCAAACGAGCGGATCTCTCCCCGACATCTCCAAATTGAAGTGGGCGATATCGGGATGATCCGATCATGGGCCCTAGGGCCCAACGATAGGATCATAATGGATCCGATATGGGAGGTCAGACGGGACAGGACCGCATACACACATATATGCGCCGGCGATCCGACAGGATCTTTTAACCTGCCCGATCGAGATCTGGCCGACTTCCGATCTGGGACGCCCGTGTGATGGCCCCGCACACACGGCCAATAAGCTGCCGACTCGGTCTGTCGGCAGCTTTTATTGGCCTGTGTATGGGGGCCTTAAGGCATGAAAATCCAAATTATGGACAGATCCGTTATCAGGAAAGCCCTAGGTCCCGAGCATTCTGGATAACAGGTCCCATACCTGTACTTTTTTAGCAGTACGTGCCAGTGGGTACTCTGAAATAGAAAATTGTCATTTCAAAAACGAAGGGCTGCCCCCTGGGATCCTATGATTCACGGTGCACACAAACAAACCATACATGTTAGGTCACATGAGCCAATTAACAGACAGAGTTCTGTCTTTTGCTTCCACACTTCTTCCTGTTACAGTTAGAGCTGCAATATGTCTGGTCATATATATATACCAGTTTGGTAAGATTCTTTAATTTGCCACTTAATATGATACAAATTATCTGTTGCTTAAAGGAAAACTATACCCCCAAAATGAATACTTAAGCAACAGATAGTTTATATCAAATTGAATGACATATTAAAGAATCTTACCAAACTGGAATATAAATTTACATAAATATTGCCCTTTTACATCTCTTGCCTTTGAACCACCATTTCGTGACTCTATCTGTGCTGCCTCAGAGATCACCTGACCAGAAATATTACAACTTTAACTGTAACAGGAAGAAGTGAGGAAGCAAAAGGCTGAACTCTGTCTGTTAATTGGCTCATGTGACCTTACATGTGGTTTGTATGTGTGCACAGTGAATCTTACGATCTCAGGGGGCGGCCCTTATTTTTTAAAATGGCAATTTTCTATTTATGATTACCCAATGGCACATACTACTAAAAAAGTATATTATTATGATAATGGTTCATTTACATGAAGCAGGGTTTTACACATGAGCTGTTTTACTCAGTATCTTTTAATAGAGACCTACATTGTTTGGGGGGTATAGTTTTCCTTTAAGTATTTATTTTGGGGGTATAGTTTTCCTTTAAAAAATGTTTAACGGAGAATTCAACCTTTTAACAAAAGAACCCGTACCCCCCACTCCACGGAGACCCCCCTCTGTCCTCCCCCCAGCCTAACTGCCCCCCCAGGGAAATGGCCCATACTTTATAATTACCCCTCGGCGCAGATTCTGGCATTGGAGTTCCACACAGTCATCTGCCGGGTCTTTGGCAAACTGAGTGGGAGATCGGCATTGGAGCAGTTTGCCGGCTAGCGACAACTGCGCATGCGTCCAAATTCACTAAAATTGCCGAATCCCCGGAGGAAGACATGAAGAACCGGAAGATGGCTGCGTGGAACTCCGATGCCAGAATCTGCGCAGAGGGGGGTACGGGTTTTTTGTTAAAGGGTTGTATTCTCCTTTAAGAGCAATATGAGGAGACCTTTAATGCTACATATAAAACTTCCAGTAGCCTCAGTGACACACAGTGGGACTGGTTTACCACATAGAAGATAAAATTGCACCATTGTTATCTATAGCAATCAATCAAATCTGATCTGATCAAATGCTTGTACAATAGACTTCAATATACTGCATAGAATTTATAGTCTACATAACATGTTAACTGGCCTCAGCTGCCAGGATCAATAGAAAGCTGTAAAAGCCGTGCTTATGTTTTAGTCTGCAGCTGAAACGTCAGCGATTATCCCTTGTTTAATGTAACTGATACAACTGCAGCAAGTGCCAGGATTATCATCTTTCAGCCACAGACATAATATTCCAATACACATTCTATACTAACACAGACTTTGCCATAATTAACTCATATGAAATGTAAACTGTTATAGTCATCACAGTGCAAATAATATCCTTCACTCGCCTCGGGAGATCTCTGTTTCTTACTGCTTCCTTCTAATGCTGGAACCTTCCTTGGTCAATTATATTCTGTGTATTCCTCTAACACTTTTGTGCCAGATTCTTCCTTCCACTTTCTCTATTGGATTGACTAGAAGACCCTGGGTCAGGTTTTTTCTGGAACCACTCTGCCTTTTATAAGAAATCAAGTTATTGATGTCCAGGCTTTAAAGCTGGCTATATATGATTTTCATTGTGTGCGTTTGGTTGCCTGACGATCCTGATATCCATGTAGGCATGGGATCCGTTATCCGGAAACCCGTTATCCAGAAAGCTCTGACTTACAGAAAGGCTGTCTCCCATAGACTTCAGTATAATCAAAATTTTTAAAAATGGTTTCTCTGTAATAATAAAACAGTACTTTGTAGGACCCCAACTAAGATATAATTAATTCTTATTGGAAGCAAAACCAGCCTATTGGGTTTATTTAATGTTTACATGATTTTCTAGTAGACTAAATTATGGAAAGATCCGTTACCTGGAAAACCCCAGGTCCAGAGCTTTGTAGGACCCCAACTAAGATATAATTAATTCTTATTGGAAGCAAAACCAGCCTATTGGGTTTATTTAATGTTTACATGATTTACTTGTAGACTAAATTATGGAAAGATCCGTTACCTGGAAAACCCCAGGTCCAGAGCATGCTGGATAACCACACCAGTACTATGAAGGACAGAAAATTAGTCAATTGGGTATGTGTGAAAACTTACCCATTGATGCATCGTATCTGCCAGTGCATCAGCAGATAAAGGAGCAAAGGGAACTGCAGTTCCTCCTCACTTTCTGCTCTTCTGATAATTCAGGCCAAACAAGATGAACTTTAGGAAGGTGTCCATGTGTATAGCCTCTCATTTGGTCTCTGTCTTTTTGGCCTGCTGATAGATTAGTGCTTGGATAGCCTGTTCTTGGCCACTTTTAGAGCTTAAAGGAGAACTAAACCCTAAAAATGAATATGGCTAAAAATGCCATGTTTTATATAATGACGTTATTGCACCAGCCTAAAGTTTCAGCTTGTCAATAGCAGCAATGATCTAGGTCCTTGTCACAGAGGGTCACCATCTTGGAAAGTGTCTGCGACACTCACATGCTCAGTGGGCTCTGAGCAGCTGTTAGCCTTTAATATAAGCTGATGCTACAGGGCTGATTATTAAATTCTGATGCCAATTTCACTGGTTTCTGTGCTGCCATGTAATAATTATCTGTATTAATTACTAATCAGCCTTATATTGTGACATATTTTATGTGTACTGTATATTGTGAGTGGGTCCCTAAGCTCAGTAAGTGACAGCAGCACAGAACATGTGCAGTGAATCAGCAGAAAAGAAGATGGGGAGCTACTGGGGCATCTTTGGAGACACAGATCTTTACTGCTAAAGGGCTGCGGTTGCCTTGGGCTGGTACAGCAGCACAAAAAAATTACGTACAACATTTCTGCCTACTTATTTAGTTAGGCTTTAGTTCTCCTTTTAACAAAACAGGTGGATGACATGGCAGTGTATTTCATCATGTTTCAGATGGCAATATTACACATTGAGGAATGAGAAATGCCAAAGTTATTAAGGTCCAGTGAAGTCTGGGATAGATTCTGCAGATCTTTGGGGTAGGCATATTGTGGGGCATACAGAATGTGTACAGCACGAAAGTCACATGTCTGATTAAGAAAAGCAATGTGTGCCTGGACTGTTAGTCGCATATGTTCACGCTTCAATTGCAATTGAATTTGAAAAATAGCAAATGAAACCAAAAATGGCTTGGTTGCTATGTTAACTGCACTGGTCCATAAATCACCCCTACATTCCTAAAATCCATAATTATCCAAGTGGGAAGGGGGAGCCTCCACTGGTTATATATAAAATCTTAAACAAAAAATTGGGGACACATCAATAAAAACAAGGGCTGAAAATATCCCTAATGTCTCACCACTGTAGACATGAATCAATAAGTAGTATATATACATGGAGTCCTCCAGTTACAAACATCCAACTTACATCCAACTCACACTGAGTCTATCACAGTAACATACAGAGGTTTGCTTGACTTTTTGGGGAAAAAAAAAATGAGTTACTTATTTCTATAACGAGGCACCAGAAGGACACATCAGATAAATATTACTGCAGGAAAATAAGGCCAACAGAGTAAGAATTAGAAAAAGTGGAGAACAAGTCTATTTTTGCCCTTTTTAATTGAATTCTGTCGGAATGATTTATTGAAAAGGAAGGTTTGAATCAAACATATGTCATTTCATATCAACATACTGCCTGACAGATGCCCAAGAAACATTGCAAACAATATAGTTTGGTGCTACCTTTTTCCCTACCAGAATGAATGCAATTAAGTGGCAGGTTTTTGTGACTGGGTTGAGCGGGATGTTTGTTACCTATAAACGATGTCACAATCTGCCAAGCGAAGCTGTTTGTCAATCACATGAAATGTACTGCCGCGACGAGCTTGATTTGCTAATAAAAATGCATTCTGCTGGTTATGCTGAAATTATGCATGACTATATTGATCTATTGAAACAGCTGAATAACTCTATCTGATGAGGATATCAGTGATATGAAACCCTGATACCGATCAAGTTCATACAGCTTTCCCTTACTTATGCAAACAGGGATACGTTACCAATCATAGCTAGCAAGAAGGTGCTGGGAGTTGAAGGTCTACAGTAGATGGAAGGCAAATCCCTAATTTAAAGCCTCAAACCCCATTTTATACTTGGTACAGACCCAGAAATAGATAAACTAAGATAAGCATTGGCATGACACTAACTACAGCATTTTTCAACATAAAGCAAACTTGGCCGGTATTTCAATGGACTAGCCAGTAAAATACCAGCCAAGGCCAGGGCCAATATTACTAATTTACTAGCAACGTACTTGCAATGTACCGATCCTAACACATATCCTTCTCTCCACTCTCCCTCTGTCCTCCGGGCCAAGAATTAATAACATCCAAAATTGCCCCTCAAAAGTAGGAATCTACTGAACTTTGCTAATCGAGGTTCGGACGAATTCCAAATCCTCATCTCTGAATTTAGGCAAATGCTGAACCAAAACCCAATTCTCTGCACTCCCTAAAATCGACAGTGGCAGGGAGACATTTTTAGGGTTTGTGTTCAGTTCACATCCAGGCTTTTGGATTTGTCTGAATCTGTGATTGAAAAAGCTCGGATTTGGAAGAATCCGAAATCAAATACTGGATTTGGTGCGTCCCTACTTGAAAGTAACCAAGTGTAAGGTACTGAAAGTGCTAATTCTCCTGGTTACTATTATCTACACACTTTCGGAGGGAAGTTTCCCTGACCCAGGGGTATTATTACAAGCTCTTGTCCATAGTTAAAATAATGTGAGGGAAAACATGGCTCTTCCTTTTTGGATTTCACCTTTTATCCAGTAGCTGGACCTCAGCTGAAGGAAGGTGTTGGAAGAAAGCAAATTGAAGTCTACTACTAAATACATGCTTTGGCATTGCATACTTGTCAACTTTCAGATACATCATTATAGGGATTTACATCTCATTTAAGCCCAACAAAACATATTAATTCTCAATTTTATAAATACAATTGTTACACAAACTAAATAGAAAACAGGGGGCACAAAGTGTTGATCTCTTACCATCGTGATTAGGATTTCCTAAAGTCCACGGTTCATCTGAGTCAAAATGCGTGTCTCCCCCAATTCCAGGTCCGGGAAAGTAAGCATGTGCCAGAAATCCCCCCTCTCCATCAAAAGGAGAACTGTCTCCGTGAAAACCTGATGCAAAAATAATAGTGATGTCTACGTCCCGTTTGCCATTTTCTAATTCACAGTATGGAATTTCTTCAAATGTCAGCGGAGTTACATTCTGCCAGACATCAAAGGCACGTCGAATGGCTTTACGGGTTTCTGATTCTCCTACTTTTGGAGTAACGTTCTTTATACTAAAAGACAAAAAAAAAACAAAACAAAAGAGATGTCAGAAATAATGACTTACTAATGCCACCTCTAAAAGACAGTGCCGTCCAAAAAATCAGAGAGCATTTTCTTTCCGAACCACCTCTTTAAATTATATTTGTAGCATAGAGAACGAAGACTGACTTCAGAATTTATTCAGCACTTTCTGCTGAAATATTTAACAGCTGAAATATTTCCAGCAACTCCTGACAGTCAAGGCTAAAGATACTGTTCCCTTATAGCCTGTAGGTCCTAGACAACAGCACATTTTTATTAAGGGTAGAACAAGGCCATGTCTGACTGCACAAACGTTTTATACAGATAACTTCAGGAAAATGAATAAATGTTTAGAAGTCGTGGGCCCCTATCAAAATTTGGCAATTCAGGGTCATTGCGGTTGTATGTCCATAACTGATTTTAATCGCTTAGTCCTCAGGTGCACTGGCAGATCATGTCAGCATGGAGCAATACAATGCAAATCACCCAGAAATCAGTGAATGTCATAGCCCTTTGACTCTATACACAATGGACCAAGTTCAAAACGAGAAATCAGTAAGATGCTTTACAGGTAAAGGCTTATATATGATAAGTAAAAACATCCTAATCTTGTAGGCAAAAAAGAACAACATATGGGGCTGGTTTTACTTTCAGCCAAAAATTACTGTTATCTTTAAAAATGGTCCCTATAAATCTGCTACAGTTCATGCCTGAGTTTCAAATAAGGGACAGCCCCTGCCAGAAGCACAGTAATAGGGGGATAGCCAATCACAGCCCTGCAGTCACACATGCAAAAACTGGCTTTATTAGTCTTCATCAGGCCGGCCTAGCTGCTATTCTACAGTGTTCCCCTGCACAGCCTGGGAAAGGAGGCAGCAGGAAGTGGAACAGATAGGTGGGATTAGTAGGGTTTTTGCAGAAATCAGCCGGAAACACAGCTTTTTAAGCACATACCTTCTATACTGCAAAGACTTTAAGGACGCATTCTTGTTTTTCACACAATGGGCCAGATGTAATGAAGTGATAAGTCATGGAGATTCAATTCAAGGAGAAAAAACTTTTCTCCAAATCCAGTTCTAGTTTTTTTCCCCATAGACTTCAACAGAGTTTTCAAGTGATAAACAACGAGATGCGTTTTTCTGAATTGAACTGTATCTCATATTGAGTCTAGTCCATGACTTTTCATGTGATAAACCTTTTTCTCAATTGAATTGAATCTGGCCCAAATATGTCTCCTTTAAATAACCAGTTACTTTTTAGATACAGTTATAGCCTGTTACCTCCAGGATCAGCTATCTGGGAGGCCCCTGCTGTGGATCCTGCTCTAAATCTTTCCACCTACCCCCTTTAAAGAGCACTTTACACCCCTGTTACCTTCCATGATGCACCTGTGCTTCCATCCTCCTTCAAGGCTTTGGTATGTTTATATAGAATTCCCTAGAATACCTAAGAATGGTAATTTATTTGCACCCAGAATGTTGGTAATAAAATGAACAGGAAAGCGTCTCTGGTTAGAATCTCCAAATTGCAGCCTTTCCATGTTTTTTTATTAAGCCTTTTAACATTGTTTAGGAATACCAAATGCAACCATTTTTAAAACTGTAGGGATGTTAATCCACTTTGCACTTTCTTTATTTGAGCCTTTCAATTGCTTAATCCACTCTCTGTACATTTTATGAACGCTGACATTTTCGGCTTCTTCTCCTCCCAGACGATTTTTGTGTCTCTTTCATTCTAAATCCAATAAAAAAATATCCCGGCCTCCGCTGTTAGACAGTCGCCGTGACATCTGCATGTCACTCATTTACAGCAGCTGAAATATGAAAAGCGTCTGTGATTTATGCACGTTATTAAGAAGTGGAAACGCCGCTCTCATAAATGCTGAAATAAACTCAGCTCCCGACGCAGGCTAAAAACAAGCCCTCCCCGTCAGTTAATTAGGAAACAGTGCATAATTTGTCAGGGTCTTGAAAATAAAAAGCTTCCATTTCTGTATGATTTGTTACACCTGAATCTTTTCATTCCAGCTGGCATCAATCAACAGTAAGCTGAAAAACGCTTTTTCATTTTTTTTGTTGACTCCCAGTATGGCTTATTGAAATAAATGAATTGCTTCTAGTCAAACAAAGATTTCATTTTCTGCTACCCTTTTTCTCCAGACACTTCACATTAGGCTACTCTATTAATCTCTTTGCTGTTTGGCTGCGCCGTGGCCTTGCTTTCATTCATTACTTTAAAGAATACTAAAAGGCCTTGTATGAGGCTGCCTTGGCCATGTGCATTTTTAATTGTATATGAGCGCTTAAGACTATAGGGGTTCCTAATACTGTTATCTTTTTATAAGAAGATGAACGTTTGGCCTTTTGTGGAATTGTTTGTTTTGTATGTGTACAGACATGGCCAAATGCAATGAAACGTCTTAGGGCCCATTGTCTCATCTACCGGGAGGTCAACTACTCATTCTTGCTCGGAAAACATATACTGATGCCCTATCTACAGAGTTATCACATCATCATCACAGTTACAATCTTTTAATAAGCCAGGGTTATAAAGGGGCTTGTAATTAAAAAAAGCAAGCGTTATTTAAAATGGTATTTTGCAAATGTTTCGCACCGCTTACAATGTAAAGTCAATACTACATCGCTCATTATGGCTAAGCAAAGTTAGCGTTAACAACTACTCTGGAGTTTCGTTCAATATTTTGTTGCCAAAAGACGCTTTTCAATTGCAAAATTCTATTACATATACTGCGCATTCACAAAAGGCATTTGTATGCAAACATTGCGGGGAAGTCATTGAGGTCTGTAATCGGTCAGAAATGATTCAAACATGGCAAAGGTGTTTGCGGAAGATTTTAGTGCCAACTAAACATATTACATTCCCCCCAATAGAATATAAAATGGGATTAGAGTAGGGGTTACCAGCTTTCTCCGTCCAAGGTGGGGGTGATGATGTTGCAGGGGTGGAACTATACCATGCGATTAGTGAATTTAGAGGAGTTCTGTCTGGGTCAAAACCAGGTGGCATCTCTAGACCAGGTACCCTGTTGTTACCATCTGTCATTATTTTAGACATCTGCTGGAAGTTTCTTTCATACATAGTGATGCTGTCTGGAGTGACTGTAAAATGATGGGCACTGTGTCAAGAAATTGTGAGGTCCAGAATGTGTTATAAAAAGCTGGGGGTCAGATTTTCTTATATAATGTCTCAATATTAGGGGAACAGATGGGATCAAGATATACTAAGGGGTACACTGTTTTACTGGGGATCACACTGTGTCACGAGATGCTGGGAGTCCAAACTGTATCATGAAATGCTGTGAAATGCTGGGGGTCTCAGATGTCATAAAATGATGGGGGGGGGGGGTGTCAATAAAAGGATTAGGGGCCAAAGTATATCATCAAGTACTGGGCTATATCATCAGTCCAACTTTTATTATTTTTGCTTGGTGCATAACATTCCTCTACCTTTTTTCACCCACCCATCAGCCATCCATGAATCCTAAAATTACAGGCCTGCCCATGTGATCAATGAGACTTTACCATTCCATAGGGTTGGCATAATATTCAGCAATGCAGTGGGGCCCTATGCAGTGTAAGAAACATAACACCAAGCAAGGGTGCTGCAGCACTCAAAAAAATAACGTATTGTGAAACATTAGAATTGTATTAAAAATATATTTTTGAATTTTAACAACTTAATTTCATATATGTATGGCAGTTTAACACGATTTATATTTAGTATATGTTTGTGTTTGTGTGAATATTTATACATATAGACACATACACATTATTATACAGTGCTTTACTCCTCTTCACCTTTAATACTTATGGGCCTGCAAAGGACTGTAGGTGTTGTTTCTGGATGACACTTTAATAATTAGGCCCCTTAAGGGTAGGACTATACGGACGATTTTGGAGCGATCCGACTCGATGCGCAAAAACGCAGGCTCAAAGTGAATGCATTGTCGGATGGTGTCGCATCAGACAGTCGTGTCGCGTCGGATCAACGCTGTAACTTCATCCGACAATGCTATTACTTACCTTATTTCTGTCGCATCCGACTTGACGCCTGCGTTTTTTGCGTATTGCGTCGGATTGCACTGAAAACGCCTGTGTAGTCCTACCCTTAGATGTTTCCTTTAGGGACTACTGTACAGGGACCCCAACCAGAGTAAGAATAGGCTCCAAAAATAGAAATTTGTTATACAGGCCCTTACCAATGAACATATCATACAAACAACTACAGGGGGCCTTTGCCTCTTACACCTGACATTTGAGATTCTAGGACTGACAAACTTTAGGTTTAGGGCAGCAGAACAGAGAATGGATATACAGCCACTGGCTTTTTATTCACTGGGCTGTAAAATGATAAACAAAGGCAGGGAGAATTTAATAACTTCTTCTTTTCCCAATCTAAGCAACGCAATTGTGTGTTATGATGCAGAATAAAACTATTTTTTTTTCTTAACAGATTCTTAAGATCAACGGACCTTTATGTCACAGGTGAAAATGACAAAGGTAATGCTGTGGAAAAATGTAATAACGTTATCTTAACAAGGAAACCATTGCCTTCCTTCAGACTCATTCACGCCATACATTTTTATTATAGGTAATTGGAGTTCTAAGCAACAGATAATTATTGTGATCACAGAAGTAGTACATTAGGGACAGACAATCCCTGGTTCTCAGGCGGTTGCAGAACTCTAAAGCTCTTCACCAACAGAACTAGCTAACCTAAAGTTGGAGATGCTCAGTATACAACTGCAACTAACACTCTTAACACAAAGAGTAGATTTCTGGCAAATGCAGTAAAGATGGTGCCTCTAATAAATTAGCAATATGCAATGTACTGTGGTGTTGCTACAACTTATTACTTCTTAATAATATTGATAAAACCTTTCTAAGGCTTGGAAAATAGGTTAAATGTCCTCTCAGCCCTTTCCACAGATCTGGTCCTGGATGTGGGCACAACTGCCAGTATTCCAAATGAAGAGGCATTTTGTCCACTACGGTGGCCAGCATTAAAGGGGTTGTTGTAAACATTTAGGGGCACATTTACTAAACTCGAGTGAAGGATTCGAAGTAAAAGAACTTCAAATTTCAAAGTTTTTTTTTGGGTACTTCGACCATCGAATAGGCTACTTCGACCTGCGACTACAACTCGAACGATTTGAAGTAAAAATCGTTCTACTATTCAACCATTAGATAGTCGAAGTACTGTCTCTTTAAAAAAAACTTTGTTCGCCACTTTAAACCTACCGAGCACCAATGTTAGCCTATGGGGACCTTCCCCATAAGGTTTCTAAGCAATTTCTGATTGAAGGAAAATCGTTCGATCAAACGATTTTTTCTTTCGATTGATCGATCTAAGTATTTGCAGTAAATCCTTCGACTTCGATATTCGAAGTCCAAGGATTTTACTTTGATGGTCGAATATCGAGGGTTAATTAACCCTCAATATTAGACCCTTAGTAAATGGGCCTCCCCGTATGATGTAGAAAGTGATATTGTAAGACAATTTGCAATTGGTTTTAATTTATTATTATTTTTGGTTTTTTTTAATAGCTTTTTATTCAGAAATTTGCAATTTTGGCATCTCAACTGGTTGCTACTGTTCAAATTACCCTAGCAATCATGCATTGAATAAGAGACTGCAATATGAATAGGAGAGGGGCCTGAATAGAAAGACTAGTAATACAAAGTAGCAATTCCTATAAATGTTTAGCCTTACAGAGTTTTTGTTTTTAGATGGGGTCAGTGATTTGAAAGATGGAAAGAGTCAGAAGAAGGCAAATAATTCTAAAACTAAAAAAAGAAAAAATGAAAGCCAGCTGAAATGTTGCTTAGAATTGGCCATTTTTAACATACTATGGGGGGAATGTAATTAAAGTCGCAAAGAGAAAAACAATTCGCACCAATAAGAATAAAAATCCACATCTCACAATGTAATATTGTTTCTTAAGCTGTTATTGCATTGTGAATTTTAATTCCGCACTCTTAAGAAGTGCTTGAAGGTGTCGTAATCTTTTGGAGCAAACATAACGACTTTTTCAGCAAGAAGTTTTATTACATTTACTGCGCATTGGCCCAAACTATAAAATTTGCAAACAGTCCTCCACTGTCAGAAGTGATCGCTAAACAGTTTCCAGGTTCGCAAAAGCTATATTAAATTCGCACAAAGCAAAATTTATTCACGTAAAGGCATAACTTTTCGCATTGCGAATAGTTTTTCCATTACCAACTTTTATTACATTCCCTGTTAAAGATAAACCACCCCTTTAACCACACCCTGATCAAGCTACGCCACTTTACATACTTATAAGTAAATCCCAATCACTTTTTGTAACTGTGAATAATTCCGTCAACTTTTTAGTATTTGCTCCCTTTTACATACCCACTTTTATTTTAACCATTTTTTTATTACAATATATATGTATATATTATAAAATAAACAATGGACTTATTACATTTGAGGTTCCAAGTTGAACATGACTCTACTACAAAGGCCCATTTCATGTGCTTAGGTAAATCAATAAAGTCAAGCTCATATTAATTGGGAATATTCGGAGACTGCTTTACAGCGACACTGCTTTGACAGAGATTCAATACCATCTTGGGATTTTTTTCCTTGATCCCAATTGTTTAGAATTTGAAACTTTAGTAGAATGCTTTATCTGTCTTCTTACCGGCTTATTCCATTTGATCATGTAAAGGATTATATCAAAGTTTCTCAAGCTTATAGCCCACAGTGAGAGAACTGTATTATATTGCTGGGTGCATATACTAGCACCATACTTACAGTCTATGGTAAAGGATTAAAGCACTAAATTCCAAGCTTATTGCAAGGAGTAAAATCCCATTTCCATACTTTTTAAATTACTTTTCAACAGTACTGGAAAGTCCCATAGGTATGAACTAAAAATTCTCTTTTGAACTATGAATACAGCGCTAATAGCAATAAAAACAGCAAATGTACAACATTAAGTGGTATTGTCCGTTGCACCTGGGCATACTGCTGCTTTTTCCCATTTCAGTATTAGGGATGTAGCGAACGTCGGAAAAAAAGTTCGCGAACATATTCGCGAACTTGCGCAAAAACGCGAGCGGTTCGCGAACGGTTCGCGAACCCCATAGACTTCAATGGGAAGGCGAACTTTAACATCTAGAAAAGACATTTCTGGCCAGAAAAATGATTTTAAAGTTGTTTAAAGGGTGCAACGACCTGGACAGTGGCATGCCAGAGGGGGATCAAGGGCAAAAATGTATCTGAAAAATCTGCCTGTGTGTGCTTGGAAGAGATAGTGTAGGGGGAGAGCTGTTAGTGATTTCAGGGACAGATGATAGTAAGTTTGCTGGCTAGTAATCTGCTTGATACTGCTCTGTATTGGAGGGACAGAAGTCTGCAGGGATTTGAGGGACATTTTAGCTTAGGTAGCTTTGCTGGCTAGTAATCTGCTGTTCTCTTTAAACAACTGCCATACGTTGACCTTGTAGGCATTGTTTGCCCAGTTTTTTTGGACGCAGCCACTGAAGCACAGTTGCCAGAAAAAATATGCCATATAAATGCTGAAAATAGTCATTTTTCGCCATACGTTGACCTTGTAGACATTGTTTGCCCAGTTTTTTTGGACGCAGCCACTGAAGCACAGTTGCCAGAAAAATTATGCCATATAAATGCTGAAAATATAAATTTTTTTGGTTGCAGCCACTGAAGCACAGAGGCCAGAAAAATTATGCCATATAAATGCAGAAAATATGCATTTTTTTGGTCGCAGCCACTGAAGCACAGTTGACAGAAAAATTATGCCATATAAATGCTGAAAATATAAACTTTTTTGGTTGCAGCCACTGAAGCACAGAGGCCAGAAAAATTATGCCATATAAATGCAGAAAACATGCATTTTTTTGGTCGCAGCCACTGAAGCACAGTTGACAGAAAAATTATGCCATATAAATGCTGAAAATATAAATTTTTTTGGTTGCAGCCACTGAAGCACAGAGGCCAGAAAAATTATGCCATATAAATGCAGAAAATATGCATTTTTTTGGTCGCAGCCACTGAAGCACAGTTGCCAGAAAAAATATGCCATATAAATGCTGAAAATAGTCATTTTTTGCCATATACGTTGAGTCAACGTATGGCAAAAAATGACTATTTTCAGCATTTATATGGCATATTTTTTCTGGCCTCTGTGCTTCAGTGGCTGCGGCCAAAAAAACTGGGCAAACAATGCCTACAAGGTCAACGTCGTTGACCTTGTAGGCATTGTTTGCCCAGTTTTTTTGGCCGCAGCCACTGAAGCACAGAGGCCAGAAAAAATATGCCATATAAATGCTGAAAATAGTCATTTTTTTGGTCGCAGCCACTGAAGCACAGTTGCCAGAAAAATTATGCCATATAAATGCTGAAAATATAAATTTTTTTGGTTGCAGCCACTGAAGCACAGAGGCCAGAAAAATTATGCCATATAAATGCAGAAAATATGCATTTTTTTGGATGCAGCCACTGAAGCACAGTTGCCAGAAAAAATATGCCATATAAATGCTGAAAATAGTCATTTTTTGCCATACGTTGACCTTGTAGACATTGTTTGCCCAGTTTTTTTGGTTGCAGCCACTGAAGCACAGAGGCCAGAAAAAATTAAACCAGTAGGGTTTGCACCCTAGTTTGTAACGGTGGCGGAGGGAGGAGGAGGACGCTAAAGGACAGCTGTGTGTGGAGTCATGAGGCTTGAAGAGAAGGACAGCTGCATAGAAGTCAGAACAAGTCTTCCGGCGTGCAGTAACCCTCCGAGATCCACCCCTCATTCATTTTAATAAAGGTCAGGTAATCGACACTTTTGTGACCTAGGCGAGTTCTCTTCTCAGTTACAATCCCTCCTGCTGCACTGAAGGTCCTTTCTGAGAGCACACTTGAGGCTGGGCAAGACAAGAGGTTCATGGCAAATTGTGACAGCTCTGGCCACAGATCAAGCCTGCGCACCCAGTAGTCCAGGGGTTCATCGCTCCTCAGAGTGTCGATATCTGCAGTTAATGCCAGGTAGTCCGCTACCTGCCGGTCGAGGCGTTCTTTGAGGGTGGATCCAGAAGGGTTGTGGCGCTGCCTTGGACAGAAAAACATTTGCATGTCTGACGTTACAGACTGGCCAAAGGGCTTTGTCCTTGCAGGTGTGCTCGTGGCAGGATTACTGGCACCTCTGCCCCTGGAATGTTGATGAGTTCCTGAAGTGACATCACCCTTAAAAGCATTGTACAACATGTTTTGCAGGCTGGTTTGTAAATGCCGCATCTTTTCGGACTTGTGGTATGTTGGTAACATTTCTGACACTTTATGCTTGTACCGAGGGTCTAGTAGCGTTGCGACCCAGTACAGGTCCTTCTCCTTAAGCCTCTTGATACGGGGGTCCTTCAACAGGCATGACAGCATGAAAGACCCCATTCTCACAAGGTTGGATGCAGAGCTATCCATCTCCGCTTCCTCATTATCAAGGACTGCATCATCCACGGTCTCCTCCCCCCAGCCACGTACAAGACCAGGGGTCCCCAAAAGGTCACCACTAGCCCCCTGGGAAGCCTGCTCCTGTTGGTCCTCCTCCTCCTCCTCCACAAAGCCACCTTCCTCCTCTGACTCCACTTCTGGCACCTCTCCCTGCGTTGCAGCAGGTGCCTGGGTTCGTTCTGGTGATTCCGACCAGAAATCGTGCGCTTCCAGCTCCTCGTCACGCTGGTCTACAGCCTCATCTGTCACTCGTCGCACGGCACGCTCCAGGAAGAAAGCGAAGGGTATTAGGTCGCTGATGGTGCCTTCGGTGCGACTGACCATATTTGTCACCTCTTCAAAAGGTCGCATGAGCCTGCAGGCATCGCGCATAAGCACCCAGTAACGGGGGAAAAAAATCCCCAGCTGTGCAGATCCAGTCCTACCACCCAGTTCAAAAAGGTACTCGTTGACGGCCCTTTGTTGTTGCAGCAGACGTTCCAACATAAGGAGCGTTGAATTCCAGCGAGTCTGGCTGTCAGAAATCAAACGCCTGACTGGCATGTTGTAGCGCTGCTGAATGTCAGCAAGGCGTGCCATGGCTGTGTAGGAACGTCTGAAATGGGCCGACACCTTTCTGGACTGGGTGAGAACGTCCTGGAATCCTGGGTACTTGGAGACAAAACGTTGGACTATTAAATTTAACACATGTGCCATGCAGGGCACATGTGTTAAATTGCCTAGTCTCAACGCTGTCAACAGATTGCTTCCATTGTCACACACCACTTTTCCGATCTGCAGTTGGTGTGGGGTCAGCCACCGATCGGCCTGTGACTGCAGAGATGACAGGAGTACAGATCCGGTATGGTTTTTGCTTTCCAGGCACGTCATCCCCAAGACAGCGTGACAACGGCGTACCTGGCACGTCGAATAGCCTAGGGGGAGCTGGGGGTGCACAGGTGTGGAGGAGGAGAAGGAGGACCCAGCAGCAGAGTAAGAAGAAGAAGAAGACGAGGTAGAGAGCGATGGAGGAGTAGAGGTGGTGGCAGAACCGCGTGCAATCCGTGGCGGTGACACCAAACTCCACTGTTGTTGTTGAGCTACCCATTCCCTGCTTCCCAGCCATTACCAAGTTCACCCAGTGGGCAGTGTAGGTGACATACCTGCCCTGACCATGCTTGGAGGACCATGCGTCAGTAGTCATATGGACCTTTGGCCCAACACTAAGTGACAGAGATGCGGTAACTTGGCTCTGCACATGTTGGTACAGGTGTGGTATTCCCTTTTTAGAAAAAAAATTGCGGCTGGGTACCTTCCACTGCGGTGTCCCAATTGCTACAAATTTGCGGAAGGCCTCAGAGTCCACCAGCTGGTATGGTAAAAGCTGGCGGGCTAAGAGTGCAGACAAGCCAGCTGTCAGACGCCGGGCAAGGGGGTGACAGTCAGACATTGGCTTCTTACGCTCAAACATGGCCTTCACAGAAACTTGGCTGGTGGCAGATGACTGGGAATGGGAACAGGTGGTCAAGGTGGAAGGCGGAGTGGAGGGTGGTTCAGACGGGTCAAGGAGAGCAGAGGTAGAGCAGTAAGATGCTGGACCAGAAGGAGTGTGGCTTTTAGTTTGCCTGTTGCCTTTGAGGTGTTGCTCCCAAAGTGCTTTGTGCTTGCCGCTCATGTGCCTTCGCATAGAAGTTGTACCTATGTGGCTGTTGGGCTTACCAAGGCTCAGTTTCTGACTGCACTCATTGCAAATTACAATGCTTTTGTCAGAGGCACACACATTAAAAAAATCCCACACTGCTGACTTTTTGGAAGTGTGCGATCTGGCGGTAACAGTAGAAGTTGGCGGAGTTGGCGGTATTGGCGGCAATGGCGGGTGTGTTGGCCGGCTGAACACAGGTGACGATACATGTTGTTGCCCTGCTGATCCCTGCGGGCTGTCCTCCCTGCTTCTTCTAAGTCTTATTCTCCTACTGCCTCTCTGACTCTCCGTCTCTCCATCTGAACTACCCTCCTCTTGCTCTCTTCTACTAGGCACCCACAAAACATCAATCTCCTCATCATCATTCTCCTCAGATGCATCAATTTCTTCTGACACATCACAGAAGGAAGCAGCAGCGGGGACCTCCTCCTCATCACTCATTATGTCCATCTCTATCGTGTTCTCTGCCAGAATTAAATCTGGTGTAAGGTCCTCATCTCCTTCATCTTCTTCTGGCAATAATGGTTGCGCATTACTCAGTTCAAGAAACTCATTGGAAAATAACTCCTCTGACCCCAGTGAAGAAGGGGCACCGGTGGTGGAGGAAGTGTTACGTGGGGTGGCCATAGCAGTGGAGGATGAGGAGGATGTTGTGGTAAAGTTAGAAACGGTAGAGGATGGGGTGTGCTGTGTAAGCCAGTCAACTACCTCTTCAGCATTTTGGGAGTTCAGGGTCATTGGCTTTTTAAAACTGGGCAATTTGCTAGGGCCACAGGATTGCATAGCAGCACGGCCCCTAGCACGGCCTCTGCGTGGCGGCCTGCCTTTGCCTGGCATTATTTTTAAAAAAACAACAACAACAACAAAAACTCAGTTGGTTTTTCTGGAAACGATAATACACACAGCTAGATGGCGGGTTGAAGAAAACACTGTGCAAATAATGCCTACAAAGTCAACGTATACACTACTACAGCGGTGGATACGGATTACGTAAAATATATGAATGCTGCTTGAAAAAAGTAACTCAAGTGGTTTTTCTAGAGACGATAATATTATCAATATTTAGACAAAATGTGAACAAGCTCACACAGCTCGATGGCGGGTTGAAGAAAACAGTGTGCAAATAATGCCTACAAGGTCAACGTATACACTACTACAGCGGTGGATACGGATTACGTAAAATATATGAATGCTGCTTGAAAAAAAGTAACTCAAGTGGTTTTTCTAGAGACGATAATATTATCAATATTTAGACAAAATGTGAACAAGCTCACACAGCTCGATGGCGGGTTGAAGAAAACAGTGTGCAAATAATGCCTACAAGGTCAACGTATACACTACTACAGCGGTGGATACGGATTACGTAAAATATATGAATGCTGCTTGAAAAAAAGTAACTCAAGTGGTTTTTCTAGAGACGATAATATTATCAATATTTAGACAAAATGTGAACAAGCTCACACAGCTCGATGGCGGGTTGAAGAAAACAGTGTGCAAATAATGCCTACAAGGTCAACGTATACACTACTACAGCGGTGGATACGGATTACGTAAAATATATGAATGCTGCTTGAAAAAAAGTAACTCAAGTGGTTTTTCTAGAGACGATAATATTATCAATATTTAGACAAAATGTGAACAAGCTCACACAGCTCGATGGCGGGTTGAAGAAAACAGTGTGCAAATAATGCCTACAAGGTCAACGTATACACTACTACAGCGGTGGATACGGATTACGTAAAATATATGAATGCTGCTTGAAAAAAAGTGACTCCGGTGTTTTTCTGGAGACGGTAATATTATGGATATTTAGACAGAATGGGAACAAGGTCACACAGCTCGATGGCGGGTTGAAGAAAACAGTGTGCAAATAATGCCTACAAGGCCAACGTATACACTACTACAGCGGTGGATACGGATTACGTAAAATATATGAATGCTGCTTGAAAAAAGTGACTCCGGTGTTTTTTCTGGAGACGGTAATATTATGGATATTTAGACAGAATGGGAACAAGGTCACACAGCTCGATGGCGGGTTGAAGAAAACAGTGTGCAAATAATGCCTACAAGGTCAACGTATACACTACTACAGCGGTGGATACGGATTACGTAAAATATATGAATGCTGCTTGAAAAAAAGTAACTCAAGTGGTTTTTCTAGAGACGATAATATTATCAATATTTAGACAAAATGTGAACAAGCTCACACAGCTCGATGGCGGGTTGAAGAAAACACTCTGCAAATAATGCCTACAAGGCCAACGTATACACTACTACAGCGGTGGATACGGATTACGTAAAATATATGAATGCTGCTTGAAAAAAGTGACTCCGGTGTTTTTTCTGGAGACGGTAATATTATGGATATTTAGACAGAATGGGAACAAGGTCACACAGCTCGATGGCGGGTTGAAGAAAACAGTGTGCAAATAATGCCTACAAGGTCAATGTATACACTACTACAGCGGTGGATACGGATTACGTAAAATATATGAATGCTGCTTGAAAAAAAGTAACTCAAGTGGTTTTTCTAGAGACGATAATATTATCAATATTTAGACAAAATGTGAACAAGCTCACACAGCTCGATGGCGGGTTGAAGAAAACACTGTGCAAATAATGCCTACAAGGCCAACGTATACACTACTACAGCGGTGGATACGGATTACGTAAAATATATGAATGCTGCTTGAAAAAAGTGACTCCGGTGTTTTTTCTGGAGACGGTAATATTATGGATATTTAGACAGAATGGGAACAAGGTCACACAGCTCGATGGCGGGTTGAAGAAAACAGTGTGCAAATAATGCCTACAAGGCCAACGTATACACTACTACAGCGGTGGATACGGATTACGTAAAATATATGAATGCTGCTTGAAAAAAGTGACTCCGGTGTTTTTTCTGGAGACGGTAATATTATGGATATTTAGACAGAATGGGAACAAGGTCACACAGCTCGATGGCGGGTTGAAGAAAACAGTGTGCAAATAATGCCTACAAGGCCAACGTATACACTACTACAGCGGTGGATACGGATTACGTAAAATATATGAATGCTGCTTGAAAAAAGTGACTCCGGTGTTTTTTCTGGAGACGGTAATATTATGGATATTTAGACAGAATGTGAACAAGGTCACACAGCTAGATGGCGGGTTGAAGAAAACACTGTGCAAATAATGCCTACAAGGTCAACGTATACACTACTACAGCGGTGGATACGGATTACGTAAAATATATTATGGCTGCTTGAAAAAAGTCACTCCGGTGTTTTTTCTGGAGACGGTAATATTATGGATATTTAGACAGAATGTGAACAAGGTCACACAGCTAGATGGCGGGTTGAAGAAAACACTGTGCAAATAATGCCTACAAGGTCAACGTATACACTACTACAGCGGTGGATACGGATTACGTAAAATATATTATGGCTGCTTGAAAAAAGTCACTCCGGTGTTTTTTCTGGAGACGGTAATATTATGGATATTTAGACAGAATGTGAACAAGGTCACACAGCTAGGTGGCGGGTTGAAGAAAACACTGTGCAAATAATGCCTACAAGGTCAACGTATACACTACTACAGCGGTGGATACGGATTACGTAAAATATATTATGGCTGCTTGAAAAAAGTCACTCCGGTGTTTTTTCTGGAGACGGTAATATTATGGATATTTAGACAGAATGTGAACAAGGTCACACAGCTAGATGGCGGGTTGAAGAAAACACTGTGCAAATAATGCCTACAGGGCAAATAATGCCTAAAAGGTCAACTTATACACTACTACAGCGGTAGTAAAATAAAAAAAAGTAAAATAAAAAAAAATGAATATTAAAAAAAAAAAATTAAAGTTGGTGCTGCTGAACTACTAGGAGCAGCAGATTAGCACACCAGTCCCACTCCCCAACACTGCTAGACTAATAGCACTGGGCTCTTATAGTAGTAGTAGTAGTAGTAGTAGTAAAACAACAAAAAAATAAATAAAAGCAGTCCTTACAAGGACTACTGTTATTGCAGCAGTCAGCAGATGAGATCAGAAGCAGGACAGCTGCCCACTGCAGCTACATACAGAGCACTGCAGTAGAAGGTAGATTACTAGCCAGCAAAGCTACCTAAGCTTAAATGTCCCTCAAACCCCTGCAGACTTCTGTCCCTCCAATAACAGAGCAGTATCAAAACGATTACTAGCCAGCAAACTTTCAACTGTCCCTGAAATCACTAACAGGCAGCAGCTCTCTCCCTACACTATCTCTTCAGCACACACAGGCAGAGTGAAAAAACGCTGCAGGGCTTCGGTTTTTATAGGGAAGGGGAGTGGTCCAGGGGAGAGCTTCCTGATTGGCTGCCATGTACCTGCTGGTCTGGGGTGAGAGGGCAAAAAAAAGCGCCAACAATGGCGAACCCAAAATGGCGAACGTCGCGCGACGTTCGCGAACTTCCGGCGAGCGCGAACACCCGATGTTCGCGCGAACAAGTTCGCCGGCGAACAGTTCGCGACATCTCTATTCAGTATAGATTCAAGTATAAGGGTAGGACTACACAGACGTTTTTGGCGCAATCCGATGTGCTGCGACAAAACGCCGGCAACAAATTGCATGCGACGGAAATAAGGTAAGAGATAGAAATGTCGGATGAAGTCGCAGCATTGATCCGACGCGACATGATGCAGACGAAGAGTGCCGGAAACGTCTGTGTAGTCCTACCCTTAAAGTGACCTGTGAAACACACACCAAAAATCATAGGTCTACCACATGTTTGACCCCTCTATAGTTACACCACTGGTCCCACCCCTTACTATTAGCTTTCCACTTGGGCTTCATCCGGATTACACTTTTTTATAGAGGCACTACACTTTTTTTTTTTTTTTTAAAGCACCTAGCCAAAAATAAGCATTCTTCAGTTTGCAAGGCTTAAATACATCATTAATTCCATAATATGTCCTTAATACCTTTATTTTCGTAAATGTAAACCTTTAGTTGGATTCAAAACATTGCAACATAAAAAAGCCCCTAAAAGTAGGATAACCCCACAAAACCATTTATTTTGGGAAGTACAGGTAAATAGCTCATCCTAGTCGGAATAACCAAACTACGACATTTTTGAAAATCCACTCCCAACATGATATTTAAAGAATCTTTTCTCCCACATGATTTTGGATAGAAAAAAAAAAAACATCATGATCATAAATACTATTGTTTTTTTTTCTAATACAGGTATAGGACCTGTTATCAAGAATGCTTGGGACCTGGGGTTTTCCGGATAACAGATCTTTCCATAATTTAGATCTTCATACCTTAAATCTACTAGAAAATTATATAAACATTAAATAAACCCAATAGGCTGTTTTTGCTTCCATAAGGATTAATTATATGTTCGTATCAAGTACAAGGTGCGGTTTTATTATTACAGAGAAAAAGGAAAGCATTTTAAACATTTGGATTATTTGGATAAAATGGATTTCTGGATAACGGATCCCATACCTGTAGTTTGATACCAATTATGCAAAAATAACGTTAAAAAGCCTTCTTTACCTAAACATTGTGCAGAGAATTACCAAGAGTATCATATAAGGACATTGTTTCTTGGTCTAGAACAAATATCAGTGAATTGTAGGGGAGGTGATTACTTTTGAAGGTTGCAACAGCATGAGAGCTATTGGATTTTTAAATTAAGTAGTTTACAACCCATTGAACTGAATACTGACTTGGACCTAGTAGTTTGTTTTTTTTTATCTTGATGTGTACAAACTGCATTTATTACAATGACACATAAAACATAGCAAACCTATTTATCCGTGTATATTTCTATGCAGAGTTCAAGTTTTTAGGCTAAGGGCACACTAGGCGATAGCGCCGCGATTTGACTCGCGGCGACTTTTCGCCGCGACTTTTAATCCGCAATCGCTGGGGAAACTTTGGCGCTGGCGTCTATGGGGAATCGCGACAAATCGCCAGCGTAAAAACACACGCGGCGATCTTTTTTCTATTGTCGCTCGAAATCGCCTAGCGAGGCGATTTCGAGCGACAATAGAAAAAAGATCGCCGCGTGTGTTTTTACGCTCGCGATTCCCCATAGACGCCAGCGCAAAAGTTTCCCCAGCGATTGCAGATTAAAAGTCGCGGCGAAAAGTCGCCGCGAGTCAAATCGCTGCGCTATCGCCTAGTGTGGCCTTACCCTTAAAGGCATAACACTTTATAAACAGTATAAAACAGCTTTTATTGTCAATGCTATAAGGCCATAAAAAGTTTGTTGATATGTGGTCTATGTATTTGGCTGTCTTGGGAATAGATACTTTTACAATATGTGTTCAGATCAATAGTGGTGGTCTTGTTGTGGTCTCAGTGTGTCATAATAAATTGCGGAGATGCTAATGGTTTATACTGTTAGCATAGGGTTGTGCTGCTTTGCTTCTGGAGTGAGAATGCCCTGGTATAAGGAGCCAAATATGTAAAGACGGCATTTATGGGCAACTGTGCCAATGTGTCAACAAAGCCCTTGGTTGTTAATGTCACCTACTGGATCAACAGTTGAGGTGTCCATAACATAGTAAGTTAGGTTGAAAGACACATGTCCATCAGGGTCAACTGTAAGTCTCTATATAACCTGCCTAACTGTTGGCTGATCCAGAGGAAGGAAAAAAAAACATTTGAAGCCTCTCCAATTTGCATCAGAGGGGTAAAAAACATCCTTCTGGACACCAGGATGGCTATCGGACTAGTCCCTGGATCAACTTGTACTATGAGCTATCTTCCATAACCCTGTAGTCCTTCACTTGCTAAAAATCCATCCAACCCCTTCTTACACTTACTATTTAAATTTCAGGATCATATTGGGCAGGCACAATGGGATGTAACTACTTTTGTTTTAGAAGGTTCATTGTGATTGTCCACTTGTTGAATAAATCAAACCATATATCTTTTAATGCCACGGTTGTTTGAAAGCTCATCGGCACATGGCAGCTGTTCCACATCTGATACAGCCTGTAGCATTCTCAACTATGTGTAGGAGGTTGCTCAGACATTGGCAGGCACAAGAGCAGCTACACAGGGAGCAGATAGCCATGTATACAGCGTTTACATATTAATTTGGCATTGGTAATAGGAACGCAATAAAGTATGCATATTAAATGTACAACTGCTTTAAAGGAAGGATGGGTCCTGAGCTATTTAATTGCCTATTGCGATATGGCCACTCCTTCTCTATTAATGTGTCTTTTACAACTAGACCTTGTGCCATCGGTATAAGTAAACATTATTATATCCTCCTTAGGATTATATATTTATAAAATGACCCACTGGCTACCTGAAGAGCATTGAGTGACTGAGAGATGGATGACTTGAATGATACATTAGCCAGGAGCTACAGCGATGAATAATTTTTAGTCGCTGGTGTCTCTTGAGGAACAGTGGCTAAGACACTGCTGTCACACATTCCTGATGGAAAGACATCATCATCAGCTACAGTTGAGGCAGATATGTAATTCTTAATATTCTATTTTGGAATATCTAGCAAGGCTGTGAGCAAGCAGAACTGCCCTTCGAGAGCAAAACCATACTAGTAAAACAATTAGATGGATCAGACGAGCCATCCATCCTATCCACACAAATAGCTGAGTGCAAAGTGATTGTTTCTCACTGTGAAGGGATCTATTGACACAATACAGGTAGAATATTCAGTTACCTGGTATGGTTGTCCTGTGAGATCTGAGTAAAAATCACTAAATAACAATTATTCTCATTGATCCCCTTCCTCCACTTTCCAGATGGGAATGAAAAGTTCCAGTATGGCAGTGCACCCTTCTGCGGGACACAAATGACCAGTAAATGATGTAATGAGCAAATAAACTAATTACCAATATTCATGTTCAGACTGTATTAAATGATAAAGACTATGGATACCATTCATTTCCAGATTTCCCCAAAGCACAGCGACGGAGTTTTCTCTTGATACAAAAAGATTTTATCATTAAATTGAACCAGGACCTTAACTCTGGTGTTTTATTTATTCGGGCAGGTAAATATTTATATATTATATAAACTTGACTGGATTTTAATTAGTAATCTGTAAAAAGTAAGTGCTAATACTCATGGGCATCTATGTTCATATTTCACGTGTTTAACGCAAGCTTGAGATACCAGTTTGAGTGCACCGTAATTCATCAGGTTGCACATACGGAGTTTAGCAACATGATATATTTATACAACATAATAGAAAAATATGATTGAACCCACAAAAAGTTGTATGATAAAAATGAATGTTGAAATATGAAAATGTATGTGTGGAATACATGGGATTTCATGCATTTAGCTATGTGCGTTTGGGCCCTTATACACAGGGAGTTGTACTAACTTGCCCTAATAGAATCAGTAGTATTTCATTACTGTTAACATATAAAATGGAAGATTACCTAGCATGCCATAACTAAGAATCGATTGCCTCTAAACGCTGTTGAATCAAGTAGGGATGTAATGCATCACTGTTACTAAATTAAGTACCAGATAATAATCTTGCTTGCATTATAAAAGGTTAACTATAAATCACCCCCTTTGTGTGACAGTGTATTGCAACATAAATGCAATATATAAATTAGTAATAACATTGCACGCTCATGTTGTACAGGAGTTAGCATCGATCTCAGGACTTTAATCTGCTTAAATCAAAATTGCCATCTACCTCTAACATACAGGGATTTTTTCCCCTCAAAATGCCTAAAGTATTGAAATTCATGCATATTTCAGTTAAAGAGATACTGACACATTCCTTGATAGGAATATGGCAGTATTACTAGGAGAGTAGGGCAATTGAGTTTGTTTTGATGAAAAGTACCCATAATCTGTCCCCAACCCAATAACACTGACCACATAGGATACTCCTACATGGCTTTTGGGTTTGACCCTTCAATGGTCTCATTGCACTCTGTAGAAGGATTGTGTCACTCCCAGCCCATAATGAAACTGTCTCTTTAGGTCCCCAAAATATCGACTGTGGTCAGTACTAAAGTTCCCTTTCGGCCAAATGCCAAATGACACTTGAGAAAGGGTATGTAATGACCCGAAACATGTCGTTTAGTAGCCCTAAATAAACACAACCACAGCGTTTTTTGGTATTGAGAAGTGCTCTCCTCATTCTTTAATTTAATGCCAAATGATACACTCTGGTCAAGCTAAACATATACATGGTTGTGTTTGGTTCATTTAAAATTGGCTCTTACACACCAACGCTAGAGGTATTACTGTACTATGTTTGCTTTAAAAGGAAAGTCAAAGGGACCCTAAAACACAGATAGCAACGTAAATTCCAAACTACATGGCTGGAGGACAAAGGTGCACTAGAATAAAAAGAGTCACATTGTCTTATAATATCCCTGTCTACCTTGCATTAACTTTAAGGTGAAGTTTCAAATACAAAACGTTAATTACAGTCATTAAGTACAAGCTCTTTATTATTACATAGCAAAAGCAGTCAGAAAAGAAGTCGTCACCCTATTTCAGCTATATCTGGATAACAGATCTAGAAGCTCTATTTTATTTTTGTATAGATTAAATCTCCATTAAAACGTGTTTATACTAATATATCATTTTATCTATCTATCTATCTATCTATCTATTTCTTTCTATGACTATGAAGATTCTCATTTATCCAGGCCATGGTATATCTAGTATAAGTAATTCTAGAGCAACTGGACATGCTGAGTAATGATTGAAGACATTTCACTACTGAAGAAGCTGCTCGGATGATTAGTGAAACGTCTTCAATGATTACTCAGCTCTAGAATTACTTATACTAGATATCTCTGGCTATATCTATCTGTCAAACAGGCAACAATTTTAAATGTAGGATAGCAAAACTCCAGTAGAATGCACTTCTGATGCACATTGTATATGAGGCATCCATAATAAAATCTGAAACACAAATTAACAAGGAAAATATAATTTATTGCCACATTTAGTCTTCACGCACTGGCAAAATGATAAAAGTGTCAAAAAGCAGAAGGAAACAATCCCAGCACATCCCGGGTTTCATAAGAATTACTATTCCTAAAGAACATAACATTTTTTATTGTCTGCTTCTTTCCTCATAACGGACAAGTGGACATTTTAAAATCAGTGACAGCTTATGATGGATTGAGGTTTTTTTTACTAATTATATCCAAATAATTGATATAAATGTAATTTTATTGACAGCCACGGTCGGCATTTGATTATGGGCCTGTTTTTCTTTCCCTTTTCCTCTAAATGTGCCCGGATACAACCCTTACTGAAATAGAAATATTCTCTATACAGAAAGTATACAGAACCATGAGTAATATTGTAAAAATATGCAGTAAAAATTGCCCCAAGGGCACCTCCAGTTATGTTTAATATTATTGTATCAGCACTGGCACTTTCAGGTGATTCCAGTTGAGCGTGATGGGAGGTGTCAGTAGACTAGGGATGCACTGAATCCAGGATTCAGTTCTGGATTCGGCCAGGATTCTGCCTTTTTCAGCAGGATTCAGATTCGGGCAAATCCTTCTGCCTGGCCGAAACGAATCCTAATTTGCATATGTAAATTAGGGGTGGGGAGGGAAATCGCGTGACAAAACAAGGAAGTAAAAAATATTTCCCCTTCCCACCCCTAATTTGCATATGCAAATTAGGGTTCTGATTCGGTTCGGTTTCCAGGCCGAACCTTTCGCGAAGGACTCGGCCGAATCCAAAATAGTGGATTCGGCGCATCCCTACAGGAGACACCACATTTTTTAACAAAATGCCCCAGACATGGAGACATGCAAATCACTCTTTTGCAAGTTTGGATTTATGGCTCTGAACTATTAGGCTGTATTTGTGCTATAAATGCAGCAGTTCTGGATGCATAGCTGGCCATAGGGATATAAAGGAGTGATTTGCATGTCTCATCCCATAAAGCCTTTTTAGCCCATCTCATCCTAACCAGGTTTGTTTCTCTGCAAGTGAAAACTGAAATTGTTCACAGGCAATCTGAGCTATAAATATCTTGAATCATCAACAACTTCATAACCTCTGGTATGGTGGCTTATTGCTGACCCAGAAACCACAAATATCCCCCAAAACTGGATTTAGTTTGACAACTTTCTCTCCTGACCTCTACAGATATTGGTCAAAGTTTTCAACAAATGCAGTTCTAAGCGTTTCCTTCATCTTTATTGCCTTGCTCATTAATATTTGTTCACTGCTTAATCCTTCCATATAGCATGTAACTAAATAGGACAAAAAAAAAAATGTTGCAAAACTAAGCTTTTTGATGATGGAAATGATAGCTTTAGCATGTATAGTGTATTGACGCAAGAAAAAAATCATCAATATAACTTTGGTTAACTGCTCATATAAAAGACTGCTTCATAATCCCCATGCCTAAGAAGCGCAGCAGTATATTTTGTTTACCTGTAGGTGATATGTTTGTGATGCCACTTCTGTCCCGTTAAGGCATATCGTTTTCTCCGGACATTAAATCTGGAAATAGGTCCTGCTTGATCACGAACTCCACACCGAGGTCTTTTCATCCAACTAAAGCATAAAATCACACAGTTAGAATGTTTTATTAATCTATTGTATAAAATTGTCCCTCTCGACAACTATAAATGAGCTTGATCTATTAGTTTATTGAACACTTTTTTGTGTTTAGTTGGTCTCTGAAATCCAAAATTTGCCTAGTAAGATACTAAATTGCAGTTTCTAAAAAAGAAATACCCAGTAAATAAATCAAGCAACATTCTATCAGACATGTTACCTGGCCTTATTCCTTCCAGAATCACAAATGTTTGATTTATATAATTAAAGAGACTATCACAATAAGTTGTATATGCACAATCACTACAAGTAATAACTGTGATATAGTTTAATTATGTAATCATGTAAGATAAACATAAGCAATGGCGCATCATAAGATTAACATATATAACAGAGCTCTAGGCTATGGCTTTTAAACTCATGGTCACTAGTTATGGGTGATAAATACTTTGAAGGCTGGATCTCTAGCAGCCAAATTGTAAAGTAAATTTTGAACAGAGAATAAACCTGGCCAGACACTCTAAGATTCAATAAACTGATAAGGATCATATCACTAAATCTGCTCTTTGTCTAACAGGAATTCCAGGCATCTAACAAGCCTAACAAAAACAGAATCACAGTGTCAAGGAAAAGGAAATACATTTTAATATAAAGGCTAATTTTGCACCTCTATATTTTAGCAAACCATTCTCTAAAAGGAACAGTGAATTTAATAAAGGCAAACGTTTGCCCATGTGTAGCAGCTCATAACATCCAATAAAATGTTTGATCTTGAACAGGTGATAGGTGAATGGTATTTGATGAATGGTTGCTATAGGTGACTAGCCAGTATCAAACTTTGCAACTTTTATTACAGATTCACCATAGTTCCCTAAAGGTCAGTGGTTCCCAATCGTTTTTCTTAGGGGAGATAACTGTTGTAGAATCAGCTTTAGGAACCAAAAATTGGGTTTGAACTACTTATTCAACCTATTTTAATTATTATGTTAAATAGGGAGAAAATTAACAAGATTTAGGAAGATCATGGAGACCAAGCTAAATCATCATGGAGAATATTTGGGCCGACCCATATGATAAACATCCCTTCAACAGGAGAAATCCCTGCTGTTTAAATATTTGGTATTAATTTACCATGATATGATTAATTAAGGAATAGCTATGATAAAATGCAATGCTTGGTACTGGAATGTATGCTGCTGCCCCTCCCGTAGTTGTTGACCTAAAACTCCTAGTAAGTAAATCAACAACTACTGAAGGCGTTTATGATGGACAACTATTATTTAGGCACTGATTGCATTGTAACCTCCACAAACATGAAGTCCATCAATTTCAGATGCCTGTTTGGTTTAATGCTGATGAATATGGTAACAGAAATAATTCTGGATGGTCTCTCATAATATGTACACCAAATAGAAGGCTATTTGAAGCCATTATACCAGTGGTTCTTAACAATTTTGTTTAGCCAGGGTACACATATTGGGGGTTATTTACTAGAAATGCAAAAATCACAAAAAATTTGTGATTTTTTTTTTTTTTTTTATAAAATCAGACTTTTAAAAGAATAACGAATTTTTCGGAATTTATTAAACCCCAAGGATGGAAAAGTCCGAATTTGAAAATCTCAGACCTGTCGAGGTTGCATATAAGTCAATGGTAGAAGTCCCAATGATTTTTTGATGTGAGCTGGGTTTTTGGGCAAAATTCTGAGTTTTCGGGTGAAAAATCTAAAAAAAAACGTGAAAATCTATTTGTTCAGAATTTTTCCTGCAAACAAAATTTTCGGGAAAGTGTATAAGCCCAAAAACCCATGCGGATTTGGTCTGAGTTTTTGTCAGAAAATATTGAGATAAATTCGGACTTTGATAAATAACCCCCATTTTACGTTCTAGAATCAGCCGCATGACCCAAAATTGGTTTAGAACCACTTATTTACCCTGTTTTAATCATTATGTTAAATTAGAGGGAAACAAATTCACATTATTTGTGAGAATTGTGGAGACCCAAAGTACAGAGCATGGCCCACAGGTTAAGAATCACTAGTTTATACATTACTAATATACTGTATATGTATTGGACCTGTTATGCAGAATGCTTGGGACCTGGGGTTTTTCTGGATAATGGATCTTTCTGTAATTCATACCATAAGTGTACTAGAAAATAATTTAAACATTAAATAAACCCAATAGGATGGTTTTGCTTCCAGTATGGATTAATTTTATCTTAGTTTGGATAAAATACAAAGTACTGCTTTATAATAGAGAAAAAGGAAATAATTTGTAAAAATTTGAATTGTTTGGATAAAATGGAGTCTATGGGAAATGGCATTTCTATAATTCGGAGCATTCTGGATAACAGATCCCATAACTGTACTGTGCATATCAGCAATCACGCAAATACAGATGGAGTAAACTTTATTCAGACAAAAGGCAGATGGCTCACCAAGTCCCACCATGTCACTGCATTGTAATCGTACTGTACAGGAAAGCTGTGACATGTTGTATCATGGTTTGCCACATGAGCCGTGTGATACATGAATCCAGACATACTATGCGTCATGGTTGTACAGTAATGCAGGTGTCATTTTATTTCAGCATAAAGTGTAGTAAGAAATGTCTCACCTCAATGTAATTTCACTACATCAGAGGGAAGAGGCAAAGGAATTAAACAAAAACACAGAACTATTACTTTTCATTAGAACGGCTCAGTAAATAGAAACAACATATATTACTTTTGGGTCATGTTTACAAAAATATATACTTTCTAGAGCAAGATAATGTCCCAATACATACCAATGCATAAATACCGACTGCCCTTATTTTTAACCGATAATTTTTAGAATGAATTCACCTGGAAATATCAATGTTTTTTTTAAAAAACGAAATAAATAAACTGAACAGTGGTAGCCAAACATTGCCATGAAATGGCACATTCGTGAAATGGAACATCTTGACTTGATCTTTTGGCTATAGACTAATGATGTACAAGTCAAGTGAAATAGAACCCAACCCGACCCCTTTCCCAACCTGAACCCTACCTGACCCTGTGCGGCAGCTCTATTTATAGGCCCCTGTCTGACCCGCCCATTTCTGACATCACAAAAGGTGATGGGGCAGGTGTGTGGCAGGAACGGGAAGGTCGATGGTGGGGAGAGCGGAAGGAAGAGCTCAACTCAAGGCTGTTCTCAACCCAGCGATCAGACACTGAAAGTGATACATGTATCTGTTATCCAGAATGCTTGGGACCTGGGGTATTCCGGATAATGGATCTTTTCATAATTTGGATTTTTATACCTTAATTCTACTAGAAAATTGCATAAACATTAAATAAACCCAACAGGCTGGTATTGCTTCCAATAAGGATTAATGATATCTTAGTTGGGATTGAGTAAAAGTTACTGTTTTATTATTACAGAGAAAAAGGAAATCATTTTCCAGAATTTGGATTATTTGATAATAATGGAGTCTATAGGAGAAGGCCTTTCCGTAATTCGGAGCTTTCTGGATAACAGGTTTCCGGATAACAGATCCCATACCTGTACCAACATTTTTTAGGAGCCCCTAACCTTGTTGGTAAGTAGTTAGTATTTTTTTACATTAAAGGAAAACTATACCCCCAAAATGAATACTTAAGCAACAGATAGTTTATATCAAATTGAATGACATATTAAAGAATCTTACCAAACTGGAATATATATTTACATAAATATTGCCCTTTTACATCTCTTGCCTTGAACCACCATTTCGTGACTCTATCTGTGCTGCCTCAGAGATCACCTGACCAGAAATACTACAACACTAACTGGAACAGGAAGAAGTGAGGAAGCAAAAGGCAGAACTCGGTCTGTTAATTGGCTCATGTGACCTTACATGTGGTTTGTATGTGTGCACAGTGAATCGTACGATCTCAGGGGGCGGCCCTTATTTTTTAAAATGGCAATTTTCTATTTATGATTACCCAATGGCACATACTACTAAAAAAGTATATTATTATGATAATGGTTCATTTACATGAAGCAGGGTTTTACACATGAGTTGTTTTACTCAGTATCTTTTAATAGAGACCTACATTGTTTGGGGGGTATAGTTTTCCTTTAAACATATAACAAAAGTACAGGTATGGGGCCTGTTATCCGGAATGCTTGTGACCTGGCGTTTTCCAGATAACGAATCTTTCCGTAATTTGGATCTTCATACCTTACGTCTACTAGGGTAGTAGTAAGTATTAAATAAACCCAATAGGCTGGTTTTGCTTCAGAGCTTTCTGGATAACGGGTTTCCGGTTAATGGATCCCATACCTGCATCATCTAAATAATCAACGTAGATAGATAACAGAGATGCCAATGCATTATAGCTCACACATTTTTGCTATACCTCCGATCCACCAAAACCAGACCTGTTACACCAATAAGCACCCCCCATTCTAATAAGGATACACCTCAACCATCAGTGTCCAACTTCGTGTGCAGGGCCCACCAAGGATGCCATCTCAGGGCCTTCCACCCTAGATGCTACATTTTCCGTACGGCAATCCCAGCGCCACCCTCCACCTAAATGTGCATGCCCACACAATATACCTTTTTCCTTTCTCTTTTTGGCCATAATCGGTGGTGGTGGGTGATAGTGCAGTACCCACAATTCACAGCTGGCACAGACCTGGGTCGGCAGGGCCCAACCATGCTTCCAGCTCAGCCTGTTCCTGAGGATTTCTGGTGCATTTCAAAGCTTTTCACTGGCAGTAGGTAAGTAAAATTTAGGTGACAATTCCAACCAAAGGTGGGGGGCGAATATCAGGGTGAAAAATAAGTGTTAGTTAACATGTCTGGGAGGCATATTTTTATCATTACAACTTCCACCCAGAGGCCAAAATAGGGGCACTATTTAGAATGGGATCTATATGTCCATCCTATCTTTATTACCTACTTAAAGGAGAAACAAACCCTTTACCAAAAAAAACCCCTACCCCCACCCCACGTAGATGCCCCTCCCCCCAGCCTAGCTGCCCCCGGGGTAATGCCCCTAACTTTTTACTTACCCCTCGGTGCAGCCTCACAGCATTGGAGTTCACCGCAGCCATCTTCCGGATCTTCGGTAAGCTGAGACTGAGATTGGCGAAGCAGCGCATGCACAGTCGGAGCAATTTACCGGCAATTTACCGGTTTGCGACAACTGCGCGAAAATGGATGGAAATTGCCGAAGCACAGGAAAAAAACACGAAGACCCCGAAGATGGCTGCGGTGAACTCCGATGCTGTGACGAGGGTAAGTAAAAAGTTAGGGGCACTTCCCGGGGGGGGTGGCAGTTATGCTTGGGGGAGGAGGGAGGGGGGGTCTACTTGGGGTGGGGATAGGGTTTTTTTTTTTGGTAAAGTGTTTGTTACTTTAATACCCAATACTGAATTGAAATAAAGAAGTTGGATATTTATGAACAGACATCTAGAGGATTATAGTATTTATCCCTTTAAGTAAAAACACATATATTAGGATCAGTCACAGTATATAATGTTGATGCAGTAAAGAACACGTATAAGACTGCATTGAGACAACGGGCAGCACCGGGGGGGGGGCAATTAAGGACAGAACCGCTCACTGCTGTGCCATGGACTTCTGCTTTCCTGAGCAACTGAAAATCTGACAAGACTTCTCAAAAAATTGACTTTTCAAAACCAGACAGGTGGCAGGGAGCTTAAGTGGCAAGTGAAGCATGCAAAAGAAAATTGCTTCCCCTGGAAACTGAAAAATAGTACTTGGAAATGTAATCTATCTTAAGTTCCATCGGGGGGATAGAAAGATTTGCATTTATATCGGAGAATGTTACACCCTGCTCTTTCAAGCATTGACAAGTTTTGTTTCATCATTAGTGCTCATTTAAATCATACCTCCCAACATTTGAAAAAATGAAGGGACAAAAACTTGTACCATGCGCAGCGCGACAAATTTTTTTCTAGCCAACCTCATTTTACGACCACACCCCCTAATTACCATGTCCATTTTACAAAATTTGGTTATGAAAGTTGATATACACAAAATATCTACTAATTTTGGTACCAAACACTATGAGTATTTTTTGGCAAATACCACTTAAATGGGCACTAAGATTCAGTGATTCAGTGTGCAAAAAGACTATTGCTACTAAGTGCCCATTAACACATATATTGGCAGGTCCTGCTCCTAAGTTCACAGTGTCTTAAACAGTATTAAGGGTAAATCGTCCAAAGGAAATCACCAGATCCAACGGGTGGCTCGGGTGCATTGCCCCAAGCCCGTAGCTGTAGGTGAGTCACGATCAATTTTCAAGAATAGACGAGCATTCCGTTTTCATTCGTATAGGTTAAAAGGTCATTTTTATTCCAACTTTGTTATAAACATCAGATCCCTGTCCGATCGAGATCTGGCCGACTTTCGGCAAGATATCGATTGGGAGAACCTGTCGGATGGCCCCACAAACGGGCCAATAAGCTGCCGACTCTGTCTGTCGGCAGCTTTTATCGGCCCGTGTATGGAGGCCTTAAAAGGATACTGTCATGGGGAAAATTTTTTTTTTTCAAAATGACCCAGTTAATAGTGCTGCTCCAGCACAATTCTGCACTGGAATCTATTTCTCAAAAGAGCAAAGAGATTTTTTTATATTCAATTTTGAAATCTGACATGGGGCTAGACATTTTATCAATTTCCCAGCTGCCCCATGTCATGTGACTTGTGCCTGCACTTTAGGAGAGAGATGCTTTCTGGCAGGCTGCTGTTTTTCCTTCTCAATGTAACTGAATGTGTCTCAGTGGGACATGGGTTTTTACTATTGAGTGCTGTTCTTAGATCTACCAGGCAGCTGTTATCTTGTGTTAGGGAGCTGTTATCTGGTTACCTTCCCATTGTTCTGTTGTTTGGCTGCTGGGGGGAAAAGGGAGGGGGGTGATATCACTCCGACTTGCAGGACAGCAGTAAAGAGTGATTGAAGTTTATCAGAGCACAAGTCACATGACTTGGGGCAGCTGGGAAAATGATAATATGTCTAGCCCCATGTCAGATTTCAAAATTGAATATAAAAAAATCTGTTTGCTCTTTTGAGAAATGGATTTCAGTGCAGAATTCTGCTGGAGCAGCACTATTAACTGATTCATTTTGAAATTTTTTTTTCCCCATGACAGCATCCCTTTAAGTCCATGACTTCTCCCTATATCAGTTCTCTAGTTCCAGTTCTGTCAGATCTCTTTTATTTTATATACATTTACCTGAAGAATCATGCTGGTATGGAGATGTACTCATGCTGGCACAGTGTTATGCGATGATTGAAACAACAGAAGGGCTATGAAGAATAATAAGGAAACTTTGGAGAGACAGCCTGAGACAATGGCAGCTAGGGCAAGGTTAAAATCACATGAAAGTAACATAGAAGCTAGGGAGGAACTAAACAGGAGGAAAGTCAGTATACATTCAGCTATTAATATTTAATAAAATAACAAAATGTTATAGTGATTGTAGTCTGGTTCTTCTTCCCCCTGACAACGCCAGCTTGTCTTTAGAGTCACAGCTAATGCTTATTAATGTGCATAGGTTTAATGATAAAGGTTAATTCTGCAATTTCGGAAAAGTAACAATTGGGTCTATTTTGCTTTACATGCCACCCAGTGTTAATCCTTTAGTGATGTTTTTTTTATTGCTTTATTGTTTGCCAGGTTGGACTTCTTCACAGAGGATTATATTAAAAGCCTCTCTAGATTCCTCCTGCTGGTGTAATCTCTTTATCCCAGCAATCTTTTCCTCCTCTGTTTAATAAATGATCAGCCACCTCTTAATGCAGTACTGAACCATTTTGGATTGGACAGAATTAGGATTTTCTAATATCAGCTATTTTTCAATAAGTATATTTTTCAACATTTATTTCCCTCGACTTTGAATAGTTTGCTGGCTTTGATAAATGAGGCGGAAAGATCCTGATTTATTTGTCTATATTAGGAACACAACATTGCTTTTGGTAAGCAAGAAGGGGGACCATTTGTCAAAGTCTCTGAGAAGAAAGAGAGAAAACAGTAGTTGACTTATCAGGGTAAAAGAGTAGATTTTATTTCTGTGAAAAGTAAAAAGTGCCAAACTTTTTTCAGGATCTTAAATGTTAAAATACAGATTTGGAGTGATGAAGCTCTGGCCATAAACGGTTAAGTAAAGAAGTTCCAGAGATATTTATCTTAAAAGAGAAGGAAAGATACGGAGGCATTTTATTGGCAATAGATGAGCTGCAATAGTGAAAGTTATAACACTATATTTATTCTTTAAAAATGTTTTACAATACCTGAGTAAAAAGCTCTAGAAGCTCTCTGTTTGTTTAGGATAGCAGCTGCAGTATTAGCTTGGTGTGACATCACTTCCTGCCTGAGTCTCTCCCTGCTCACTTATAGCTCTGGGCTCGAATTACAGAAGAGAATGGAGGGGGAGAAGAGGAGCAAACTGAGCATGTTCATGCCCGGGGCAAGGAAGTTTAAGCTAAAGGCAGAAAGTCTGATACAGAAGCCCATGTGTACACAACAGAAGGAAAGAAATGCTGTGTTTCTTTTGACAGAGGACTCAAGAGTAGCACTACTTTGAGGTTTTACTGGTATATTAAGGTGGACCTTTGTGATAAGGCTTACTTAGTTTTAACCTTTCCTTACCCTTTACACTCCATATCTTGTTAAACTACAACTCTCATCAACAGGTGGATGCTGGCAGGGAGTCCTTGGGTATTTCAGTATTACAAGCAGATGATAAACTAAGGCCTGAAAGAAGTACTTTTTGGTGCCTTCACTAAAGGACTTACATACTATGTGCAGGGCAGGATGAAAAGTGCAAAAACAGGAGTAATCCTCCATGTTTTTTTGCAATAAATATTTTTTGCAAATATTGCCACAGGTCTTTCTCTGAACAGTGTGTTGAAAAAAGTGCTGTCTGTTTTCTGCAGTGGTCGTTGACAGGGCTGCATTTAGGTCCCGCCAACATACGGAATGATGTCATTTGCACGATGCGTGTGACGTCACTTTTCGTAAAAATGTCAGTTCTTGATGTTGCTAAAATGAGCCCTGTACCCATCACCACTTGGGTGGGATTTTTTATTTTGAAAAATATTTTCATTTATATAGGCCACACCCTAAAAGCTGCAGCCCTGGCACAGGCCCTTGTGTGCTTATATATAAATACTGCCCTGGTCTTTGAATTAGGTTTTGCGCTAGGTTTGCCACCCGTCTGGATTTGACCCATTCAGCCCGGTTTTCAGAAGAGCTGCCTGGGTCAAAACAGTTCACCCTGTTTTCCAAATAAGGAAAACCAGGCAGGATCTCTCTTGATTGACATGGTGATCAGCCAATTGCTGATCGCCACATGATAACCCCGTGATGTTGCTCATGTCACTGACTCGCCCCTCTGATGTCATGGCTCTACCCCCTGCCCGGATCGCGGGCAACTGAAAGGTGCCAACCCTATTTTGTGCCCTTTAGCGTCAAATCACAATATATCTGTGGGTTTGGCCTAAGTCATGTTAAAGCAGCAATGCCACAGCACTATGTAACTGCTTAATTTTTAAAGTAATAGAGCAATTTCATTAACTTACTCAATTGTATTTTTGTCGATCTTCCCAGTAGCATTGATCCCATAAAATTGCTGCATGGCAGCTATAGCGGATTGCATGGTTTCTGCAGATCGCAGTACCGACATTCTGGGGTCAGTTGGTGTAAGGTAGCCATATTTTTGTAACCACATCTGCAGAGGAAGGTAAAACAACAGAATACGTGTTACTTCTGTACAAATCAAATGCATAACATCACATGAAAAATCAAGGTAATAGCATTTATGGAAATACAAATTATATGCAGATTAAAATATATTTTAGAGGATTTGATCCTTTACAGGAAGAACTTGTTTGATGAAATACAATTTACCAGCTGAAACCGATTAATTCCTGCATATCCAAAATTCTTATATTATACAGTATGATGAAAAATAATTCACTGGCTTGTTAGCGATATAAAAAGCTAACAGGCTAATATCTTCCATTGAAAGTTGAGTAGAGATGACTCCTTTGAACAACAAACTTGGCTTAAAGGGATACTGTCATGGGGGAAAACATTTTTTGTCAAAATGAATCAGTTAATTGTGCTGCTCCAGCAGAATTCTGCACTGAAATCCATTTCTCAAAAGAGCAAACAATATATTTATATTCAATTTTGAAATCTGACATGGGGCTAGACATTTTGTCAATTTCCCAGCTGCCCCATGTCATGTGACTTGTGCCTGCACTTTAGGAGAGAAATGCTTTCTGGCAGGCTGCTGTTTTTTCTTCTCAATGTAACTGAATGTGTCTCAGTGAGACATGGGTTTTTACTATTAAGTGTTGTTCTTAGATCTACCAGGCAGCTGTTATCTTGTGTTAGGGAGCTGCTATCTGGTTACCTTCCCATTGTTCTGTTGTTAGGCTGCTGGGGGGGAAAAGGGAGGGGGGTTATATCACTCCGACTTGCAGTACAGCAGTAAAGAGTGACTGAAGTTTATCAGAGCACAAGTCACATGATTTGGGGCAGCTGGGAAATTGAATATAAAAAAATCTGTTAGCTCTTTTGAGAAATGGATTTCAGTGCAGAATTCTGCTGGAGCAGCACTATTAACTGATTCATTTTGAAAAAAACGTTTTTTCCCATGACAGTTTCCCTTTAATTGTGAAGTTTTGGCATTGAGTTGTTATTGTTGATAACAAACAACAAAGTCCAGAAGTCACATTTACTAAAGAAGCAGGGTCTCTTGTCCTAGAGGCAATGGGGATATTATACAGCTGGAGTACAGGAATTCTCTGTGCCATCAGTATTTATTGTACATAGTAACCCAAATGTATATTCTACCCTTTCTTCGCATATGTGTGCTAACGTAACCACAAGGTAATACCATTTCATTGAAACTCGTGAGCTGTTATATTCATGTCAGCGGTACTGAACTTTCTGAGAAGTCCGGGCTTTAGCCTCTTGAATGTTATATGCCTTTTGATGTATAATCAAAGGTGAGTAGGCAATTGGCTACTTGTACCGGTATAGGACCTGTTATCCAGAATGCTTGGGATTTCCAGATAATGAATCTTTTTGTAATTGGGATCTTCATAACTTAAGTCTACTATAAAATCATATAAACATTAAGCAAACCCAATAGGCTGGTTCTGCTTCCAAGAAGGATTAATTATATTTTATTTTGGATATAGTACAAGGTACTGTTTTATTACTAGAGAAAAATGAACATTTTTAAAAAATGTGGATTATTTGCATAATATGGAGCCTATGGGAGGCGGCTTTTCCGGAATTTGCAGCTTTCTGGATAATGGGTTTCCAAATAACAGATCCCATACCTGTACTTTAAACTATTTTTTTAAAAAGAAATTACGCTATTATCTTATTTTGATCTTGCAAATGAAATAAAGAAGGAAATACAAGACATACAGTATACATTTGATATGAGCAGTTAATACTTATTGTATGCAAATATACATCCATAGAGAGATTTACCCATTGTGTGTACCTTGGTGGATGCGAATAACGCTTTTCAAACACTAACCAACTACCAACACAAACGAACACTACCCAAGTATAGCTGCTTGGGTTTTCAGTTTATTTTAGCTCAATCGATAAAATGGTACTTTCCTATGCACTTCCTTCTCTTAATAATCACTTTCATATGAGAATTGTATTTTAATGGAAGCAGAAAGAGTTTAAGAGTGAAAAGGAGTGGTATCAATATAATAATAATAATAATATTAATTTATTGATATAATTTCCTTTTCACTCTTAGGGAGCATCACAAAAAAGCAGGACATATTGTTTTGCAGAATAATTGTTAGATATTTTAAGTATATACATTACAGATGTTCTAACGCGAGACATTTGTAAAGACAGGATTGGTAGCAATTCAAGTACATTCTTACTCATCACCCATCCCAGTACAGGTGTCGGATCCTTTATCCAGAATGCTCGGGACCTGGGGTTTTCCGGATAACAGATCTTTCCATAATTTGGATCTTCATACCTTAAGTATACTAGAAAATCATGTAAACATTAAATAAACCCAATAGGTTGGTTTTGCCTCCAATAAGGATTAAATATATCTTAGTTGCGATCAAGTACAAGCTACTGTTTTATTATTACAGAGAAAAGGGGAATCTATTGGATTATTTGGATAAAATGGGGTCTATGGGAGACAGCTATTCCGTAATTCAGAGCTTTCTGGATAACGGGTTTCCGGATAACGGATCCAATACCTGTACAGGAGAAAAAAATATCCACTTCAAATAGTGGCCATATTTCACTGTTTTATGAATTTTCCGCGAAGCAAAATGGGTCCAATTTGACCTTCACTGTTTATAAAGAAGTCTTCAGCTTTAGTAGTGTCTCTAGCTGAAGATACAGCATTTGATTAAAGATATAACCACAAGCACAAAGTATTCCATAAATGAATCTTTAGTGAGCCTTTCATTCACCCAGTGATGGCTAAAGTAACTGATAAAGGGCTTTATTAAACACCTTTCCCACTCATTAATGGAATGCGACAAGAATGCCCTTTTTCCCCCACTAATCTTAAATTTAGTTATAGAAGCACTAGCCTAATTAATTACACAAGTATTAAATAAACTAATTGGCTCAACAGAACATTGCATATGCCTTTTAACAGGTGACAATATTTATAGCTCTTTCAAACAGTAGGAAATTCTTTTTAGGACCCATAAATATTCTATACAGATTTGGCAACATTTTCTGCCGTAAAATGAATTAATCCAAAACCAAAGCTAAATTTACTATAAAATAAACAAATCTAAGGCTTAATGCACTGCTTGCTAAAGTTTCATATTTTCAGAAACATTTAAAATTTGATTGGAACCAAGACCATATACCATTTATAGGCATTAAACTTTACTAAACTATCCCCAACTTGGTAACTTCTTAAGCGAGACTAAAAATGGAAATCATTTTATCATTCATGAATAACAAAACAGGCCACTATAAAAATTATCATTTTACTTAAATATACGGTAATTATATAACCCTTTCCCTAAATATCCACAAACTTTTCAAAGATGCCCTATTTATTCTTCTCTAGTGTTGGATGAATCTGTGGCGTTTACTGCAAAATTCTTGAAACGGCGGACAAATTCACGAAATGCAATGAAGTCAATGGGCGTCAAAATCATTTTGACATGAGTGTCAATTTTTTTACGCGCAACTATTTGGTCCAAATGCATTAAAGTCAATGGGTGTCCAAATAATTTTGACGTGCAACCATTTTTATGCGCGCCAAGTTTGACGCAGCGGATTTTTCACTGCAAATTGTCCCCGCAGTTTTGCTTGCACCGAAAAGTGGAAATTCGCAGCAAATTCTTGTCTTGTCACTATTCTTGTCAAGTTAATGTAACAGTGAAATAAGAACAAATGGGAAGCAAACGGGAGGCCTTGAGGTTCTAGATCTCTACAAATATAACTAATAGAAGTTACCAAACCTCTTTTTAAATAATTAATAATAAGCTAAGAAACTGATACAAAATGAAATGCACAAAGTAAACGTCATCTTCTCTTATTCTGGTCCATACATTTCCTCAGGAAACGTATGCATCCCACAACCCTTAAAACTGCTATGGAGCTCAGAAATCTTGAAAATATTAAAACTCTCTCCCTTCCCCTTTGGCTGATTTCAGAATATTAAATTTCAATGAAATAGTTGGTATGGGTCAAAAGGGACTTTCTAGCATATTCTAGTCGGTGTCAAAGGTCCAACAGAAAATAATTCAGAGTTTCATATAATATATATATATCCAATTTATATATTGTTTAACATGCCAGATAAAGGTATCAATCATACCACTAATTCCAAATTAATATTTTATTTCAGTACAACCCAATAGTCCAATTGGCATTTGGCAAAAATACATAACTCATGAGTAAAAACTATAAAAAAAAAAAAAAAAAAGTCCTATACCCGTGGTACCTATACGCTATTTAGTGGAGCTGTAGCATACTCTCAATCTTTCCAACTGTTATGCTTTAAGTCAACTTCATTACAGATAATAAAGGGTTCAAGAAACTGCTCTCTTGAAATTATTTTCAGACTATGGAAATTAACTACTTCCCTGTCCCAATCACAAAGTTCTTACAAATCCAATTAAGAACAGGTCAGTAAATTATAGACTAGCAAGTTTTAAAAAGACTATGAGGAAAAAAAAATGTAATTCCTTGATCTTTATTGTGGTTGAGTAAATCCGCCTCCAAGACAACATACCATGTCAAAGATGTGGTAACCTTACAGATGAGAAATAAAATTCAAATGATCATCACTTTATCAGCCATTTAATCAGAATAATTCATAAGATATTATTACTTAGTTAGGATCATATTTCTGAGTATTTTGTCTACTATGCACTATACTAAGATGCCAGAAAAATCCTAACTATTAAGCATCAATGATAAATGTGTGGATATGTGTTATGCTACTTTACCTTACGTGTACTTTTTGTAATTTAAATTAGGAATTCTAAATCAATGTGGAACATCCACCACCATTGCCAGTACTATAAAAGGGAAAGCTGGGAATTCAGAAAGAATAAACCAAATGCGGCCAATAATCTATTAGATGGAAAAGGGCAGTTATAAAGAGGAGGAAGGGTTGTGGAACAGGTACAGAACTAAAACAGAAGCAAAGTCAAATGCCTTGGTTAAATAAATCTCAAAAATCTAATCTACATGGCAATCTTTTTTCCCTACCAATTTTTTCCTGTAAATAGTCTCTTTCAAATGTCAATGTTGCAACAACTAAAACTAAACTAAACTACGAGGTACGCTTAAAGCCAGATTTAATAACATTCAAATTCATGTTTATAATGTGATTTGGGATTTTTGCAGAAAACATGTAAGCCTCTTAAAGGAGAAGGAAACCTAGTCGGCGCAAAAACCCTCCCCCTCTCCCGTGTGTTGCCCACCCTCCCTCCTCCCCCCTGGCCTACCTGTCCCGCTGGGCAAATGCCTCTAACTTGTTACTTACCCTTCTGCGCAGGTCCAGTCCACGGAGTTCACAGGCACCATCTTCTTCCACGCGATCTTCTTCCTGCTTTGACCTGCGTTTTGGCGCATGCGCAGTAGGAGCATTTTGCCGGTACGGATCTACTGCGCATGCACCAAAAGTCAAGAAGTTTTCCGATTTCACTTTGTGACTTTTGGCGCATGCGCAGTAGATCGTACCGGCGAAATGCTCCTACTGCACATGCGCTGGTCAAAGCAGGAAGAAGATCGCTTGGAAGAAGATGGCGTCGGTGAACTCCGTAGACTGGATCTGCGCAGAAGGGTAAGTAACAAGTTAGGGGCATTTGCCCAGCGGGACAGGTAGGCCAGGGGGGAGGAGGGGGGGTTTTTTGCGCCGACTAGGTTTCCTTCTCCTTTAAAGTTGGTGAATTCAAATAGAAGTCAATGAGAGTTGAATTTTCAGATTCCATGCTATTTTTCAATTCAAGTTTTCAACATTAATCTGGAATTTGGAACTTTCTTATCTAGCATGAAGCTCTACTCCCTTAAGTATACTGAGCCTTCCTTCTCCCTTGAATAGGAAGTCCGTAAAAGGCCTGTCTACTGCACAGTACACAGCTCTTTCACCAACTACCTACAATTCAAAGAAGAAAGGTTCAGTATACATACAGTACATGGGAAGGTCAGCGTGACTGGTGAGATCGCCAAAGTCATAAGATCTTTGCCTGATTATACAACCCCAGTGGTGGGTTAGATCAGGTGTAGCCTTACTAATGTTTGCATGTTAAAGAAATGTCCAGCCTTTATGCCAAACTGCAAAGATGCATCTATAGGAAATAACAAGGATGTATTCTAATAGACTCACTATAACCAATCATGTCAAGTCAAGAGCTCTTAATTATAATGGTGTTCTCAATACCAATACCAGGACAAAAAGTTGGTAAGAGTTATTATATATTTTTACTGTATAGATCAGAATTGTCCAGCCTGCGAGTGGAGGCGATAGACAAAACACATGGGAACATGAAAATTGCAAATGTAGTCAGCAGAATAAGAACCTGATTGTGTTTGAGTACAAAGAAGGAAGTGTACCTGTTAGGCTGGAGAGCTTATAAACACTTGTGAGTACTCATGTGTGTAATATTGGTAAGAAATAATTAGTCTGCTGCTTATTAAACCTAATATAATGACAATAAGTAGAACAAGTGTTAATTAGCTGTCAGAATAATTGCCTAGCAGGAATATAACACCTTTTTTCTATCATAGTTACCTCTCTATTTCAATTCAAAAAGTACAACTTTTTAAGAACAGATTTTACTAAACTTAATAAACATTTATTTGCTGCAACTCTGTGTCAAATAAGTACCAGCTCCACATCTTTAAAACAGTGGACAAAGGGGTCCAATTGGAGACAAATCTGGGGTTCGATGCCTGTTTCCTTTTCTGGATATATATTAACTTCTAAAAGGCCTACATCGTTTTCATATTGTATAATGAGTGGGGTGAAAAAATGTGGGGTCTTATGTATTAAAAGGTGCTACAAATTCACTCTATTCACCTTCAGCAACCAATCAGCAGGTAGCAATTATAGGCCACCTGTTGAAAAGCAAACATCTTACTGGTTGCTGTGCATTCCTGCAACTTTGTGTCTTTTATGAGTATGCCCCCGTGCAGCAACATTTCTTTAAGGCTTTCCAAACTTTGATGATGAGGACCTTTTCCTCCAATATACATTGAAAATGTACAGATGTAGGTCACCCTCAACCAGAAATGTTTCCAATAATAACCCAATAATCTAGTAAACACTGGCAAAGCTTAAATTACTGGGCCCTGCAGCACAATGTCCTACCATCCTTAAAAATAAAAAAATTCTTAAAAAACTATTTGCTGAAGATCAGTCTACATTAACATTGTGCATCAGTTAGGATCTTCACGTAGCCCTCCCTCTTAAACCTCCCCCCCAATCACTGGGGCTCATGCCTCTAAGCACAGTTGGGAGGTATGACTGCAGCACAAAGGTGGACACTGTCTAACATCTCAAACTAGTCCTTAAAGGGGTGGTTCACCTTTTCATTAACTTTTAGTATGTTATAGAATGGCCAATTCTAAACAACTTTTCAATTGGTCTTCATAATTTATTTTTTTATAGTTTTTGACTTATTTGCATTTTTCTTCTGACTATTTCAGCTTTCACATGGGGGTCCCTGACCCCATTTAAGAACCAAATGCTCCTTAAGGCTACAAATGTATTGTTATTGCTGGTTTGTGTTAATTATCTTAATATTCAGACCCTCTCTTATTCATATTGCAGTCTCTTATTCAAATCAGTTCATGGTTGTTAGGGTAATTTGTACCCTAGCAACCAGATTGCTGAAACTGCAAACCAGAGAACTGCTGAATCAAAAGCTAAATAGCTCAAAAACTACAAATAATAAAAAATAAAAGCCCATTGCAAATGGTCTCAGAATATCGCTCTCTACATCATACCAAACATTAACTCAAACGGTGAACATCAACTTTAAGAGCACTCTGTTATACAGTATGGGACTATCCTTGTGTCATGTCTCTTCTAATTTGGGAACTTCCTTCCACCAAATATTCACAGGAGATTTTAGATTTTAAAACTATATTTCTGCCTTTCTTTATAGCAATGGTTCTAATATTTTCAAATCAAGTCACTGCCTGCACCTTTGAACAATGACTAATGAAATTACAATTCTAGTACCTTGTCCAGAGCATTGTCTTGTTCTGATCATTATTTGATCATAATTTAATTAAGCAGAATGTTTTTTTGCTCATTATTGAGCTAATGAGGGCAAACAATTTGAAACTGCTTTAATTTTTCAACTTTATGGTTCTTGTAAGCCACTGTAGGAAGAACATTAGGTTACATATTCCATTACCAGTGCACAGATAAACTCCCTGCATAATGGACTTCTATCTGTAAGGCAGAGATAGACACAAAGTGGGAAGAAAGGGAGTTTTTTTTAATTAGATTGTAAAATAGACCCATATTATTATATTTAAGCAAAAAAAAGTTTGATAGAAACACAGAGTGCAGACACCTATGATCTCCCCATTCAGAACTATATTGGGTTGGAGGGATGGATACCAGCATGCCTCTCCCCACCATGTGCTTGTCATTAGGGATGCACCGAATCTACTATTTTGTATTTGGGCGAACCCCCGAATTCTCCGTGAAAGATTGGGCCGAATACCAAACGAATACGAAACGAATACCCAAGTATTTTTTTTCCCCTTCCCACTATATGCAAATTAGGAGTGGGAAAAAAATGTACTTCCTTGTTTTGTGACAAAAAGTCACACAATTTCCCTTCCCGACCATAATTTGCATATGCATATTAGGATTCGGTTTGGCCTGGCAGAAGGATTCGGTCGAATCCAAATTCTGCTGAAAAAAGCTGAATCCTGGCCGATTACCAAACCGAATCCTGGATTCGGTGCATCCCTACTTATCATTTAGGTGCACAAATTAGGGAGTGAGGGTGAGTAGAGGTAGAATTTGGGGCCCTGCATTTATATTTAATGCATTTACTGCGGTCATAGTAAATAACCCCAATATGAGGAAAATAGCAGGTTCCTTGTAGTAGTGGGGGGGGGGGATTAGATAAAATGACTGCCATACCAATTTCACAGTCAAACCAGGTTTTAGAATAAGAATACGAATTTAAATATGTAAAAAAATGCAATTCAAAGAAAGACATTCTATTAATATAACCATAATTTGGCTACATCCTAGTAAAATTGTATTCATCGGGATGGATTAGGGCTCATTTCCAATTATTTCATTAGCAGAAATAGAATCATTTTAATTTGCTTCCTGCTACTATATCGGTTCATTGGAATCACTCATAACGGCACATAATGAATGCAAAGCAGGTAATATGTTTTATAATTGCTAATAATTATCAATTTAAACGGAGGGAAACAACTGCAGCACCTTGTTCTAATGAGACTCATTTTATTGAATTTAATTGGGAACATTTTGATTGACATTCATAATGAGGGCATACAGAATTGATTGCAGCGTCGCTGCCTACAGTTTAGGAAACACTAGAGCACATTTTCAGGTGTCAAAAGACAAATGTCGGCCCCTGATGAGAGGATGACTATTTTGTACATTGATTTTGTCATTCAAAGAAAAAAATTTTTTAAGCTTTTTTTTTTTAATATATTTATACCTCTTTAAAAACCTTTAAAAATGTGATGCATGTCAGCCCCTTGCTCAGGAAAGCCACTTCAGTAAGGCTAATCCCACACTGACTGACTGTCCCAAGGAGCAAATAACTCAGGACAAGACATATTACTGCATGAAATAGTTGTTTCATTTTACTATCTGGAAATAGAAAAATAAACTAGAGATGATTTACTAACCTAGGCACTAAACTGCACAACTGCAGTCAACAATAGCAGTTACCCTTCATCAGTCTCCTTGAGAATGATAGCTTCTCAGCAACAGATGCACTTCAGGGCACCCTGGAGTGCATCTGTTGCAGAGAAACTTTATTTATGATGTATGAGACAGCACCTAGGCATGTGCTGACTGTATAGTGGAGTGCACCACGTATGGAACTGTATTAAAAAAAATTGTATTTTGGTGCTAGGTGCCCAGTGCCGGCAATGCACGAGCAAAAAACATGACGGTCTGGGAAGTTGAAATTTATGATGAAATTCAATGCATTCCTTGCCTCAGTGCTTGGACTATCTCTAACTGGCAGATAGGTAGTTAATAAAAGAAGGTTGAACTCGATGGACATGTGTCTTTTTTCAACCTTACTTACTATGTTACTACTATGTTACTATGTATCTATAGGTGTGGGTTTTTACCAGAGACCGGAGATTTCCCTTCCCTCTTTTCCCAACTTTATTGCCTTCTCAGGAAGCCATAATCACAAATGGCATAAAAAAAATGCATGTATTGTAAAAGGACTACGTTAAAGTACCTTCATTAATGCTTAGAAGATGTAGCAACAAGTTTCATAACTTCCATTTAAATCTGGATTTCTGTACATAGGCAGAGCAGATTTAGTTAATGCATTTTGTGCACATCCTTTTCATGTTGACAAAAAGACATGGTTCTGTGCCCCACATGCACCATTAAGCCTGTTCCATCTCTGAAGGGGAGTTGCTGTTTAAAAATAATTCTGACAAGTGGGTCACAGGTTTGACACTGATTTATATACAGAAACTAGCTAAATCAATATGCAAGATAATTTGTCCATTGTATATTTTACATGTTATTCTCTACCCAATGGGCCTCTCTGATGCTCCCAGTTGAGGTAATGTACCCTTATTCTGCCCTACACTGAAACTGTAGCAGCCAGAAATTATTATCCTTAACCTATTGATTTCGACCCCGTCTTTAGCAAATCAAAATGTGTCCGATTCGCCCATCTCTAACAATAATCCACAAATCGGAGCACATACCTGTTTTTTAAATAGCAAAGCTGATTCCTTTTTAAAAATGTTAAGAAATAGTGGTGTGGGCTATTTTTCTAATTACTAGAGAATTCATCTAAAGAATTATAAAATGTCTTGATGACACAGTCTGAATGTGATGTTGTTTTACTTGACTGGAGAGAAATTTAAGCTAGAGCATTAATGTGGAGAGACTAGAGTCAATGGAGGAAATCAATAGCCTCTTAGGAGTGTATTCTAGTAATTCTAATGGCATTTCTTGAAAAATACTTTTCATATTGCCAGCAAAGCATAACATACTTTAAATCTAATAAAATCGCTTTAAAAGGATAGTGACATGTTCTAGGTTTTAACAGGAATGTGTCACTGTTCCTAAATAAACCCTATTCTTTTCAACTGGAAATGCCCCCTGCAGGCAGTGACGTGTTGCTCTTCAACGTGGCTTGAAGAGATTGATGGCATGCTTAGGGGAAGGATATTGTTCTGATAGACTGATGGACAAATGTAAACAGTGCCCCAAACTATGAGAATATGTTCCCAGGATGTAAATCAGGAAGAGGTTCAACTTCAAGACATGTTATTTAGCATAATCTCTGAGCTGGGGGGCATCCATTAGAAGATATTAAATCTCTAGGGTTTATGTAAGCATAATCACATGCTCTGTTAAAATAGGAATGTCCAACCCATTTCCCTTTAAAAATTAACCAAACCCACTGATATAGGTATGGCACATTTGCCTCAGCACCCAAAACATATAGGATAGTGAAATAAAACTCACTCAAGCTCTCACTCTTTATTAGTCAGAATTGTGAAGAATTGTGCAGCTGCACATATACCGAGAATATACCCTATTTTGGTTTTAACTTTACTTCTGTAATTAGACAGTAATATGTTTTTACTGCAATGAGAAAGGTTACAAGATCCACAACAGACAATTTCTTTCATTTAAAGGCACTTTTCTAAATAATGGGGTACCCATCCCAGCATAGTTAACAAAGCAAAAAATAGAAAACATAAACTCCTGGCCTCCAGTCACTTGAGTATCATCTTCCATTGGCCCACACATGAGTGCAAGAGCACTATGGGGGCCACAAATCATGCACATTATTCACTGAGAACTTGTGACCTGGGCAAAGCTGTGCTCTGCATCTAACTACAACTGTGCTCTGCATCTAACTACAGCCGTGTTCTGCATCTAACTACAGTTGTGTTCTGAATCTAACTACAGCTGTGCCCTGCATCTAACTACAGCTGTCCTCTGAATCTAACTATAGCCGTGCTCTGCATCTAACTACAGCCGTCCTCTGAATCTAACTATAGCCGTGCTCTGCATCTAACTACAGTTGCGCTCTGCATCTAACTACAGCCGTGCTTTGCATCTAACTACAGCCGTGCTCTACATCTATCTACAGCCGTGCTCTGAATCTAACTATAGCCGTGCTCTGCATCTAACTACAGTTGTGTTCTGAATCTAACTAAAGCTGTGCTCTGCATCTAACTATAGCCGTACTCTGAATCTAACTATAGCTGTGCTCTGCATCTAACTACAGTTGTGTTCTGAATCTAACTACAGCTGTGCTCTGCATCTAACTATAGTTGTGTTCTGCATCTAACTACAGTTGTGTTCTGAATCTAACTACAGCTGTGCTCTGCATCTAATTACAACCATGCTCTGAATTTAACTACAGCTGTGCTCTGCATCTAACTACAGCTGTGCTCTGCATCTAACTATAACCATGCTCTGAATTTAACTACAGCCGTGCTCTGCATCTAACTACAGCCATGCTCTGAATTTAACTACAGCTGTGCTCTGCATCTAACTACAGTTGTGCTCTGCAGCTGTGCAAATTAGGGGGAAGTAGAAGCCGACATGCCTACCACAGCCTGCCCTTCATGAATACACTGCTGTCAAATGCAGGTAGTGCTGTATTCATCAAGAAAGTAAAAGTGTCTGAGATCAAATCTGGGGTGCAAGGACATTCACCCGCAGATGCTCATGGCAGATGAAAGACTGCAAACTACAAAACACATAGCACCTTGCACCTGTTTTTATTGCAAACTGCAGCCTTTCCTGATATCACCGCTACCACCTTCACACTGTTTAGGTTGGAAACCACAGGCGCTCCCTGCCAACACAAATGTATTGGTATGTATTGCAAGCATGCAATATCCACAACAGATTATAGAGGTCTCTTACAGTAGTTGCGGTTGTGCAAATTTAGATGCAGGTGGTGTGCCCCAAAAACTGCTGTAGTGTTAGATTCGCATTGAAGTATATGTACAACTGTGTATTTATCTGACACAACTGCGCCCAAGCACATGGTCGCAAACTATGCCAGAAATTGGGCTGGGGTGGAAGGAGAAATGTGGGTAAAAAACATGGTGCCCATAATTGCACTCGGTCATAAATAAACTCTAATTTCTTCAATGTAAGGCAATTTGCTAAATAACAAGGGTGCCCATCTCAGAAAAAGCAAATCAGTCCAAAAAAGTAAATGAACTACATGTTTAAATTGTAGACTTGGATTTCAGGATACAGGGTTTGCACACATTAGATGCCCTACCTGGATGTGTATCTTCATGTTTTGCCAAGTAATGGCAATATATGTCTCAGCAAGAGCGGCTGGTTTTGCTGCATAACTACAAATTAAAAATGTGTTCATGAAAGCTGAAAAATCATGCCCATAAAAACTATTACGTGCCTGTTTTAACATCAGCTGTATCATTCATGCACCTATTATTGACTTCAGCTGACGGGCTTTGGCTTCCATTCATAAAGCACAAGTAAAGCTTTTCAGTAACACAGGGGTCTTTGAGCTACGGTATGGCTCTCCATGAATTAACCATTCTACCCTGCTGCGGCTTCCACAATTACTGGGGAGACACAAACAGCAAATCTGCATTGCTCACTGGCTCCACTCTGCTCCAGGCCTGCTGCACTGCTATACCTGCTTCTACAGATGCCAGAATCAGCACAAAGCATAGCAACTTGTAAACTTTAGGATTGTTTTTATTACTGAAATACCAGCCAGCGATTCCAAATATTTCCAGGCCCCGTACATTTGGCACATATGTACTACAATACTTTTCTCAAAAGTATATTAAGATACGAGGGGCCATTAATGAATGCAAGTGTGGTGTACAAAGTGCAATTTTCTATGTAAATCTCCCATAATTCAGTGTTTTCCCCCAAAATGTAATTGCAGCTGCACTTGCCAGACTTAATTGAGCGAGTCACTTATAAAGTGCGGCTTCATCCAATTCCCTGGGTGCAGTCCTCGTTCACCAATTGATGCAAAACCCACCGTGGGAACTATTGCCAGGTCCAACTTCATGTTTATTTATTATAGAAAGAAAGAGGGACAAAAGGTTTTGCCGTGCACATGGCTGCAAAATTTTTTGACCGTGCCCAATTTATGGCCATATTACCATGTCCATTTTACAAAATTTAGCAGGTTATGGAAAGGTTGAACACATTTATGGGGGTTTTAGAGTCCTGGTTTATGTGTTATTACAGTTTTGCTAATGAAAGTGAATTGCCCTTTAAGCTGCAAGTCACAGTTTCCCCAAGAGACCTGCTTATATAGTTACAATTGTTTTTTGCTTATCTTAAATTCTTACAATAGCATCTAAGTGCACCTGCCATGTATTCTGGGCTCTCTGCCAAAAGTTGAGTTTTAGAAACTTTGAATCTTTTTCTGTCTGTTCAGTGCAGGAGATCAAATACAAAGTCGGGACATTTGAGTAAGAAACCAGGGACTGCAGACTGAGTTGTCAGGACTGTCCTGCAGAAAACGGGACAGTTGGGAGGTATGATTTAAGTGTTGCATAAAGTTGGCCCTAACAAAGTAGTAAATGTCCCTTATAGTACTTTATTCATGCCACTGCAACCCTCTTTAGTATCATATTGCAAATGCAATAATAAATAACAATCTGCGGCTTTAGCTGTCAAAATTGGGACTGTACCGCAAAAAACAGGACAATTGGGAGGTATGCAGAAGTGCCCACCTGTATCCACCCACCAGTGAATGACAGTCTGCGTGTTACCCATCCTCATCTGTGGAGGGCAGTGTTAATTGGTTCTGACTACAGTATTTATACTGAGATCACCACATGCATAATATAACATTACAGCTCAAATGCTTAGATCACTCAGTAACATCTACAAATACTGGATATACTGCACAAGGTGTCTCTCTTTTTAAAACTGTGCATCTTTTTATGCTGTTTCTAAATATTTCCTAATTTCTTCTTACTTTGCTTCTGCTGATGACCAGAACGTGGTGCTTCATAGAGGGTAATCACTCCGAAAGGTAAAAAACATATTTGAGAGCAGTTTAATACAGAAAGAACTTTTACTTCAGTAGTTGTTTTCCAATAAAGGGAACATAAATTATAAGCATCAGCTATTTTAGGAGGCTCTTAAATAAGTTAAGGTCTGATAAAAGACAAAAGGGCTAAACTCCACGAGTGCTTCTGTTCGGATGGTGTCGGATCGACAAAATGCATCCGGCAAGTCGGATGGGTCAAAATATAATGGGAATGATAAACTGATAATGAGACTGAAAAATCAGATGCATAAACTACAGGTATAATTTTCTATCTGACACAGCATGACTGCATGCTGCATCTGACAAGATAAAAAAACCGATGGCGTCGTAAATACTTTTTTTCTCATTGAAATATATTGTCTGTCGGATATAAACACATAAAGAAAAGATTCCATCCGACTTCATCTGACTTTACATTCTAGCCTGGGGGATCAGATTTTGAAGCATCCTACAAAATCTTGTGCTGTTGAGCAGCGATGTGTGGTGTTGCATCGCGGATCAGATAAAATCGGACCCATAAAATCTGATGAAAAACGCTTGTGGAGTTTTACCCTTAGAGAGAATATTTGGCATGTATAGCATTCCCAAAACAAACATCGCTCTCATTATCTGATCATAGGGGACTGTAGGACTTGGCTGGGCAGCTGCTTTAGCATCTCAAAGAAATAGAGTTTACATGGGCAGCTTTGTCTACTGCTCCCGCTGAATCTGGAATACAGGTTATGCCCAATGGTGGATTACTCCAAATTCACTTGTGATTACTGACAACCCCATAAAGCCACAAACTGCACTAATACACGGAGCAGCAGTCAAATGAATGTCCACAGGAGAAGTTACATGCACTTCCACTGAACACATTTAGCTTTAAAAGTCAATTATTAATTAGTAGGTTTGGCACTTGTTGGTATTTCTACAAGAGTAAGAAAAGCCACCCCTACCCAAATGCCAGTATGCATGGACTTTCTACAGAGAGGAAGGGAGGCTTCTAAAGCTTGCGAGCCCTGATATTGATGGACTACAATTCCCAGAATGCAATATCCCGTTCTAATATGCTGAAAAATGGTGGGATTTGTAGTCTAGCTACACTGCCGAACTTAAAGGAGAAGGAAAGTCATCCTGCACTTAGGGGTGCCAAATGTTAGGTACCCCCAAGTGATTGTATTGACTTACCTGAAACCCGGGCTTATACCAGTGAGCACCATGGAGCATTCCTCTTCCGGATTCTTCTTGCTTCAAATTTCCCGGGGAAAACGCATGCGCAGTTGAACGAAATAGCCGACTTTTCGCTCTACTGCACATGTGCAGCCGCGAGAAGAAAGAGGAAGACTGAAGAGGATCGCTCCGTGGTGCTCACTGGTATTATCCTGGGCCGGTGCAGTTTTCTGCTGATAGGTGCACTGGCCCGGGGTTTCAGGCAAGTCAATACAATCACTTGGGGTGTCTAACGTTTGGCACCCCCAAGTGCAGGATGACTTTCCTTCTCCTTTAAAGTTAAAAAGAAGGATAATAAAGGTATAAGTAGTATGATACTAATGCTGCAATTGGGTATTGTAATACGAGTCCACAAGAGATTTACATTCTCCTGAAGATGACCATTGGGAATTCACAGCATTGCTTACTGGAAACAGAGTCAAATGTAACCTTCAGAAAAGTAACTGCTGAGAAATATATGTATTGAACCATTCTCTAAAACAGAGAAGACCAAACTGGAAATAGTTTCCTAAAATGTGCCTTATATAAGTCCTCATACTTAGCTCCAAGAACATAATCTTCCTGCACCATAGTTTCATTTAAAATGTATTCAGTCTATTCCAAACTCCTCACTTTCTGTTCTCCTGTAAACAGCATGGTTTTAATGACAATAATGAGCTCTGTATAAACAAACCCCTCCCTTCCGTAAAAAGCCTCCTTTGTCAGGCATTGAGATAAGGAATAGCTCATTATATAGTGGATTTATCTGTGGACTGGTAATTTATTTTAATACATTCTCCTCTGCCTCAAAGAATGACTAAGCAGAACAGGGGGTCTTTATATGAAGTTGGAAAGTGAAAGTAACTTTGTTTTTATCCTTTGTTCTGACTGAGAAGAGGGGAGAGGAATTAGTAATCATCAATGTAATCATTAAAAAGTGTTTCTATACTGAATTATTAGTTCATAAGTTGTGCCTATCATGAGTCGAGACTGTGACTGACTCACTGAAATGATTAAAGAATGGGTTGAACGTCATTAATATAAAATAAAAAGAAATTGGGTTGGTTGACTTTCCATTAGTCTTAGTTAAATTAACCTTTTCGGGCTGTACTTTCCCTTCCAATGTAGAAGTAGCAGCCTTTCATTAAATAATGATACATTATAAAATGTCTTGAATCACTCCCATTCCTTTAGAACATGTTATATGACCAGTAAAATCCCATTTATACTGCAATTTGAGCAGTCTACTAGTCTAGGAACCTCGTAAGGTTACCATGTGACTAAAAGACATTTGACTGATACATTTGAATCAGGTTATCACAGAGATTTGACACTTCGTAAAACGCACATAATTTTTCAAATGACTGGAGTCTATAGAAAAGTCTTAATTGCATTTGATGGGAAACAGCTGTCTGAGGACTGCACCTTCGGCTGCAGAAAGAAAATACATCGCAATGAACAGTTTGACTACAGAGCAGAAAAACAAGTCTGCTTTTGGCTCAACTGGGAACTGCAACCCAGGATGGCTTTTATATAAATAATTCCTTTATATTCTTTATCTCAAGGTTGCCTTTGCGAATGGTACTGTTTTATAAGATATGCCCACAAGCACTCGGCAACAGTGCGGCCTATCAGGACGCTTGCCTTTTTGCTTATTCACCCTTTTCTTTATCCAACATAAGGTATAAAAGCCTTATTTAAAGTTGTGTTAACCAATTTTATAATCTTCTGTAACTGCCTTATGGAAGGGTTTACACATGAATTCTAATTATGTTTCAGGGAGTTCTTTTGCTTCTATTAAAGTGTTCCCAGCACTACCTACGGACCCTGCCTTGCATTAGATAAGGAATAAGGGGCTTAAAAAAATGGATGCAGTCATTGCGTGGATTGTTGGCGTTCAGTGTCGGACTGGGATGTCTGGGCCAACCAGGTCTGACAACTGAGTGTCCCCACCCCAGTTGCCATCTGTAGTTTATCCAAACTGCACCAGGCAGAACACCCCTCCACCACCACCAGAATGGCTGGGCTACGGAGCCCATCAGTTTTTTTCCCCACCAGCCTGTCCAATCCTGATGGCGTTTATTAAAGGTACTTGCACCTAAACATGCTGCCTTGCATAGACTACAGTATATTTATATAAGTACACCTACTGACACAAGGGAACCCTAGAGCTTCCCCCACCTTAAGGGTGAAGGAAACTCCAGGTTCCCTCTGTAGACTGCATAGGTACATAAAGCACACTTGCACCTAAATATCATTTTGAAGCTAATCCATCACCCCAACAATTTTGAGCGCAATTGCATCTGATTTGCATCACTTTCAATTGTAGTAAACACTGCATTGTGGAAATTGTACTTTGCACATGGCCCAACGCAGTCATAGAAGAACCCTATAGTTTACATTATAGTAAATTATCCAATCTAGGTAAGCTTTTCATATTTTGGCAGTGTCGGACTGGGACACCAGGGGCCCACCCAAAAACCTTTGACCAGGGACCCACCAATTAATTTTATACAAGGGGCCCGCTCTTAGTACTGTTATTCTTCCTCTCTTCACTCAACCTCTAGTCTCTTCTTTACATACTATAATCTATTATTCCATCTATTTAGCCTCTTTGTTCTTATAGAAATATGGAATGACCATGAAATAGGCCAAATGTCTAGCAGCATGAGGGCCCACTGACACTTGGGCCCACCGGGACTTTTCCTGGTTTCCCGGTGGGCCAGTCCGACAATGTATTTTGGCCATGAATGTGCTGGGCAAAATCAGTATGATTTGATCTATTTGACCAAGGAGTCAGAAAAGAAATTACCCTAGCACACCCTGGCCTTCCCAATCAAATCGAGTCCCAGGTGCTCAGTGAAGGAGGCGTTTGGCTACCTCAAGATCCACGTGAAAGGTAAGAAAACACTGGCACAGCATGGGTTGCTTCTAGCAGGGAAATCCCTTGCTCATTTATTGCATTCGCAATAAATGAGCAAGGGATTTCCCTGCTAGAAGCAACCCATGCTGTGCCAGTGTTTTCTTACCTTTCACGTTGATCTATTTGACCCCAGGGCAAATACTGTATCATAAAGGGGGCCTAGGGAGACCTGTCAGGAGAGAAGCCATAAATACATCAGTGCAGTCCTTGCTTGAAGGAATTTTCTAACCTGCCTGATAGACATCTGGCTATTTTTTTTGCCAGATATTGGTCAGACAAGCCATCAGTAAAGGTGGCCATAGATGTTAAGATTTTTAAAAGATCATTTCATTATCGTAGGACCAAGCTTATCTTGAAACAATTGCTTAAATGTACGATTTGTCCATCAACTAAAAAGACCATTTCAAGCGATATTATCTAGTTGAAGCCAGGAAAACTATGGGTAGCTGCCTGATTGGCCCTGCAAACAATTGGACAATGGATACATTTCACCATGAATGGTAAATGTTCTAACTGGACCAATCAATCTTCTGAATAATGTCGGCCGAAAAATCGAAAGATGCACAATCGTTCAGTGCCCACTAACCTCACAATAATCTTACAGATTCTTCGGATCACACAATAATTTTTCATTATGGATAGAAGAATCTTACCAGTCGGTGGCCACCTTAAGGCTTCATAAACAAGCCAATAAGCTGCTGACTTGGTCAGGAGGTTCCGGGTTGGCAGACTTCATGGGCGCATGTATGGCCAGTTTATTTCTGAAGCAGGCCATATTCATTTTGCTTCCACTGGGATGATTTTTAAACCAACTGTCCAACCATCGCCTGGCCTCAACATTATTGACATGAGTCCATTAGCCACTACAACAGCTTATTAAAACATGAGTTATATAAATGTCTGCAGCAGAGCAATGAAAGCTTAGAAAGTTCCTCCTGGTGCTTAGCACAAGGTGAGGAAGCTGATTCTACAAGATTGCAGATTCTTATCCATTGATCAACTCCTATAATCCACGCTTATCTCCAGTTTGATGTTTCTCCAGCATCAGTCAGGTATTCTATTTATATCCTGTAATCAGTTCCACATTTTGGTCTTAAATGTTCATTAGCACCAAAGGCATTGATTTAATGTGCCCAGAGAAGGAATCATTTTGTTTTCCCTTCATGACAGTAGGAGCAGTTAATGGTGTCCCATTAATGGTATCCCTTAGTCATGTGTGCTGATTGCAATTGATTGCTTGAACTATTCGGTCTTCTGTATCTTTCTTTTCATTTTTCACAAGAAATTTTCCATAAAGCCACAAAAATGCCTCTGAAGAACAGTTTTACTGCAATTTTCTTTTAAACCCAAGTTTTGTTTTGGAGCATGTTGCTTGTATAGCGCTGCATTATCGATGCTGTCAAGTATGTTTGAAAGGAATCACCTTTAAAATGTAAAATCAATATGTGTCCCATTTAGGGTGTGCTTTGCCATTACATATGTCTATGTCATCCTTCCAGCAATCTGTGATACTTGACTAGAATTGTTAGTACTTGACTAGTGGGAATAAATAAGGCCACATTCCCAGAAACAATATGGAGCTGAGCAGGAGAAGGAGGACATTTGTTACCAGAGAGCACTGTACATTTACTGAAACATATGACCATGAAATGGGATCAATGGATTGGTCAATACATTACAAGAGCCAATGCTAATATTAAGGCTTGAAAAATCCATCTCCCATAGCAGAGAATAGTGTCAAGGGGACATAATAGATTGGTGAGTATAGGGCCTCATCTGGCCTGTGACCACTGACGTTTCTTAGCTTGCACATCTGAATGACAAGCAAGCAATTCAGGGGGCAGATAAGGGGATGCCTCCAAACCCTCACCAGAACATTGCCGACTGACACTGTTTCAGAGAGCAGAGACCTCCAGCAATGCCAGAAGACCAGAGGGCAGCGGCCTTTTTTTTCACTTTGAAGACTGTGTTCTGGTATGTATATGGCCCATTATGTATGATAGAGAGAAAAGATACACCGACTGTTAGGCACCCCCATTAATCCAGTCACGTACACCTATTCTGGGATTGTTCTCCTCTTAAAATACTGCAAGGGGCCCTTTTCCTGTGAGCTACACACAGCTTCATAGAGCCGGCCCGGTAGAAAGTAAGTAAGGAAGACATCCCAGGTGATTCCCAGACACAAAAAGCTGTATAATAAAAGTCCTTTCCAATTTCTATTTTTTATTAAAGCATTCATAGCTGTTTTAAGCTCATTTAAACATCTCAGCTGACAATCAAATATTGTCTGCCCCTCCTCTATGCCCTGGGCATAGAGGCGGGGCAGACAATTACTTTCACTTTCCATTCAGCACTTCCTAGAAATCGCTGCTCTCCACACATTCCCCCATTCTCTTCATCATTTAATTGTGTAGCCAGGGCATCGGGATGGACATCAGGTCCCCCATTCTGGTGCACAAACAAGACTGTGAGATGACGCAAGGCTTGCCTTAATAACAGGGTCCACAAAATGGCTCCTGCCTGCTTGCTGTAATTATGAATTCCCAGACTGGAGGAAACAAGATTCAAATAATTTATATAGTGTAATTAAAGTTAATTTTGCTTGACTTAGGTGATAAAATAGGATTATGAATGTTTTTTGGGGGGTGACGGGTCCCCTTTAAGTAAGGATCTCCAATAGGCTTTAAGCTGTCAAGAAAAACTCGAACTAAAATGTGACAAATCTGAAAGTGCTGTTATGAAATCAACACCTACTTGTCAAGCCATTATTTTAAAAATCAGAGTTTTGGCCAGAGCTGGGCCAAGGACATTTGGCACACAAGGCAAAGGTGGGAATCTGAGTTGCAATCAGGGCCACAACTAGAGTGGGGAGGTGCCAGGCACGTACCTCATATGTAGTCTACCCCAAGTCCAAACTCTTCTCCCCTCACTACCCCAGTCGGTAAAACAAGAGGGTGTACGTGTTCATTTGTTTGCACATACAATGGAGGCACCAGGGGGCTATGTGGCAAGGTTGCCTTGGGCGTCCGACCGACTTGGCCTGGTGCTAGTTGTGATTGATAGTTCACCAGACAAAACTACAATAACACTCTAACAATAATTCTCCAAATGGTAGCAACTTAGGCAGTTACCTTTGCTGTCTACCCCTAGTTCCAGTTTTGGTAATGACAAATACTCTTAAAAGGTGATAAAGTTTGTAGACATACTGGGCTGCTGTAGGGTAACAGCATAATCAACATTCTTCTCCTGCCTGGCGTACGTTGAGAGGACTACACAAATTTAGAAGGAATTATATCCACTGTTTCAATAGCAAATACTGTACTGTTAATAAAAATCACCAAAAAATTATGATTTTAGAGAAAAAAATATTATTCATAGATTAATATAACATAGCCTGTACAAAGATCCAAAGTACAGCTTGTTCTCCCTATTTTTTTTAATGTGCATGATTTTATTTTTTAGCTTTATTATAAAGGGCTAATAAAAAAAACAACTCTTAATTTATTGATCGACATGTTTTATTCTGGTATATATTGCCCTTTAAACATAATATGCAAATAAGCAAAGGACATAGCTAATGGCCATGTAATCCAAAGGGCACAGCAGAAGAAAGAAATACACCTGACCCTAAAAGTCTCACTCACAACCAATGGGCTTTGTGGAAAGAAGAGTTAAAAGAAAACAGATTCCCCTGAGAAGGAGAATGTAGACAAATGTAAATGCTCCAGTATTCTTGGTGCCGGTAGAAGCCCATTAATATGATTTCTCAATATATATTACAATCACCAGGGAAACAACTTCTCCACGTCAAGTCATGGGAAACCCAAAATATCAGCCCACACATAATTCACAATGAAAGGTATTTGAATGAATGTTTATTTTTCAGCTAATAGATTCAAGGGCTGCAAATAGCAGATAAGTCTACAGAAGCCAAATCCCTGTATTTGACACACAAACTTGTCAAAGACTGAAATATTCCGCCCATTTCATTTTGTATGTAGGATATACAACATTATGCCTCGCAGCGAGAAAAAGGGAATGCTTGTGAAACAAGGTATTTTTTCGATATTTAAATTGGCATTTGGTTTTAGCTAAAAGGCACTTTTTAAAACAGTACAATATGTGCAGTAGGATCTCTTACTCCACTAAATGAATTGGCTGCTTCAGGCACTTCAGAGAAGGAGCAGTTCTGTACAATAAGAGCACAGTAATAAAGAGAACTCATTACAGGAATCTTAAAGAGATGAAGCTCTTTATATTATTGCTCTTACAATTTATGAAAGTGTGTTAGATAGGGGAATCCAACCATTTCTTGAGGTCACTTATGATTGAAAAATTAAATAAACTATTGCCACGCACAGAGCTTGTTCTTACGGAGAACTGCAAGCAAGAAGATGCAAAATGTAGATAATGGTCTACCCGTAGATCTTGAGATGAAAGCCAGTAGATCAGATGATTCCACCACTGCCTACAAACAACTGCATTAAATAACCCATTTGGGTCTTTTTCAGGATTCTAGGCATTCTTGCTAGAGAGTATCACCTAAAGCCCCTTATAAAGTGGCTTTAAAAAAGACAGATACTGTCTCTTTTAATATTTTTGAAAGTTTCGTTTTTATGAATTTCAAGTCCAACTAAATGAGTTCATGTCAAAAAGAAGGGTATATTTCTCCATTTACAGTGCTCAATAAGGTGAGCCCAGTCTACTGTCGCCCTTCTAGATGCTGTAAAACCTAGTACAGGTATGGGATCTGTTATCCAGAATGTTCAGGACCTGGTATTTGGAGAAACGATATTCCTCTTTTCCCCAGCCCAAAAGGATTGTTTTGCCTTCAATAAGGATTAATTATACCTTAATTGGGATCAAGTACAAAATACAGGTATGGGCTCATCCAGAATGTTTGGCGTTTTTCATATATGGGATCTTTCCGTAATTTGGATCTTCATACCTTAAGGCTACTAGAAAAGCATGTAAACATTTAATAAACCCAATAGGCTGGTTTGGCTTTCAATAATGATTAATTATATTTTAGTTTGGATCAAGTACAAGCTACTGTTTTATTATTACAGAGAAAAAGGAAATCATTTTTAAAAATTTGGGTTATTTTGATAAAACGGAGTCTATGGGAGATGGCCTTCCGTAATTACGAGCTTTCTGGATAACAGATCCCATACCTGTACTGTCCATTTATTACAGGGAAAAAGAAAATAATTATTACAAATTTAAATTTTTTGCTTAAAGCGGACTCTATGGAGTTCCTGTAATTTGTAGCTTTCTGGATATGAGTTTCCCAATAAAGGATCCCATACCTGTAGTTATAAAAGTGCTGAACACGCCATTTGGTGGCATATAGCTAGGGCTCCAGCATGCTCCCTATCTTCTGTGATTCTTAAAGGAAAACTATACCCCCAAAATGAATACTTAAGCAACAGATAGTTTATATAAAATTGAATGACATATTAAAGAATCTTACATAACTGGAATATATATTTACATAAATATTGCCCTTTTACATCTCTTGCCTTGAACCACCATTTCGTGACTCTTATCTGTGCTGCCTCAGAGATCACCTGACCAGAAATACTACAACACTAACTGAAACAGGAAGAAGTGAGGAAGCAAAAGGCAGAACTCTGTCTGTTAATTGGCTCATGTGACCTTACATGTGGTTTGTATGTGAGTACAGTGAATCGTACGATCTCAGGGGGCGGCCCTTATTTTTTAAAATGGCAATTTTCTATTTATGATTACCCAATGGCACATACTGCTAAAAAAGTATATTATTATGATAATGGTTCATTTACATGAAGCAGGGTTTTACACATGAGCTGTTTTACTCAGTATCTTTTAATAGAGACCTACATTGTTTGGGGGGTATAGTTTTCCTTTAATCCAAGTAACCAGCACTTTGGATATCAATCAGTGGTTCCACTTTAGAATTTATTGTCACTTTTAGGCAGCTTCTCCCTTTCATATTTATTATTTGTTCCTGTGGATACTTTATTGGATACAGGTATGGGACCTGTTAGCCAGAATGCTCGGGACCTGGGGTTTTCTGGAAAACAGATCTTTCGGTAATTTGGATCTTCATACCTTAAGTCTACTAGAAAATCATGTAAACATTAAATAAGCCCAGTAGGCTGGTTTGGCTTCCAATAAGGATTATTATACCCTGAAACTGAAAAAAGTCGGAATCCAAACATCCGGCATCTCAGACCTGTCGAGGTTCTATACAAGTTAATGGGGCAAATTCACTAAAGCGTGAAGCGCCTAACGCTAGCGCAAATTCGCCAGCGTGACGTCATTTCGTTACTTCGCCGATTTACTACCGGCTGCTGGCGTAAATTCGCTAGCGAAGTGGACCTACTCTAGCGCTACTTCGCACCCTTACGCCAGGCGAAGTTGCGCTATGGCGAAAGGACGTAACTACGCTAATTCACTAACTTGTGGATTTACATATACGTCCATTGTACTTTAACTTGGCGCCGTATGCAAATTAGGCATCGCTAGCGCAACTTCTCTTTGCTTGACAAATTAATGTTAGTGCAACTTCGCTACCGTTCTCCTCCCTGAGCGCAAATTTGCATTTTAGTGAATTTGCATAGTGCTGGCGAAACTACGCCTTGTGAAGTGCGGCGAAGCTGTCGCAACTTCGGATCTTAGTGAATTTGCTCCAATGGGAGAAGTCCCGAAGATATCCTGATCTGCGCTGGGTTTCATGCAATAATCCAAAGATTTTGTTGGTTTTAGGGGGGAAATCCGAAAAATTTGTTTGATTCGAATTTTCTGATGATTTGCATAAGATTTTCGAGTTTTCCCTAAACTGGAATTTTTCAGGAAAATGTATTGATAAACAAGGGGAAATAACCCTTGCGGATTTGGTCAGAGTATATTTCAGAAAATAATGAGATCAATTCAGATTTTTAAAAAATAACCCCCTACACTTCAGAACCTGGTCCAAACATTACTATAACTATTTTAATACATGCCTTGATTGTAGATTTGTATTTCCTGTGTATAAAAGGACTTTCATGTATAGCAGTGATTTGGCTTTCACTACAATAATTATCTATAACAATGTTAATTGTAAACAAAATATGAGTGACATGGAAAATGTTTATTTCATGTCCCACTATTACTTCATTTCGTTTCTGGAAGGCACACTTGCATTCTGGCACCCTGCCATCATCCTTCATGTTACTGCTGTTTATTTCTCAAGTGCCAAGAGGTTATGTAGCACTATATGGCGGAACTGAAAACTAACTGATATACAATGAGCACAAACCGAAATAAGAGGTGTCAAGGGTGCTGCCCATGAGTGCTTGCAATATATCAAAGCTTGAGAACAGGTGAAAAGAAGGATTTTTAAGGATGGGAGTTTTTTTTTATTGCTTGCATTGTCTAAGGAATAGTTGAACGGGGTCAGGAAGGGTTCTTTGAAAGGTAGAAAGTATTAAAACTTTCAAGTCATTTTGAGAATTTTGTAGAGTGAGCGAGAAGACCAAAGAGAAGGAAAAGAAGGGAAGCATTAAAGGGGTGGTTCACCTTTAAGTTGACTTTTACCACCATATGTAATAAAAGGCACTAAGTTTGCCCAGGAGCAGTAAACCATAGCAACCAATAAGATGTTTGCTTTTAAACAGGTGACCAGTAAATTCTATCAGCTGATTGGCTGCTATGGGTTACTGCTCCTGGGCAAACTTAGTGCCTTTTATTACATAACCCCCTTAGTATTGTATAAAATGACCAATTCTAAGCAACTTTACAGTTGGTCTGCTTTATTTATTTTTTATAGATTTTTTTTAAATTATTTGCCCTTATTCTTCTAACCCTTACCAGCTTTCAAATGGGGGTCACTTACCCCATCTAAAAACAAATGATCTGTAAGACAACAAATTTATTGTTATTGTTATTTTTTTATTACTCATCTTACGCTCCTATTCATATTCTAGACTTACTCACCTATTCATATTCTAGACTCTTATTTAAACCAATGCATGGTTACTAGGGTAATTCGGACCCTAGCAACTAGATTGCTGAAACTGCGAACTTGAAAGAAACTTAATTAAAAGCCAATTAACGCAAAAACCACAAACAATAAAACATGAAAACCAATTGCAAATTGTCTTAGAATATCCCTCTCTAAGTTAGTGATCACCAACCAGTGTCTCTTGAGCAACATTTTGTCCACAAACCCCTTGGTTGTTGCTCCCTGTGGCCTCAAAGCAGATGCTTATTTTTTTTGGAGGCAAGTTTTAGTTGTGAAAAAACAGGTTTTCTGCCAAACAGAGCCTCCTGAAGGCTGTCAGTCCATATAGGGACTTCCAAATAGCCAATCACAGCCCATATTTGGCACCCCCAGGAACTTTTTCATGCTTGTGTTGCTCCCCAACTCTTTTTACAAGTGAAAGTGCCTTACAAGTAAAAAATAAGGTTGGGGACCGCTGCTCTACATCATACTAAAAGTTAACTCAAAGAGGAACAACCCCTTTAAGGGACTTATCTGGTGACAGCAGCAGAGATGTGTTCGGCAGTGAATGAGGTGAAATTTATCAGGAACGATACGAATCTGGGGTTATAGGTTTGTTAGTCAAATGTCAATTTTATTGTTTTTTATTTGACCACTGTTTCGCATAACCCGCAAAAATATGAGTATAAGGTGACTTCAATTTCCAAATGTGGGTATTGGTGTAGGTAAGTGGGTCACCTGAGTATTTTAGGGTTGAAATGAAAAATTCCAAGACTGTCTAGTCATTCACATTCACCTGAATGGCAGTGGAGAATTTGTGCACAGGAGGAAAATACATTAATGTGCCATAGACCTTGTACAAAGTTATTACCTTCTCTGAGAGAGGCTGATGGTGGCCATACGTTATAAGATCCGCTTGTTTGGCAACATCGCCAAAGGAGCAGATCTTTTCCCTGATATGCCTTCCAAAAATGGGCGATCTCGGGCTAATCCAGTTGTTAGGCTCTAAGGTCAAACCATGGGATTACAATGACCGGACTAGGGGCTGTCTAGGGGTGAGGCCCACATTAACAAATCAATGTGGTCTTTGATCTGACGTAAAAATCAAACCAGCCCGATTGACATCTGGGTGATTTTCAACCAGATATTGGTCGGATAACCCCATAGGAGGGCTTTATACACTTGCAGATAAGTGCCAAATCAGTCTAAGGGTAGAACTACGCGATCGCCTTTGCCTGCAATAGCATCCGTTCCTGCACGCTGAGATGAATCGCAGGCGTCACGTCGGATGCACCAAATCTAAGGTAATAGGAACGTCAGACGTTGTCGCTGCATGCATCCAGCACGACTGCCAACGCTGCATGTTGCGTCTTCATCCGATAGCCGCGTCATGTCGGATGCACGCAGCGCCAACATTCCTATTACTTACCTTAGATTCGACACATCTGACATGACGCCTGCAATTCATCTCAGCGCGTCGGAACGGATGCTATCACAGGTAAAAGCGCTCGTGTAGTTCTACCCTAAAAGACTGGAATCAGCAGCTTAAATATGCCTGTGTATTGCCACCTTTAGTTTGTGAAAACTTCTGTTTAGTACAACAGACATCCATCTGTACCAATGTAACCATTGTTACTAAATAAGCCTGGAGTGTTTCCTGATTTTGATAAAATAATAATGGCTTTGACCAAAAACAGCAGCTCTTGCAGACACCTGGAATAGAACGGGTGTCTAAACAACAGGGATGCACCCAATTTTACTATTTTGGATTCGGCTGAACCCCCGAATCCTTTGCGAATGATTCGTCCGAATACCGAACCGAATCCTAATTAGCATATGCAAATTATGGGTGGAAAGGGGGAAACATTTTTTACTTGTTTTGTGACAAAAAGTCACGCAATTTGCCTCCACGCCTCTAATTTGCATATGCAAATTAGGATTCGGTTCGGCCGGGGAGAAGGATTCGGCCGAATCCGAATCCTGCTGAAAAAGGCAGAATCCTTTTTCAGCAGGATTATAAGAGAATGAATGTGATGTACAATACAAAGCAAAACACTTGGTATATATTAACCTAAGTGCCACAGACCACTAACCCATAATGCATAATTATAACTCAACATATGTGCTATATAATCAGAATTATGTCCCCATCTGTTCTCTCATTTGGCATACAGAAAACGGTGACCCCGCATTAGATGTCAATTTCAAATTGGCCAAGAGGCTCTGGATTTAACCTGATAATGCTATAGACGGTATCTGTGAGAAGAAAATTACTGCACAGCGTAATAGGAAAATTGAGGAAAAATACATCTCTAACAAGGTCTGTTATCTGTTTATACTAGGGAGTCTGTATTTCTGGGAAACAGCAGCGTGTAACAGGTTATTTTCTCTTCATATTTTTTTCATTTGCTTCAGCTTAATTATGCACGCTGCAATAGTTTATCTGTGGAGAAGTAATTTGATAATGTACTGTTTAGATACGTTATGCATTCTGTAGCAGCCCTAGCAGGGGAGAAACGGAGAAATGTTTGACAGGGCTTTATAAAGTAATAACATACGAGAATAAAGTAATAACATATGAGAATTTGATGGGTTCCTTACAGCCACTAATATCCTTTTTATTACTTTTTCCACACTGCTACAGAAAATCGTGATTATATTTGTTACAGTAAACAAGATAATATGGGGGTTATTTATTAAAGTCCGAATTGCAAAACTCAAAAGATTCAAGTTTTTTTTTCTACTATAAAATCCAGATTTATCAAACCCAGAGGCTGCAAAAAGTCTGAATCTGAAAATCCGCCATTGGGTATGGCAAGCGAAATTACAGAAAAAAACCTTATCCAAAAAAAACCCAGGTACTCTGAATAATATATCCCATACCTGTATTCATCAGAGATGTCATATTGATTGCTAGGGTATTCTTATTAGGCTTAAAAATATTTAAGTATTTATTTGAAACTACTTAATGTGCTGCAAATCTCTTTTTTTATTTTTTTTTGTTGGCCTTAGCCAACAGAAATAAATGGAACTTCTTGTGCTTCTGCAAGAAGTGCTTCTGAAAAAAGTCTATTCCTCTATAAATACAAATATGCTGAAAACTAACGGGCTGTGTTCCCATACTTGTGAAGGGAAAATAAACTGTTGATAATTCCTACTTAGAAACTGGATATATTACTGTGTAGCTAATTTCTGCTGGAGAATTAGGTTTAAAGGGCATGTATAGGCACAAAAATAAAATCACATTTTTCCTTTCCTTAATGAAAAATAAACCTATCTCCAATATACTTTAATTAAAAAATGTGTACTATTTTTACAAGAAACCTGACTGTATGGAGTGAAATTCTCCCTTCATTTACTGCTGTGGATAGGAATTGTCAGATGGTCCCTAACTGCTCTGCAGGGAAACAATCATACTTATGAACAGCAGGGGGAGCCCCCGCCTTACTTCCCAGCCATGCAGAACTCAAGCAGCTTTGTTTATGTCGATCCCTAAGCAGCCCAGACCACACTGAGCATGTGCACAGTCTTAGTCTTGCAAAGATGTATAACAAAGTTACAAGATGTTGACCCCCTGTAGCCAACTTTGAAAGCATAAATTATTTGTTTTATTAGGCTTGTGGTGCAGTAAGTTCATGTTTATATTTAGTATACAAAATACAGCATTTCTATTCAATTTTAGACTTTACATTTTAATTATTATTTTATAAGACCTCTTATTTCAAACATGGAGTCATAAAGTAACACTCTGTTAACTAAACACAATACTGCATTTTAACTTTTAAAGCACAGTCTTAGGGCATACTGCATAAATGTCAAAAACATTTAGTAATAAAATCTGAACGTCCATCAGAAAAATGGAAAGAAACCGATCTATTGACAGAATTTTGCAAGACGTCTGCTACAGGTCAACAATGTCACTGCACGGCCCTGCTCAGTTTCTGTCTTGAGGCTTGTTGCTATATTTCTTTTAACGGCAACTAAATAATTCATGAGGATAAGGTGTTCTGTGAGCAGTCCAAGGAGCAGGCATTAGGCCAAAACCAAGGTCGCTATAGAGACTTACTTGAACCTTGAGATTTCACCCTCTTGGCTCGGATCAACAAAACAAAGAAGCTGTGTTCCTTCTGGCATAAAAATAGCAATGCTAAAATGGTATTCCAGTTTCAAGATGTTTTTTTTTTTTTTAAAAAAAAAGTCAGTAAAGAACCACTTAAGTCTATCCACTCTAGTTATTAAAGGTGACTAGATAAAATGGGAAAAAGCTTATAAATAACTTATTTACAAGAGGCTGCTGGAAGGGAAAACATTTGATTCTACAATGAAATGAAATGGATTCTTCGTATAGTTGACATAAATGGTAAGAAATAAAGAACCATGTAAGCAAGGTCATCTACAATATCTGTAGACCTTCACAAGAAGATTAAGGCACAGGCTCGGTAAAAGGGCGTTGACTGGAAGTGACTTTAAGTAAAGGTAAATGGGAAGAAAGGAATAAAAGAACAACCAAAGCCAATCAGAATCAAACTCTCAAACATTGAGAATACGGTCAGTGCCAAGCCTAACCTGCAAAGATGAGACAAGCGAGATGCATCTGGATAAAGTGTGACTTATACCTTGTTATATTACATAATGGGCTTAATTATACATAAATCTGTGATTTAATTAAATGGGACACTGCCAGCTGACTAGAAGTGGTTGTGACATTAGGCACTTTGGCATGGATGCATGACACTCACCTGAAAACTGTTAGAATAGTATGTAATGTGCAACCATTGGTTGCTATAAATTATATCTTTATTGTTGTACAGGTATGCAACCTGTTATCCAGAATGCTCAGGACCTGGGGTTTCCTAGATAATGGATAATTCCGTAATTTAGATTTTTACGCCTTAAAGGGGTTGTTCACCTTTAAATTAAATGTGCAAATATTAGTTGCTATAAATTATATCTATATTGTCGTACAGGTATGCAACCTGTTATCCAGAATGCTCAGGACCTGGGGTTTTCTAGATAATGGGTAATTCCGTAATTTAGATTTTTACGCCTTAAAGGGGTTGTTCACCTTTAAATTAACTTTTAGTATGATGTAGAGAGTGATATTCTGAGACAATTTGCAATTAGTTTTTATTTTTTAATTATTTGTGGTTATTTAGTTATTTAGCAGCTCTCTAGTTTACAATTTCAGCAATCTGGTTGCTAGGGTCAAAATTACCCTAGCAACACTGCATTGATTTAAATAAGAGACTGGAATATGAATAGGGGAGGGTCTAAATAAAAAGAGGAGTAATAAAAAGTAGCAATAACAACACATGTGTAGCCTTACAATGCATTTGTTTTTTTAGATGGGGTCAGTGACCCCCATTTGAAAGCTGGAAAGAGTCAGAAGAAGGCAAATGATTCAAAAACTATAAAAAAATTAACAGTGAAGACCATTTGAAAAGTTTCTTCGAATTAGCCATTCTGTAACATACTAAACTTGGACCATCCCTTTAAATAAACCCAATAGGCTGGTTTTGCCTCCAATAAGTATTAATTATACTGTATCATAGTTGGGATCAAGTACAAGGTACTGTTTTATTATTACAGAGAAAAAGGAAATTCTTTTTAAAAAAAAATATTTTATTATAATGGAGTTTATGGGAGACAGCCTTTCTGTAATTCGGAGCTTTCTGGATAACGGGTTTACTGATAATGGATCCCATACCTGTATATACAAGAGACATCAAAGCAATCTCTTATCTTTGTAAGCCATCATTTTGGCCCACAAAATGGTAGTAAGAGCCTTTGCTGGAAATAATCTTACGGGGACTGATTTAGAGGAATGCTATATCTTGCCCTTTGACCAGTACCTAACAAATAAATAGAATTAAAATATGGGCGTCTGGAACTGCTGATGAGTATAGAGCTATTCATACAAGAACAATGACACAAACTCCATTACCCTTTAACTTTTACCCCGCATGTGAATGTGTCATTTTGAATTTCTATGATGGCTGTACTATATCACCAGTAGGAATAGACTAACCCCCTAGCAAAGGTCACATTTAAGCTCCCAGATGGTCAATACCACATAATGTTTAGTTTAAAAAATGAACTGTGTCATAATAAATTATCTGCAATATAAAATGATTGTTTCAAAACATCAGGTCCTTATTAGAAGTTCAACCAAAACACAGACAACAAAATACTATATTTTCAATTTCCTTTGCAGTCTAATGGAAGCCAATTATCTTCGTAACTATACTATAATGCTACTGTAAGATATACAGTCTGGTGTTTCGATAGCTCAGGTTATCAGGTTTCAAATATAAGATCCCTGGGGTATTTTGGAGCCTTACCCCATGTCATCATTTATTTTTTTATTGTATATGTATTATTCTCAGTACAGCTTTTGCAATATGTTGAATTCATTGGTTATCTTATACATAGACAATAAAGCCACAGGATGAGTAATTTTATTTAGGTCATGGAACTCTGAGGTGCTTTCTGTGTGACAAACTATATTTCAAGGCCTCTGCAAGCAAACCTGCAGTAGAAAGGTGTGAAACATGTAGAGCTCATTTAATGATGAACGTCATAAGACTGATCATTAGTTACCCATAGGGAGAATGATAAAGCATTGACATAAAAAACGACAGCTTGGAGATTAAGTTACTCATAAGAATGATGGTCTGCTGACCACTGATGCATGTCAAGATGCCAGTCAGGAATATAACCCTTTGCCACGACTGCTCTATTTTCATCGCCATACTAACTGCCCAAGAGCAGATGTTATAGTCTGCTTGAGACAAACCAGACACAATTTCTAAGTCTGTCCAATCAATATAATGACCTATTTCTATGGCATGTGAAGGTCTGCTTTAATCATTTCCTGGACAGACACATCCCTGAAAATCATGCACAATCTCATATATGTCTGTATATGGACAGTCCATGGCATATGGACTTCTGCAGCTGGCAAGGGTCTTGTCCTTTGTTCGTTCTAATTTAACTGTGGAGGCAGTTGGAAGGTGAGTGAGCTTTGTGAGAACGTAGGGTGGAAAAAGGGGACAAAAATATTGCATATGTTTTGGTTATTGGACAGAGAGAGAAGGCAATGAACAGAACTTCACTTAACTGGTGGTCATTATATCATCATCCCTGATCAACAGCTCCTTCTTAGTTATGGGACCTTTATCAAAGCCTTGAACAACATTCATTTCTTAAGACTTATTATAAAAAATCTAAAACATTGGAAGAACCCAGGTACTTTAATTTACCTGTGATTAGGCAGTGTTTTTGCTGTGGTCTACTGGACAGCACTCCAAGATCTACTAGCAGGTCACATTGTTCTATTCCTGTTGCTTGCCCAGTACTGAGAGCTCATGCACTTTTCTTATTTGCAGTAATATTATAAGCTCTTCAAGACATGAACATTCCGCTTATGTGCACTCACACTCATGCACTTGTCCATACAACTTAAAGGACAAGGAAAGCTAAATGTTAGGCACCCCAAGTGATTATATTGACGTACCTGAAACCCCAGGCTGGTGCTCCTATTAGCAGAAAATTGCACCAGCCGGGGGTTATACCAGTAAGCACTGCGGAGCAGCCTTCTCTTTTCTTTAAATTTCCCGGGGCAAACTTTAAGTTCTGCTTTTCGTTGTACTGCACATGCGCAGCCGCACGAAGAAAGCCGAAGACAAGCTTTCCGTGGTGCTCACTGATATAACCCCAATCACTTTCCTTCTCCTTTAACCAATAAATCTTCAAGGCAATGCTTCCCATTATGACTTCATACTTGGTTTTCCTGTTTCAATATCCAGAACTTTGTTTAAATTCTCTCTTCCTCTATTTATTTTATGTCTGCAATTTGGTATGTATGCAGACTATGTTGTTCCACACAAATAATTATGAAAACCCATAGAAGGTTTAAAAAATAGCAAGTAATTCTTTTAGTAATTATGCACTGTTGGTCAGTAGGGCAGATCCACAAAAAGCATTTACTCTGGACTCCCAGAATTGCAGGGTCCACTTGTGGGTAAAACATACATAAAATACAAAAGTTACACTGTTATTTTAAAGGGGTTGTTCATCTTCAGACCCTTTTTTCAGTTCAGTTGGTTTCAGATAGTTCACCAGAAATAAATACTTTTTCCAAATACTTTCTATTTTTGAGCGTTTTTCTAATATTGAAGTGTAAAAATTAATTTTCAACTTTTAAAGAAGCATGGGGGGGGAGCTGACTCTATCTGTTCTAAATTGATACATTTAGTTAATACATTTGTAATCTTTGTCCATGCTGAGCAAAATCCCTGAGTTTCATTAAAGGCAGCAGTTGGAATTGATTTAATAGTTGCTATTATTCCAAAGATACTGCCAAGAAATGTATAAACCAAGGGCAGATTTGGGGAGATTAGTCGCCCGACGACAAATCTCCTCTTCTTCGGACCACTAATCTCCCCTAACTGTCTTCCCGCCGGCGGGATGGCACTCGAAGTGCTTCGTTTTCTGAAGTCGCGACTTTTGGCAAACAAAGCTCTCCGAGTGCCATCCCGCCGACGATTTTCACTCTAGCAGGTGGGAAAGCAGCGGAAGGCAGTTTGAGGAGATAAGTCGTCCCGAAGAAGAGGAGATTCTAAAAACATTAAAATTTAATCTTCAGTTTTGGGAAAACAGTAACAAAAATAAAAGATGGAAAGAAATTGAAAAAAGTCGTTGTTTATGGTAAACAATCTGAAAACAATTCAACTGAAAAAAAAGTGTTTGGAAGGTGAACAATCCCTTTAAGTAAATTCTTCAAGGATGTCCCAACTGCAGCCCTGTAGCTGTTACATTTTGACACCTACCATCCCATGTTAGGGTGCTGCAGCTTGGACTTTACTGATTTATGTAAAATGGAACCCAAACCCCTTCAATAAATCCCAATCAAATAATTTATTAAAATAAATATTATTTCCTGAGAAATGGTAAGGCCAAAGATGGCCACTGACGCAAAGATATAGTTGTACAAAATGTATTCTGTCAGAATACTAGTCCCAACATTTTTCCACGTACCATGGCGATCGGTCGTTTAGTCAATCAGACAGGTTCAAAAATTTCTGTTGTGAAACGATAATATCTTTGCATGTACAGCGTATCTGAAAATATCCATGGTTGAGTGTCACTACTACTTCCGGGACATAACTGTCTTACGATTGCTGTTTGTCAATTAAAGGCTCAAACATTTTTCAATTTGTTTTCCTACTTACCCGTATACTCGAGTATAAGCCGCCCCGAGTATAAGCCGAGGTACCTAATTTTACCTCCAAAAACTGGGAAAGCTTATTGACTCGAGTATAAGCCAAGGGTGAGAAATGCAGCAGCTTCTGGTAAGTTTCAATCAAAAAATTGAGGGTTTCTGTTCCCATTGGAGCCGGCGAATATTCTTGGAGACTATTCTTGGACGCCGGCGACTATTCTTGGACGCATGACCCGAGTATAAGCCGAGGTAGAGTTTTTCAGCATATTTTGGGGGCTGAAAAACTCGGCTTATACTCGAGTATATATGGTATATTTATCTGAATGGTTATTTGTAGGTCTTTCGTTGTACACATGATAAAATCTGCATGTCTATGGCCATCTTAAGCTAACAATCTACAACATTTTCCCAGGAAAAAAGAAAAACTATGAGAGAGGAGGTTGAGGTTATCGCACATCTGTAGTTAATAAGCTTTAGACAATATTCATCAACCAAGTTGAAATGTGGCATAAAGGCTATATAAATATTATTGTACAACTTTGCAATAATCCATAAGGAGCATTTTGTTATTCCAACTTTAGTTTTCTTTTAATGCTCATTATTTACAATATTTTTATGAGGACATTGAAGGAAAAATACAATTTAATAAAAAGGAAAAAGATATGTTTATGAATATTGTACATGAATATATACCCATCAACATAATGCAGTCATTCTCTCCTGCACTAAAGCATACCTTATATTGCCAACATAAAACCTTAAATTACAACAGACTGTAAAAAGTTTTCGGGACAAGTGTATACCCAAAGTAGAAGCGTGTGGCTCACAAATAGGTCAGGAAATGCTCAGTTTATTAAACAAAATGCTTAACGATATATTAAAGCCAATAAAACCTTTTCCACTGTGGCAACTAAAACGTTCTCCAATGACCTCTTCCACTTTGAAGGGTATATTTAATTTTCATTCAGTGAAGCCGATATTTATATCATTGTGTTGATTCACTGGAGTCGAGACAAGGTAGATATGTCAATTTTATTATGCCTTAGTGACAACCTGGTCTATTTCACAATACACTTTATTGTCCAGAGATACTTGAAGGGAATACTGAATGGGTAAAGTAGAATCTTACAAATATCAAGCTCAGCTTTTGAACATAAAATCCACAGGTTTTGTTTATTTGCATTTTATAAATTCACAGAAAAAAGTTCTAGAATGTTCTAATGTTATTTCTAAATAAAAACAGATTTTTTTTTTTTTTTTTTTGAAGAATAGCGATAGTGGTTCTGAATTCGATCGGAAATTTTGATCCAGATGAACATTGCAATACATTTTTTCTTGCTAAAATATGCTTAGTACAAAGGAATACCAATACAGCTAAGACCTGATGATTTTTTCCTACTAATAACTTTGTATAATTACATCTTAAGCGGTTTCACACTGGTCATAGCCAAAGTTTTTCTGCAGAGCTTTAAATTAGCAGTACTTGTCCATTGGAGCTTACAATCTAAGGTCCCTGCAACATTCTATTTTATCAGACGCCAATTAGCCTATGTTTCAGAGTGTTGGAGTTAACAGGTATAATCAGAGGAAACCCATGGAAATGGAACATGCAAACCCCCCTGCAGATGCCTGGTTGGAATGCACCAAATCCAGGATTCGGTTCAGGATTCAGCTGAATCCAAGTGTCTGGCCAAACTGAATCCAAATCCTTAAATCATGTGACCAACAAAGAAGTAAAAATAACATTAACTGTGTGTGCATGCAGCCTGTGATTCTCTTTGCCCCTTTCTAGTTCTAATTCACACATGCAAATTAGGGTTCGCATTTGTTTTCGGGATTCAGACAAATCGTTCACAAATGAAGGATGAGGCAAATGGTGGGCACCCAGTATTCGGGCATACGCAGTGCGGGAAAATTTTTTAAGCCGCACCCACTTTTGGTCACACCCCCTAAATGTAACACCCATTTTAATGCAACACAATCCAGATGTCACAGTATAATTACTGTACAACATGGATAATTTGCATATAATTACATGTTGATATAATCCCTAAGTAAAATGGATAACAGGCATATTAACCCTAGATATGAAAGCCTAGAAAAAAAAATAACCATAATTATCTCATACTTTCTAATACAGTTACTATAGAAAATGGATAATCAGCATATTGACCCCTTTTGACCAATAAGCAATCTCACACTGCCAGTAAGATTGCTGAAAATAGCCACTGATCACTCCATTAAGTCCATACATGCCAGTAAGCACCACCTTACACTTGCACAAGAAGCAATATTAGTAGCAAAGGTTTTCTTCTTTCCTTGTGCTCTCTCTGTCTGCCTGCCTATGCCATACACTGCACAAAAATCTAAGATGGCAGTGTGTTTTTCTCAATTAAATAAAATTATTGAAACAATTAAATATTCCTTGTCAACTACGTCTGTGTTGATCTTCCTTGTCCACTTTGCATCCTAGACAATATCTGATACTTTGTGGACACATGACATGCTATCCCAAATGAATTATTAAACACCTGCCTAAAGACAGGGCCTATACAAACCTGAAGGCTTCCGTCATCTATTTTTCAGCTGGTTTACAAATGTATCATCTTTAACTGACTTTGGATCTGTTTCCTTCTCTTAATCATTTTAAGTTAACTTGTTTCAGCGGACAGCACTTCTGTGATAAGCTAGCTCCTAACCACAAAGGGATACTTTAAAAATTAAAGGGGTTACTGTAAAATGCAGAATTTTCCTGAACAGAAAATTAAAAGGCAATTTAAACTACAAAAAAATGAGGTGTTATGCATAAAAATTAGGGATGCAACGAATCCACTATTCTGGATTTGACCGAACCTCCGAATCCTTGGCGAAGGATTCAGCCGAATACCGAACCAAACCCTAATTTGCATATGTAAATTAGGGGTGGGAAGGGGAAAACATTTTTTACTTCCTTGTTTTGTGACAAAAAGTCATGCGATTTCCCTCACCGCCCCTAATCTGCATATGTGAATTAGGGTTCGGATTCGGTTCAGCCGGGCAGAAGGATTCGGCTAAATCCTGCTGAAAAAGGCTGAATCCTGGCTGAATCCCGAACCGAATCCTGGATTAGGTGCATCCCTAATTAAAATACAGAATATTATAATGCATACGATTTGTTTTTTTCAGTAACTGATTATTGTAATATTACTGCACTCAATCAATGTAACAAGCGCTTCTATGATGCCACCAAATGCTGTTTATCCTTAGAAATGCTGAGATTATTTCTGGTGTTACATAAATAAATGGCACCCCCCTTTTCAGCACCACGCTGCTGGATATATAATTGTTCACCTAAAATGTTGGCATGGAACTGGCATTTTTCAATGCACTGTGACATTTCCATAGATTTCTAGAAATGAAAATATACAGCTCTATCTCCATCATATTTAGAAAGAATTTTCCCTGAATCGCTCGGCACCTGCAATTTCTTCCCATTGTAGTCGGCAGGCTCCGGATCAGGAATTGAGCAGTGCAGGATCATTCTGTTTCCCCCAATCTTCTTAAATGAGCAAATGTAATTGCAATATGAAGTAGTATTCTATCAAGGTATGGGGCCTTTTACACATATTAATGAACACTGCTGAGTTTACAGAGCGACTTGTTTGGTTAAATTGATTACAGAGAAAATAGCACTTAGCATATTTGTTCCTGCGGTGCCTGCACAAACCAATTAGTTGAACCCTTTCTTTGCCTCTTACGCTTAAAAGGAATATCAACCTGAATGCTGTTTCTTTCTTTTCTCGTTAATAGGCTATGAAAGGAAGTTAAAAAAGACAACACTGGCAGGATCAAAAATAGTCCGTAAACATATTATGGCATGATCTCGACCTGCATATGTCATGCTGTAATATTTTGCCCTAGTTAAACTGGATACAGAATAACAAGATGATGAAAATTATTGGCTCAAAGCAAAAGAGAAAGCAAATGGTTGGACGTGGTCCTCGTTGGGGATTTTTTTTTATAATGTCTTTATTTGCACCAACAAAAACATATTAATAAACAAGTTTGAATGCAATATAATGTTATACTTTTACATAGTCTCGTTGGGGATTTAATTCTTTAACAGAATTAATGGAAGATATTCCGACTGCAATGACTATTTTAAAAGTTACAGATTATTATAATTATAAATTTAGCTAATTACTGGTAAGCTAGTGGAAATGTAAGTTGCTATGGCCCAAAAAGACAACGATATTGGAAGCTGAGCGGAAATCATGTTCAATGGAAGACTTGGTATCACATTTTCCCCACCAGATCCACACTGCTTCCAATTTCCAAGGCACTTTTCTGACCCCAGCGTTATACAATGTCTAACATCATGGTTTTAATATAAGCTGGTCTATGAACATGGATCCATAGTTACATCACCAATTTACTAACAGGCATAGAGGACAATTCGATAGCAAAAGAGTACACCTCTAAAGAAGTTTTGCTCCCTTTCGCCAATCAGGCGAACGATCATTACTCCGCAAATGCAAATTTTTTCATAACATTACCCCTTTCGCCAGAAGTTCCTTTACCACCTTAAACCTGACGAACTGATAAGATCAAGCTACATCCTCCTCAATCTTAAGTTAGTGACATCATATCCTGTATCCCGAAAAGTTATAAAAATGAAAAAAACGCTGGAGTTTTTTCATATTTTAAAGTGGGATTGTATTTAAAAGTTGTGACTGTAAATTTTGTTTAACCATTTGAGGGGCATGCCGAGTTTGTTTTAGGGTGGGCTCATATCTAGGGCATTAGAGGATCTCTTTTGTCTTTATTTTGCTTCCTTGGACATTTGTAATTATTAGTGGCCATTCAAGCATTTGCACTAGTGATGTGCGGGCCGACCCAATACCTGTGGGACCCGCAGGTCGGACAGGTTTGGGCCGACTTCACACGCTCCTTTGCGAGTCACGGCCTTTGAAATGCCGGCTTCCAACTTACGGGTTGAGTATTTATAGATTTGCGCCTCTCACCCTGCCCCTTTGGTGACGTCATCAGCAGGGCGGGTCGCGGGGCTATAAATGGAACCCGGAAGTGCAGATGTGGGCTGAGGGAGGGCGGGTTAGGGTCGGGAAAATCCCGACCCACACATCACTAATTTGTACCAACATCTCTAATAAAGACATACATATGACCTATACTTATGTGCCTGCCCTATTCAAACAGACCTAAATGTAAGTGTACTAACGAAGTTTTCGCTAGTCAGAAATTAACATTAGCGAACGTTTGCTATGAAATAGTCGCGCTGACAAATTAACGCTAGCAAAGCTTCGCCAGTGTTCAGCTGCCAAGATGTAACTTCACATTTTAGTGAATTAGGATAGTGGTAGCGAATTGACGAGTGGCTCGAAGTGTGGCGAGGCCTTCCAAGGCGAAAATTCGTCCTTTAGTGAATTCACCCCTATGTGCAACGTCATTGCTATATAAGCAAAACACAAAATGCAGGCAAGGCATTGCATTTGCTTATATATTGTTTTGTGACAAAAAGTCACATGATTTCCCTCCCGCCCCTAATTTACATATGCAAATTAGGATTCGGTTCGGCCGGGCATAAGGATTCGGCCGAATAATGTCTGAATCCTGTCCGAATACCGAACCGAATCCTGGATTCGGTGCATCCCTAATATAAAGAAAACAGTTTACTAAGGCATCACTACTGCTATTTTAGGGCTTTGCCATATTAGGCTTTGATTGCCTAATATGATGGGACCCCAATCCTTTCATTCCCGATGTAGTGTCTCCCTCAGAGAAACTGATGCTTTTGTCTGCCGTCTCTGCCTGTATGACAAATAAATATGATCTTTTCTTCTGCTGCTATAACGGAGTCTCCTAGCATCTGTGAGGCCTCCAAGCACTAATAAGGCCCCAGGAGGAGCCTAGGAAGCCTTGTGTACAACTGTAATCATGGTTCCTTTTAGAATGCTTGTGTGTGTGACAGGGAATTATTATATATATTTTCCTTGGCAAATATAGAAGTTGTATTTCTCTAATGATTCTCAGGATTGGCAGTGTGCGTAATCAGTATTCTAATTAATATTATTTTATTTATATACAGTACTCATGTGTGCAGAGTATTTTTACCACTTTTTTGTACTGTAAGGGTGAAGACATGCTTGGTGATTTGTTGCCGCAACGTTTAAAACGAATCCTAGCAACTAATCACCATATTTCACATATCCAGCAATTCATCCTTGAGGCAGGCTACAACTTATGCATTAACCTACAGCCTTATAAGTCGCCACGATCAGATTGTGGTATTTTATAAGTCACAGTGCCTTGCGGCACTGAATCGCCATGTCTGTCTTTGCCCTATTACTACCAAAATAAATCCGCAAGAAAACAAAAGATCCGTTAATAGTATTTCTAAAGAATTAAAAAAAAAAAAAGTCCCAGAAACTTTATTAGACAGAAAAACACGCATGATTTATGTAATTTGGAGCAGTATTAAGGTTTATATTATTACATTGTTCTATAATGTAAAAGTTAATGTGAGTATTTAGGGTAATACTTTTTCGGACTTTTAGTAGCCTCAGGGTATACTAAATTAGAAAACATCACAGTTTTTTTTCCCACAAAAAAATGGTGTTTTCTCTTTTAAAACTCCGACCAGAAAAATTTGGGCTTTAGTAAATAACCCCCTTAATGATTTTAGTAGACTTACCTATGGTGATACAAATTATGAAATGAACCCTTTTCCAAAAAACAAAAAATTAAAATGCGCAAACATTCCACATAACTGTACTGTAGTGTACTGCACTGAAGAAATTGGCTGGGGATAGTATGTACAGTATACAGTAGATGCAGTATATTGATCTTTTTTTTTTCTCTCCCACACAGTTAAATTACTCCCATTATCCTCATATGCTTTATTATTCTGTGAGCCACGAGGAAGATTATCGGCAGGTATAAGCTTGTGCAAGCATCATTTACGTCTGCCAGTCTTCCCTAAGAGAATTGCTTGTTTAATTGGCTTTAAACATTAAGAGCTGTTTAATATATTTACAATCAACCCCTTACTTTAAACAGACTGTACAATCTAAAGCTGGCCATAGACGCAAAGATCCGATCATACGAATCAATCAGACTTTCCCATCTCCCGACCTGCCACTAACCATTCAGATCAAATAAAGTAGAAAAGAACAGATGAGCCGATGTTCTGCCCCTGACAACAATCGTACGAAAGTTATGTCCGACCATAGCTAGTGACAGTCTCCCTCTGAAAACCGTACGATCGGCAATACATGCAGATATATTATCGGCAGCCGACAGAAATCTTTTAACCTGTCCGATCGACCAAACGACCAATCTCTTGGGGTTGGTCCTGACCTTGTTATTGATGTTTCTGAATTTGCCTGTTCCCAGTTTTGTCTCCTCCCTTCTCATTACCCTCATGTGTTTCCTATTCCCAATCAACTTCCCTTTATAATCCCAGCCCTGAGCCTTTCTCAGGGCTGAGTCATTGAATGTATTCTGTTTGTTCCTGACCTGCCGACCTGAACCTTGTTACCTGAAAACCTTGTTACCTGAAACCTTGATTGTAATAAAAGGGGGGCGGGAAGTCAACCCACACTCAAGGTTTAAGGCCGGCCCGCACATCACTAGTGCAAGGGACAAAAAACAGGTGCAGACCACCAGGCACTTTGCACCATCTTTGTAAATTACTGTTAACCAGTGTCGGACTGGGACACCAGGGGCCCACTCTCAGTACAATTATTCTTCCTCCTCTCACTCAACCTCTATTCTTCTAGTCTCTTCTCTTTACATACATAATCTATTATTCCATCTATTTAGCCTCTTTGTGATCATAGAAATAAGGAATGGCCATAAAATAGGCCAAATGTTTAGCAGCATGAGGGTCCAACTGGGCCCACCAGGTGTTTTCCTGGTATCCCAGTGGGCCAGTCCACCACTGCCGTTAACACACCATTAATTGCAACAATTTGACAAGGTATTTTCTTTCTGCAATACTTTCTGAACTAAAACATTGTATGGATTATTATGTTAGCTGTTCCAGCACACAACAGTAATGCAAATTCAAACTTGTTTGTTACTTTGGGAATACAGTACATGATTAGTGAGTTGCACCATGTCACTGAACAGCAGGGAAATATTTGCAGCCTAAACTAACGTTAGTCTTCTGTGTTTCTATATTATGCTAGCTATGGTTTCAGCTATGGTCTGCAATATGATAGCTTTTCTTTGGGCATAAATCACCATTTTTAGATTTCCTGGGAATCAGTTACCAGTCAGGTGTGATGCCATAACAGGTGCACACTTCATCATTAAGTAGGCAAGGGGTCATACAAGGTCCACGAAACATTATTAAACATGTAAAGAGCCATAACAGGTGCACACTGCATTAATTAACATGTATGGGGTCATAAAATGTGCTCAACATATCATTAAATAAGCAGTTAAGGGGCCAAAGTAGATGAATACTATATTATCAAAGGGAAACTAAAGTCTAAAATAGAATAATGCTAGAAATGCTGTATTTTGTATACTAAACATAAACATGGACTTACTGCACCAGAAGCCTAATTAAACAAATGATTTATATTTTCAAAGTTGGCCACAGGGGGTCACCATCTTGGGTAAACATGTTTGCAAGACCAAGAATATGCACATGCTCAGTGTGGTCTGGGCTTCAGTTGGGAGGTTTAAGGGATTCTGTCGTGATTTTTATGCTATAGTTTTTACTTTTAAATTACACTGTTAACATTGCAAATAATTCACTCTACAATATAAAATGCAATTCCTGAACCAGCAAGTGTATTTTTTTTGTTGGAATATTGGTGTGTAGGCAGTCATCTCAGGTCATTTTGCCTGGGCATGGGCTTTCAGAAAGAGCCAACACTTTAGGATGGAACTGCTATCTGGCAGGCTGCTGTTTCTCCTACTCAAAGTAACTGAATGTGTTGCAGTGGGACCTGGATTTTTGTATTGAGTGCTGTTCTTAGATCTACTAGGGGGCAGTTATCTTGTGTTAGGGAGCTGCTAACCTGCTAAAAAAAAGATTTCCCATGACAGTATCCCTTTATGCTTAGGGGTGGTCATAAATTATCCAAACACCACAAGTCAAATAATATCTGCCATAAGAACCTATACAGCAAGACTGAGTAATAATCAGAATATGCAGACTGCACTTGGTCTGCGGATACAAATCTCTACACATTCCCCAGTTGCTCTAAAGGGAAACAAACAAAGCAGCTAGAGGTCAGGGAAGTAAAGCTGGCCATACACAGAGAGATCCGCTCGATGTCGCCAAACGAGCGGATCTCTCCCTGATATGCCCACCAACGAACGGATCCTAACGAATGGGAACGGGCGGTCGGATCGCAGGACCGCATCAACGAACAGATGCAGCCGCGATCCGACGGGATCTTTAGTCCCATCCGATCGAGATCTAGCCGACTTCGGCCAGATCTCGATCGGGGAAGCCCTTCGGGGGGCCCCATACACGGGCCAATAAGCTGCCGACTCAGTCTGTTGGCAGCTTTTATCGGCCGGTGTATGGCCACCTGAAGGCCCCTGCTGTTTGAAAGTATGATCGTTTCCTGCAGAGCAATTTGTGACCGTTTAAAGTTTCCGATCTGCAGTTGTCAAAACAAGTAAAACAAGGCTGGATTTCACTGCATACAGTCAAGTTTATTATAAAAAACGGTACATTTTTTAATTAAAGTATATTGGAGATAGGTTTCATTTTCATTAAAAATCTGATTTTATTTTTATTGCTTATACACCAACTTTAAGAAGATATTGGCCCATAAGAGTTGCAGGTTACATTACTCAATGATTAAAGGGTCATAGGAGGTGAACACTGCATCATTAAGGATGTATGGGACCATTAAATGTACACACTGTAGGGGGCATGATTACTCCTTACATACCATACAGTAGAGGACATTATATAAAGACCCCTTTAGACTGGAGGAAAAGAACTTCATTTGAAGCAAAGTAGGTGGTAGAGTTCTGCTCCAGGACAGGTAGCCATGGGTACCTACGGAATACCCACAAAGTGGTTGGGTTTCGGGCAAAAAGTCCATGATTCATTGACTGCGTGGGCATTCTGTCAGTTAACCAGCTGGGTACCCGGCAAAGGTATAGGCTTGAGCCCTCCCACTATGGTTCCAGCAGTTTGTTTACATTTTTGTACAGATTCAGCACAGGAGTGGCGTCACTTCCGGGTTTGTCATGTCCCCCAGGTGGGAAATTAAGATGTTCTATTGCAGGTTGTGTAGTGGATCAGTGGGAAAAATGATGGGTTGCGGGTCTGGGTTAGGGTCACGGGTGTGGGTCGGGACGGATTAAAGAAAATGGAACCGTGCAGGTCTCTTGTAGGTAGTTCTTCAGAGTGAGGTTGGGGAATACCTTGCTGGATGAGGATGTGATGGCTGATTTTGTTAATGCCTTTAAGAGTGGCTTGGATGATTTATATATATATATGTGTGTGTATGTGTGTGTACAAATACTGTACTTATACAGATTTATCTATAGGGTTCATTGGAGAGGTTGAACTTTATGGACATTGGTCTATTTTTTTTAACCCAACTTAACTATGCACCATGCGATCAGTCACAGAATCCCTTTACTTACGGCTAATACTGGTGATAACACCATAACATTTGTTTTGGTTAGATTATGGTTGTGTTTCCATGACTGAAACATTGCTTTTCTAGCTGTACAGCATCACCCCTGATGGTGCCTGAGAGATAATGGGGTACCTGTATGTCAGGTCCTTCTTATGGCTTTTGTTGCATCTCTACCCAAATGATAGATTAATAATTCAGAACAAAAAAAAACCCTCATGATTTTTGGCTTGTTTGGTTCTTCTATTGCTTGCCAATATTTTTGTCCTCTATGTCACCTGATGCATGGAGAAATGGTGTATTCCTATATATATATATATATATATATATATATATATATATATATATATATATATATATATATATATATATATATATATATATATATACACACTGTATATATATATATATATATATATATATATATATATATATATATATATATATATATATATATACATATATATATATATATATATATACTGTATATATATTTTGTATTTTATATATATATTTTTTTTTGTTACTATATAATAGCTTTCATGTTAACTGATATTGTGTTGATAACAGTACATACAGTATGCCGGTTGATTACAACGGAATTCCGTCTTGAAGCCCCAGTGTGTATTTTAGGTAGAGGCCTTCCCAAGTTGCAGCTGAGCATGCAGGATTCCCCTTCTACCTGTGTCACCCCCCCCCCCCCAGGAATGCCATATGCAGCTGTAAGTCATCCCTGCCTCAGAGAGCCTACCATTGTGCTCAGTTTATGGATTGGGTTTCCTGGGGATAAATTATCTCTATAAGCCTTGCAGTCACCACATTTGAGTAATTAATAAGTACAGATTAAAAAAGATCATTTGCTGCTGAAATTTATTACATGAAGCATGTTCATTCTGAATTAATTTCTTTGAATGAACAACCTAAAATTTGTCAGTGGGCCCTCTTGCTTCTAACCATTTAACCTGTTTCATGGTCATTGCCTATTTATGAGAAAAAATGCATAATAATGGAAGAATAGAATAAGCAGATATAAAAGACTAGGAGAATAAAGAGGTTGAGCGAGGAGAGGAGGAATGATAGTTTGGAAAGTGGGCAGTCAAATTGCGGGTCCCAATTACTGAAACAAATGCACATGCTGGAAGCATATAGGTACCATATACCTGGTGGCAGCTGGGGTCAAAATGCCCCAGTCATTCTTAAAAGCATAAATGACAATAACAGGTCAAATGAATACTATCCTCATGTAATTATCCACCACCATATAATTCAATTTTAATTATTCAAGTTTTGTTTTGTGTGACACTACAAGTTCAAGTTTCAAAATAATTTCCATCACACTTGCATCTGGGACAATGCTATACTCTGCACCATGATAAGATTCCCGATCTGGTGTGAGGTGCAGAGCACAGTGCTGGTGGTCTGATACAATAATCTGCCAGCTAATTACCAACACATTTCATTGGAGACCTGATCCAACTTCCTCTATGGGCCTGCACCCCTCTTCTTTTTAATTTATTTTTTAGATTTAGATCACTGCTTTTTGACGAGGTTGCAGCCTACGGTGAGCACATCAAAGGGCTCTTGATATCAGGATTATTTGTATAGGCTGCATTTTACTTTGTGGTGGGAGAACCTATTTCTCCTCTTTTATACAGACTTTGACCTTTTGACAAATATTTTCATTTTTAATAACATTATTATTTGCCCCACCTGTAGGGTTTTCATATTGAATTTATATTTTCTATCATCAGACAATTACTTTTTGGGTTTACATCCCCTTTAAAGACTTAATTGCATGTTCTTTTAGCCATACCTTACAACCAGTCATTTTGCCACAAACTACTGGCTCACGTCCATCCAGCATACTTTCCAAAGTGCACACGTTCTGCATTAAATAAACATCCAATTAAAGTATAAATCTAGTCATACAAATCTCAAAGTTCAGCATCTCCAGTTCAATGTACTCCAGGAGACCCCTGGGAACAGACACAGGACTGAGAGAGAGTCAAGCTCATTCGGAAGTCAAGTGAAGGCACCAAGAGCCAGAAATCGCTCACAAAAGAGCATCTATATCTCCATTAAATAGCCAGATTGTCTGCCTGCAAGAACACTCCAGAGTGAGTTAAATATGCAACCTTAAGCTGCAAAGTATCATAAAGCCTGTCATGGATTTACTTCATACAGGCAATAATATATAAAGAAGCAGCAATGCTTAAGAGCATTTGGCGTTTTCTGAAAGGGCATGTTGTAATAGACAACGTTTTATAGAGCAAATGTTTCTATCCCTTGTCAAAATGTCCCAGAAACCTTGGAGACTCTTGTGAGTGAGTATAAAATCTTGACCCAGAAGCTCGTCCTTACAACTCAGTACAAAAACTACTGTAGGGTTTCAAAGTAACTATAAGGCCATGCAGAATTGTTGTACTAAATGATCTGTCTTCTGGGGCAACATGGCATATGTTGTGTAGTAGTAAAGGTGAAACTGGGAGAGTACCATTGTGTAAATTATTAAGCCCCAACAGGCCACTGTTTAGTACCCATGAAATCCAGTAATTACCTCCTATCTAAGGCCAGGTGCTAGTTACTCCACCTTTCCAGTAACCTAGACTAAGATTAATACTGTTCAGGCAATAAAAGCAGATTGGTCCACCCTTTGAATAAATGACACCAGTATGTTTAATCCAAATCCATATTCTACAGCTTATGGCTGTCCAGTTGGAGCAAATTGTGGCTTTTGATGGGATTTCTAAAGACTTCCTCGTATCACCGTCATTATTTGGCCACAGAGCATGTGGTATGCTGGATGACCATCCAACTTCAGGGAACAGTAAAGTTCTATCTAACAGCTAGAAGAGTGTAGGCTGGGTATGCCTGACAATACTACTGATTCAAAGATGACAACTAGTGGAGGGGTTCTATGAGCCAGAGGCATTTCTCCCCTCTGTGGATGAAAAACAAAATGGACACATGAGGGTGTTTCTGTCATGAGGTTACGTCTTTACCATAGGTGACACTTAAAGGTGTTTAAAATGTCACCTGTTGAATATGTGATCCTATTGGTAAAGATCTGCACTCCCTACAATGAGAATCTCTTGGCATAGCCCCTTCCTCATGGGGGCAGGTAAGTGACTCGGCAGTCTGTGTGTGAATGGGGAGAATAGGATATGCAGGCTTGGGCAGTCAAATGGCCTGATATGCCCCTAATTTTTGGAATGTGCTTCTTTGCATTCTAAGGGGCAGATTCACTAACCAGTGAAAATTTGACAGCAACCGATTCGCACCCATCGCAACAAACAACGCTAATTCACTAAAATGGGGAGTTTCGTCCCGGGCGGGAAATGTTATAATATATGTTGCTGCAAATGGTTTAAGTTACCGGTTTTTATTACACGTGTCCAGGGAACCTTAATAAAGGCAAGAGAGTTAATATAATGCCCTACACATTAGCCCACTGTAAAATGAATGTTCCATATGTTAGGAAATGTCTGGGAAAAAACGGTTCCCCAAAAAAAGTTGAACACGCTAAAAAAAGGAGAAGACGCCATCGTTTTAACTTTGATGCATTTTCGGCTCACAGGGTATGTTGTAAGTGATAGAAGATTGAGGAAGATCTAGCTGCTTTATAGCACTTCGCCTGGTCTGAGGTGGCAAAGGCAACTCTGTCGAAAGAACTAATGTTCAGTAAAATCCGCATTTTAGTGAATTTGCGGAGTAACGTCCATTCGCCAGAGCGAAAAGTCGTCTGACAACAGAGTGCGAATGACCGCTAGCGACTGTCCTGTTTCGCTAGCGAATTGGGCCTGCACCTGTCCCTGCAGGTGGCAATGCTGGCAAAGAGTCACTAGCATTTGCCACTTTGCTCTTTAGTAAATCTACCCCTAAATGTCATGCTACTAGTTGCACAGACATTATATGTTTATCTAACATATAATTGTATGTATAAAACCAGATCACAATTGCACCTAAGTCTGTTGCCTGAAAAACAGTGAATAAAATCTAAACGCAGGGGTAGGCAACCCGCAGCTCCGATCCGTCATGCGGCTCTTCATCCTGCTTGCTGTGGCTCGGTCTTGCGGCTTTGCCTGTCATGTCGTCTATACAGCCCTCGCACCTGCTGGCGGCTTCCTGAGTGTGCAACCGCAGTTAGCGAATGGTTAGCTTACCACGGTCGCACACTCAGGAAGCCGCCAGCAGGTGCGAGGGCTGTATATACGTCCCAGGAGTGAGAGGCAAGACCAAGCCGCAGCAAGATGATTCATTATGGTCCTTACAGTGGTCGCACACTCAAGACAAGAGAGAAGCCTCCAGAGTTCAGCTGCAGCAGGTGCGAGGGCTATAGACGTGGATGTGACGCATATTTTAATGAGGTCTATAGCCCTCGCCTTTAAACAGATGAGAACACTAGTATTTAATAGGGCTATTCAGTGTTTAATTCATTTCAAAGTAGGCCTACACATACACACTGCACTTCTGTTTGTTGTATTCTGTTGTTGTAACAGTTAAAATTATAAAAAGGTTAAAACTTTTAAAAGTTTATAAGCTGTGTTATGTTTTGCAGCTCCAGACTATTTTTCTTTAGAGGAAGAGGGGGCAAAATGGCTCTTTTGATAAAGCATAGACAAAAACTAAGGTTAAAGGTCTACATTGCCAGCAAACTGTTTGTAACATAATGAAAGAAACTGTAGTTCTAAGTGCATTCATTTAAACTTTCAGAGGTTATAAGTAAATATCATTGCTACTGAAAGCTGTGTCAGTCAATTTATATTCTCTGCAGCCTGGGTCTGGATCCTAAAACATTGTTGCAAGCCAACTGATTAAAAGACCTGAAGGAGAAGAGACTCCCATTACAATAATTTAAGAGTCAGACCTAGGTAAGAAGATAACGATAGAAAGAAAAAAAAAACTGATTTCAACTAAAAATATATTTACAAATAACTTGAAAACCCAATAAAACCATTGATAATCAATCTATATTGGAGAGTTGCAAGACAATACTTTCAGTATATGAAAAACAGTTTTAGGGTCGAGGACGCCTTTTACATATTCTGAATGCTGAATAATGTAAATGGTTCCATGTGGATTACATATTATAATCATTTAAATGATTAAATAAAAAAAAATGGACCTGCGCAGCCTCTACTTTGCTGGAACATATGTTGTTATGCCTTGCTAGGTTAATGAGCCCACATACCATATTCCTTATTTCGATTTCTGTACCTAAGCTTTGTGGTGACATAAAATGCTCAGCATTCGTGGCCAAGAGCTGCCGACTGCCCGGTACTGTTCCAGTTTGTGCCTCGTTCTATCGCTATGCTCCAGCCAAAGCACTGAATGCTGCCAATACTAATAATGCAGTGCATTTTAAAGTGAGTTTTTTTCAGTTCGGTTCATCCCTGGTATAAACCCAAGTTTAGCAGTGCAAATCCTTGTGGCTTTTTAGGGGAAGACGTGCATCATAAATGAGGATGAGCTGAGTGTGCATAATGATTTCTATCTTTGCTCAGCTGAAGTATCAGCTGATGTCTTTCCGTCACTAGCAATGGCTAATTCCTCACTTTGGCCACAACAGTTAATGAGAATTGTTAACCCCTTATCTCTTTTACAACAAGAACTGCATTCCTGCTAATCTTTGATAAGGCTATACATAGAAATAATCACTGTTGCCTATCCATGACCCAATGCGACCCTCAGTTCAAGGGATTTTCTTGAGTCTTGATATCTGGAAAATTGTTGAGCAGATATCAGCTGAGAAGGTAATTGTTACCCAAAATAGTGCTAAACACTATCTACTGCTAAATCTGGCTACAAATGCAGCAACTAAGTCGTTTGGTTTGGGACCACAGTGCATCTCATTCGAAACGCGGCTCCACTTCAGGTGGACTGTCAGATCACTGCACCTTGCGCCTTAACCTGATCTCGCCGACTGACTGACTGCCACCCACTCCGGCAACTGGGTTCATTCCTTGAAACCCTAACATGCTGAAGATGAGGTGGGAGGTAAAGGACATGCAAACAGTGTGGGGACATGGGCCTGGACTAGCAGCAGGCGAAAAAAAGAGGTATGTACCCAGTACCCCTCCACTGTTGTGCCCTAGGTACAAGCCTCTTATGCCTATCCCTTAGTCCTGGGCCCTGCAGGGCAGGTTCTGATAAACAAATAAGAAGCAACCAAATACGAAATGTGCATAGAAGGTAACCATTTAAAGGAATAGTTCAGTGTGAAAATAAAAACTGTGTAAATAGATAGGCTGTGCAAAATAAAAAATGTTTCTAATATAGTTAGTTAGGCAAAAATGTAATGTATAAAGGCTGGGGTGAACAGATGTTAAATAAAACAGCCAGAATCCAACCTCCTGCTTTTCAGCTCTATAACTCTGAGCTAGTCAGCGACTTGAAGGGGGGCCACATGGTACATTTCTGTTCAGTGAGTTTGTAATTGATCCTCAGCATTCAGCTCAGATTCAAAAGCAACAGAAATGACCCATGTGGCCCCCCCCTCAAGTCTTTGATTGGTCACTGCCTGGTAACCAGGGTAACCAGTCAGTGTAAACCAAGAGAGCTGAAAAGCAGGAAGTAGTATTCAGACTGACATGTTACACATCAAATCACTCCAGCCTTTATTCATTACATTTTTGGCTAACTAACTATATAGGAAACATTTTTTATTTTGCACAGCCTATCTATTTACCCAGTTTTTATTTTTACACTGAACAATTCCTTTAATAGCTGGTATTGAGTCTCTCGGAAAAAACATTTGACCCCTACATAGGCCAGTTGTGCACTGCACAGAACTCAAGACATTGCATAGAGATCTAAGTTAGTGCAGGCAGGGAAATCAGCCCAAGTACCAGTATGGGAGCAGTTATCCAAAAACCCATTATCCAGAAAACTCTGAATTACATGAAGATCTTCTCCCATAGACTCCATTTTATCCATGTAATCCAGATTTTTAAAACTGATTTCCTTTTTTTCTGTAATAATAAAACAGTAGCTTGTACTTTGATCCAAATATAATTAGATATAATTAATCCTTATTGGAAGCAAAACCAGCCTATTGGGTGTATTTAATGTTTACATGATTTTCTAGTAGATTTAAGGTATGAAGATTCAAATTACAGAAAGATCCATTATCTGAAAAATCCCAGGTCCTGAGCATCCAGGATAATAGATCCCATACATGTAAACTTCTTTTCCTTGTCTATTAAAAAAGAACACATTTGTATTTAAGAGGGTTTTGTCTAAATAGTTTGCAATAAGAGTCGGATATGATATACTAATACTGTAACTGCCATCAATTTCTAGCTTAGCCAAGGGTAAAGGGAGATTTAGTTCACAAACAGTTACTTGGTACTCTGATGGACATTTTCTGGTTTAATGTGCTGCAGAAAACCCAGCAGAACTAATGCTAGCAATTAAATGCAGATCCACCCAGCAGGCCAAGCTTCATAAACAGAAGCAGCACATCCAAAATAATTTGTTGCTACCCAGGAGACTAAGGTGTGATCAACAGACAGAAGGCTGAAGAGCCAGCGAGTCTTTCAGCTCCAGAAGCTGTGTAAGAGCATTTACCCACATGCACTTCTCTTCAATTTAATGTATCACATTTCGTACATTATTGGTTTTGAATTGTGGAAAAAATGTGTTATCCTAATAAGGTCGTTCATAAAAGAGAGGGTTAATATTTAGCTGCCAGAGGGGAATGAACTGGACTAAGCACTGAAACAGACACAGAAAAGCTTTCCTAGAATAAGGACTCATCTGAGGAAAAAACAAGAATGAAATAACAATAATGTATTATCTTTGCCAAATACCGGCCAATAAAGGCTGCCTACTAAGGGGCAGATTTACTAAAGGGCGAAGAGACAAACGCTGGCGACGATTCGCCAGCATTACCGCTTCAAGGCACTGTGACAATTTACTAACGGGCGCAGGCGTAACTTCGCTAGCAAAAGAGACAGACGCTAGTGGTCATTCGCACTCTATTGCCAGGAGAATTTTTGCACTGGTGAATGGACGTTACTCCGCAAATTCACTAAAATGCGGATTTTACTGAAAGCTACCTATTTTGCCAGACTTGCCTTCAGATGAAGTGCATTGGAGTGCATAGATCTTCCTCAATATTCTGTTACTTACATTATATTTTTAATGGAAAAAGTTTGGGAAAAAGTCCCAAAAAATGCTGGCGTCTTTTCCTTTTTTCAGAGTGATAGACTCCAAAATTCCTTAAAATTTTTTCTGGGTAACCGTGTTCCCCCATACATTTTCTAACATATGGAACATAAACTATACACTGGGCTCATGTGTAGGGCATTATATCAACTCTATTTTATTTATTGAGGTTCCCTGGACTTGTGTAGTGTAATGTATTTGCTGCAACATATACTTCCATTCAACTTTATAATTTCCGCCGTATGCAAATTAGCCTGAGCGAAGACCTCTAACGAAGTTGCGCTAGGCATTATTGAACGCTAGCGCATCTTCACTTTGATTACCGAAGTAACGCTAGCGAAAATTTCCCAGGTTCAGTGCCCTGGACGCAACTTTACATTTTAGTAAATTAGCATTGTCTGAGCAAATTTTTGCGATGGCTGCGAAGCCTTCGCTGGTGAATTTTTGCTGCTTAATAAATTTACCCCTAAGCCCGTTCAGACTGAGTTGGCAGTTTACTAGCTTTCTGATCTGGCTAAACACTAGACTATCTGTTGGGCATGTTCAATAAACCCACTGAATGAGTAAGCCATTGAATCTCCAAAAGTCTGCAATATGATCTGATCATCTGGCACCAAAACTATTTTACCCAATGTGGGCAAAATCAAGCAAAGATCTTCTCCTTTGGCGACCTCTGTATGAAGCTGGATATTTCCTTGGAAAAACCTTTTTAATAAGTAAATTCTTATATTGTTGTTCAATCTATCATGTAGAGCAGGGGTCCCAAACCTTTTTTACCTGTGAGCCACATCCAAATGTAAAAAGATTTGGGGAGCAATACAGGCATGAAAAAAGTGGATGGCGCAAAATAAGTGCTGTGATTGGTTATTTGATTGCCCCATGTGAACTGGCAGCCTATAGGAGGCTCTGTTTGGCAGTTTTTATGCAACCAAAACTTGTCTCCAAGCAAGAAATTGAAAAATAAGCACCTGGCTTGAGGCCACTGGGAGCAACACCCAAGGGTTTGGTGAGCAACATTCACGAGCCACTGGTTGGGGACCACTGATCTAGAACATGGTATGCTGTAGTACAACCCCAAGGCCAATAGCTGATGCCATAGTATTCTGTGATCTTGCTCATTTGTAGTCTTGTAGTGACCTGGTTCATATTTACACATCTCATAGAAACCTATGGGTAATTTGGTGTGATTGTTACAAGTATAATCACAAATACAGTAATCAAAGCAAACTGTTGCTTTCATTGTGTGTGACTGGTTTGTTACTGGTTATTAGACCTGATCATAACATACAGAACAAGAACGGGATCCAAACATATATAATGATTTATTTTGTTTGGTTTTTTTTTTAACTTCCTGTTGAAGTAGAGAGGCTCCTGTCCTGTTTTTAACACTCTCTTGGTCTGTTATTTATACTATGTGAGTGTGCTCAATCTGGCCACCCTGCTGATAGCCCAAACTGATCCAACCACTTGTCTTTCAAGCCAATGATCAGACCACTTATAGGTCCCATTAGTAAAGGGCCAATGTGGATCATGCCCAATGTAGTTTTCAATCGTCCCCTTATCTTAAAGATCCATATCTGGCATCGTTTTGTGCCCATCAATGCCTCTGCCTCTCCAATGTGTTGGGGAGTCATTTGCTTATTTTTTACAAATTCACACATCCTTAGTAAATTGGAAAAAAAACACGGGATAAAACCAGGTGCCCTCTAAGCCAATGTTTCTAAACTTGTAATTCCAGCCTTAATGCTGATCCTGGGGTGCAAAGCTCAATTCCTCCCAACTCCATAAACATGGCAATAGCTGGCACTGCATCTACTGTAAATAAGAGCCAAAACACAGCAATACACATTTTTTTCCGGTTAGAATTTATGCTAAAAAGGGCAATGTAAACATATTCATAGACAATTGCAACGTCAGTACTTCCTGCATGTGAAAATACAGTCTAACCCCTCCGGAACACTGGGACCCATGACAAAACACAGAAGCAAATCTGTTTTAGGAAGCTAAATAATAGTCTTCTGTTTCATGTCATCAACATTCTGGGCACAGAAGCAGCTCTAGGGCAGTGTGTGGGAGTCCTGCTACTACTTCTTATCAGCTTTTAGAGTGGAAGTTTGGAAACATGAAAGGGAAGTTCAACTGTATATTAATTATTAATATTTAAAGATAGACTTATTCTAAGCAACATTTCAGTAAGACTTCCTTACTTATATTGTGTTTTTTTTTCTTTTTTCTTACTTATTCTAGGTTCTTTCCAGCCTAAAGACAGAAACTGTAAATTTGAAAATTTTAGAGTTGTTCATATTTTGCTACTACACTTATTTTTCTTTTCAGGACCTATTGATCTTGCATTTTAATTTCAAAACTGCTCCCTTGTTCGATGATAATTACTGCCTAGCAGCCATCAAACTGTTTCATTCAACGTCTAGATGCCGTGGTGCTAAAAAAAAAATAATAGAAAAAGCACCAAAAAAAGAACAAATTGTCTTAGAATTCTGCTGTACACCATACTGAAAGTTCATTTTACTCTTGAAAGTATTTTTGTTGGTAAGCTTATAGTTAGCCAAATGATCAATGTAAACGCGGAATATTGTGTTATTTGCCTTAGAGGGGAAAAAGGAAACAGACACAATATCTTATTTATATTCATGCTTAAGCACATTCCTTTTCCCATGATTTTCCTGTCTTCTGCTGAGATTACACAGAAAAAGCTATTTTTAGTATTACCAAGACAGAGCAGTTTCAGTCCAAGGAAGTTCTGTAGAGCTGTGCATCAAAGCGTCATAATCACTTTCAGGGTCGGACTGTGCTAGCGGGATCCCGGGAAAAAACACGGTAGGCCCCGGCCCTCATGGGCCCCCATCAGCCCAGTCCTGCTCCCCCGATTAGCACTCAGTTGTGTAACTTCAGAGGAAGCAAACCCTGCGGCTGCTGGGGGGCCCAGTAGGTAAAGGGGCCCCATGAGACCATAATTAATATACAATTACAATAAATATTGTCAGCTTATCTACTCGATTATGGGTCTATTACTAGCCCAAAAATCAGCCAGATGTCTACTGGGCAGGTTTGAAACTCCTTTCGAAACCCCATTGGCACGTTGATACTGTTCAAACAAGCCTGCATAGGAACCTGTTTTCACGCGAATATCTGCTTATTCAGTAAACTGGCCTAATGAGTGGTTATTAGTATAGCGAGTATATTTTGGGTGCCTCAACCCCCTAAATGAATCTGATGTGGATAGGGAAATCTAAGCCTAAGGACATATCCAAGGGCTACTTATAGCACAAAACACTCTAGTTACAAGGTGAGTAAGGTGCAGATCTGCTGTGTGCCCTGACTCTGCCTCACCATTAAGAACCATCCTTGCCTGATCCTTCTGGTATAGTGATGTACAGGCCAACCTGATACCCACGGAACCCGCGGGTTGGTCGGATTCCGGCTCACCTCGCACCCTCATTTGCGGGTGGTGGGCGGGTCCGGGTCGAGCTCTCCAGGGCTGTTTTTATAGCTGCGCGCCTGCTTGCCCTGCCCCTTTTGTGATGTCATTGGCGGGGCGGGTCAGCACGGGTCTATGAAAGGAACCCAGAAGTCAGATGTGGGCGGGCACAGGTGGAGGAAGGGCAGATCCGGGTTTGGTTTTGCCCGACCCACACATCACTATTCTGTTACCTCACTAAAGGACTGAATTCTGCCCAGAGCTGTGAAGTCAGAAACAATTTTAGTCGGATTCAGCAAAAATGTACCAACTAATAAAGAAAAAAAATACAGTATGTTACAATGTCCTATTTCACAGATATAAATTATAATAAAGTACTTCTCTTAGTTATAGATTTAGACCAAAACTTGAACAGTATCCTCATTCATGTTGTCAGTGACAAGCTTGGATGGCCAATAGGGTAATGTGTCAACTTCCCACCCAGTAGTTATTTGGTTTGTTCCCAAAAGCAAACGCCATCTTCATGTAGCTTTAAAATTGCTGAGCTTTGGCTGTGATGAAATGCCTTGTATTTTGTGTTCTTTCAAACAACATGGAAAATACATTAGAACAGGTATGGAATCCATTATCCGGAAACCCATTATCCAGAATTACGGAAAGGCCGTCTCCCATAGACTCCATTATAATCAAATAATCCAACATTTTTTAAATGATTTCCTTTTTCTCTGTAATAATAAAACAGTAACTTGTGTTTGATTCAAACTAAGATATAATTAATACTAATTGGAAGCAAAACCAGCCTATTGGGCTTTTTTAATATTTATATGATTTTTTAGTAGATTTAAGACATGAAGATCCAAGTTATGGAATACCCACTTATCTGGAAACACTCAGGTCCCGAGCATTATAGATAACAGATCAGAGGTACCATAAACCTGGGCGTCGGAGAACATGACAGAGCAAGAATACATCAACGCCCACTCGGTTCTTGACTGAATTAGACAGAGCAAAAGTATTGGAATCTGCTCAGAGATGCAACACTGACTGTGCAATTCCTTGCAATTATTTAGGATTTCTCTCCATCGTTCACAGTGTATGTTCCATTACTCCTTTTGTCCTTTGCCAGATGAGAAAAACACAATAGCTTAGTGCTTAGTGTGTATTAAAGACACTAATCACTATGTTTGGTAACTTCACAATTGTACTCACAACAGAATCAAATGTGCCAAAACCATCATAATAAAAGGGGAACCTTCATTCTTCCTCTTATGCATCCATTTGTGGTGTGAAATTGGTGCACGGCCATATATAGCAATACCCTAGGGGGCAGATTCACTAACTTCAAGTGAAGGATTCGAATGAAAAAAATTCGAATTTCGAAGTATTTTTTGGGTACTTCGACCATCGAATTGGTTAAATTCGTTCGAATTCGAACTAAATCGAACGATTCGAAGTAAAAATCGTTAGACTATTCGACCATTCGATAGTCGAAGTACTTTCCCTTTAAAAAAAACTTCGACCCCCTACTTCGGCAGATAAAACCTACCGAAGTCAATGTTAGCCTATGGGGAAGGTCCCCATAGGCTTGCTAACCTTTTTTTGATCAAAGGATTTTCCTTCGATCGTTGGATTAAAATCGTTCGATTCGAAGGATTTAATCGTTCGATCGAACGAAAAATCCTTCGATCGATCGATCGCAGGATTAGCGCTAAATCCTTCGACTTCGATATTCGAAGTCGAAGGATTTCAATTCGAGGGTCGAATTTCGAAGTATTTTTAACTTCGAAATTCGACCCTTAGTGAATCTGCCCCTAAGTGTAGGGCCGGAGAATAGAAGCACTGTGAAAGTATGAATACGACATCGCACTCTCCTCCGATATAAACACATCAGCAGATGGCCCTGATGGAAAAACATAAGCTTCTTGTTTGGGTATAACCAACGCTCGGAAAATGCAAGCGACAATAACCTGTTTCTTTCAAGGTGCCCTCCAATCAAAAATCACATTCTTCCAATTTATAAAAATGAAACTTTCTTGTTGTCTTTAACATGATTTGCACAGGAACGTCTTATTCCTGATCCCTGGCAAGGTGGCATAAAAATTGTATATGAAAGGAAGACATTGGCATTGGTGCCCACAACATGTACAGTATGTGCAGTTTACCCATATGCCACAAGGTTAAACACAATATCAGTTAATAGATATGCCTCTACTATGAATACACAGACTTTGTACCAATGTAGACAATGTATATACAGACCCACTATAATTACATACACCTCATCGTGCCATATACAGACCCACATAAGCCTCATGGAGCTATATGCAGACCCTGTAATAACACAGGTGCCCCCTGTTACAGTTCCTATATAAATATACAAGTATGGGATCCGTTATCCATAATCCCTTTATCCAGAAATTTTAGAATTACAGAAAGGCCGTCTGCCATAGACTCCATTTTATCCAAATAACCCAAGCTTTCCTTATTTCCTTTTTCTCTGTAATAATGAAACAGTACCTTGTACTTGATCCAAACTAAATTATAATTAATCCTTATTGGAAGCAAAACCAGCCTATTGGGTTTATTTAATGTTTACATGATTTTCTAGTAGACTTAACGTATGAAGATCAAAATTACAAAAAGATCCGTTATCTCAGGTCCCGAGCATTCTGGATAACAGCCCCCATACCTGTACACCTCTCCTTTTGGAATACTGTATCAATTTACTGGTATGGGACATGTTATACAGAATGTTCAGGACCTAGTACAAAACCAGTATCAATACATAGGTATCCTATCATAATATACAGACCCAGTATCAATACATATGTCTCATGTAGGAATATACAGACCTAGTATCAATACATATACCCCCTGTGAAAATATACAGACCCAGTATTGAGATATATGTCTTCTGTAGGAATATACAGATCTAGTATCAATACATATACCCCCTGTGAAAATATACAGACCCAGTATTGAGATATATGTCTTCTGTAGGAATATACAGACCTAGTATCAATACATATACCCCCTGTGGAAATATACAGACCCAGTATCGAGATATATGTCTCCTGTAGGAATATACAGACCTAGTATCAATACATATACCCCCTGTGTATTGAGACCCAGTATCAATACATATGTCTCCTATAGGAATATACAGACATAGTATCAATACATATACCCCCTGTGAAAATATACAGACCCAGTATCAATACATGTCTCCTGTAGGAATATACAGACCTAGTATTAATACATATATACCCCCTGTGAAAATATACAGATCCAGTATCAATACATATACCCCCTGTGAAAATATACAGACCCAGTATCAATACATATTCCCCCTGTGAAAATATACAGACCCAGTGTCCTGTAGAAATATACAGACCTAGTATCAATATATACTTGTCCTAGTGCAAATACAGACCTTGTATTAATACATATACCCCCGGTGTGACTATACAGACCCTTTTTGAATGCATATGTAGCCTGTTGGAATATACAGACCCTACATCCAATATGCATGCCTACTGCAGGTATATACAGACTCTATATGAATACATATGTCTCCTGTTGGAATATACAAACCCGGCATGAGTACATACTTCTCCTGGTGGAATATAAATAACCTGAATCAATACGTATGCCTCCTGTCAGTATATACATTGCCTTTATCATTGCATATTTGCCCTGTCAAAATTGAAGGACTGTGTATGAATCCACACGCCTCTTTTGGAATGGAAGCAGCAGACTCAGTGGAACAGCTGTTTTGACGACTACAAAGGGCATGAATGAAACAGTATTAATGTGATTGTCTGAGTAGATAAACCGCCAGCTTGTTACATCAATAACAAAATAAATAAGCATATTCTATAAATAAACACTTGAAACAATCAAATGATTTCATTTGGCTCGTGGCAGCGGACTCATTACACACATGTAGCATTTGGATTACAAAACTCATATTAATCATTCCAAACATTCAAGTAGCACAGGCTGACATATAAAGCGGTAATGCCTAACCTGTGGCTCCTGCTACTGTTTAAGTAAAGGGGAACTATCGAGAAAATGAAATAAATAATATTCTGCATTGTTTCTGAAATAATCAAGTTTATAGTAAGTATCCCTCTCTCAGCATCTGTTTCTCTTCATTCTGTATTCATCTCTTCAGACGTTGGGTGTCAGATGAATGATCCAATATATCTTATACGGGACTCCCTTTCCTAGCAGATGAATTAGAACTCACTCAAACAACTCTAACAAATTAACTGCCTTTTGCACAAATTCTACATGTAGAGAGACAGGATTTCTGGTGATTTTAATAGAGTGAGCTCTAATACATCTTCTAGGTAAAAGGAGCCCCCCTATAAGATATTTTGGATGATTCATCTAACACCCAACTGCTGAATAAAGACAGAATGAAGAGAAACAGATGCTGAGGGATAGTGAAGATAAACTTGATTATTTCAGAAACGGTACAAGATATTTAATTGATTGTATTTAGAAAGTTGCATATTTCAGTATGCTGAAGCTTATATTACATTTTCATTTCAACGATAGCTCCCCTACAGCTCCCACCACCTTTGGCTACTATGTTGCACTGGGAAATGCAGCGGCTGGAGTATAGTGTTTATATTATATTTAATATGAATACAAATAACTTTTTTTTTAAGTCAGTATCAGAGATCTCAGTAGCCACACTGGGAATCTACCATATCTAATGTCCTGGGTCACAGAAGGCTAACAAAGCTGCCTAAGGTAACAAAAGGTTACACATAACAGGACATGACCAGATTTCATTGAATTAGATCTGATTCCTTGTTCGGCACAGCCGGCACTTCCTGCTAATCTAATCAGATGTTCAAGGGAGACACACAGGTAAGGCATGGCACTGTCTGTGCACTACCCCTTGGTAGAGTCCTGCATCGGGTCGGGTAGCGGTGGAATACCCGCAAAGTGGTCCGGTTTCGGCCAAAAAGTCCCCGATTCCTTGGTCGTGCGGGCAGTCTGCGGGTTACCCGGCTGGGTACCCAACAAAGGTGCAGGCTTGATCCCTTCCATCCTCCTGTGGTTCTTACAGTTTTTACATTTTTTCGGGAAGATTCAGCACCGGAGTGATGTCACTTCCGGTTTTATGTGTCCCCTGGTCGGAAGGTTAGTTGGCCTATTGCAGGTTGGGTGAACATGTGGGTCAAATTTTCAGGTTGTGGGTACGGGTCGGGTTTCAAAAAATGGACCCACGCAAGAACTACCTGAGTACCAAAACCCCTTAAAATACCTTGAGTAACATTGTCTGTGCTCCAGTCCAAACCATCCTCCCAGAATAAGTCAAGTGATACAGCCAAGTGACTGGGTTCACTGCCATGCTGATCTAGCACCCCAATAACACCAGCTGCCTCACAGAGCCCACAAGTTCATGGAATCTCTCCTGTCCATATATTACAGAGACAAAGCTTGTGCATGCATAGAAACTACACTGTATGTTGCAATACCATGTGGAACCAACAAACAGTGCTGTTAATTCAACTTGCTATACTCAATAGGCCATTTCTGTATTTATTTATATATTAAATGGACCATTTCTGTATTTTTTAAATTCAATATGCCATTCTTGTATTTATTTATATATTCAATGGGCCATTTCTGCATTTATTTATATATTAAATAGGCCATCTCTGCATTTATTTTTTATATGAAATAGGCCATTTCTGCATTTATTTATATATTAAATAGGCCATTTCTGTATTTATTTATATATTAAATTGGCCATTTCTGTATGTATTTATATATTCAATAGGCCATTTCTGTATTTATTTATATATTTAATAGGCCATTTCTGTATTTATTTATATATTCAATAGGCCATTTCTGTATTTATTTATATATTAAATAGGCCATTTCTGTAATTATTTATATATTCAATAGGCCATTCTTGTATTTATTTATATATTCAATAGGCCATTTCTGTATTTAATTTTATACATTCAATAGACCATTTCTGTAGGCTGGAGTAGGAATAAAATAATACACTTGCATATTGAGAATGATTATTTCGTTGCATCAGTCTGCATTAATCAAGTTGATTTCTGTGCATCCATATGATACTGGCATGACGTTGGCAAAGAGGCAACATATTTCTAGCCTAAATCCTATGTTTTGACCCTCGTAAATGTTTATTTCGCAAAGCTGGTCCACCTGTGCCCTCATGTGCATATAGAGACATAGCAAGGACAGAGCATTTCATTTTTCTGGGTAAGTGGCGATACACATGGACTGGACTCCCACCCCCCTCACGTGTACAGCAGGCGGAATAGTCCCACTAGGTAAATGAATGGGCACAGTAGATATAAATGTAGGGGCAGTGAATCTGCAGTCTTTAATAAATGAACCCCAGAGCTTAAGAGGCCCCTGGCAATGCAGAGAGACTGGAGCCCCCTCTGGAATGGGCAAGGCTTGTCCAAGCTGCAGTTGCTACACTACAACTCCCAGCATCCTCTGACAGCTGCTTGTGGAAGTTGCAGTGCAGCAGCAGCAGGAGTTGGAAGGCTGCAGCAGTGGGTGGATAATATGCCTTAATATTTCTACATATGTTACAAGTAAGACACAATGGGCCCCAGAGATATTGGGGGTCACTTTTTGTACCCTGCCCTCCAGCAGCCCCCGGTGCGATGTGTCAGTAGGGAGATGCGCTCTTCTTACCTCTGCGCTGAAACGCTGCTCCCCTGCGCACACGCAACATCCAATGATCCAGAGCAAGGCGAGCACAATGAGCCCCGCGGAACGGCACAACTGGAACGGGCCTGGGGGGAGCCAGACCATGGTGCTCCGGGAGGCGGATGTCGCTGCTGCTGCTGCTTCCTTCACAAAGTCCCCGGTGCTGGAGGAGAGCAGCCGTGCGGCGGGATTATCCGAGCATAGGAGGGGAGGGAGCGAGCGATGGAGGGCTCCGGTGACACCCACACGGGCAAGTTCTCATTCATAACCAGCGGCCAAGTTTAACCAATTTCCCGGGTCTGTGTGTCTCGTCCCCTGCCCTTACACAGGACTGTGCGCCCAGTCCGCCTGCCTTCTCTAAGGGAATGTCCATCCTTCTTCAGCCTGGAGGATAGCCCCGCCCTCCCCTGACAGTGGGACACTCCCCCTTACTCTGATCCAGCCAACCATTCCCCTCTGTTATTCACACAACAAACTCCATCATGGGCGGCCACAAACAGGACTTGCCTGTAGAAGCAGCCTGGGACACGGTCACCCAGCCTGACTGCACTGATTATCAATTTGTTTTCCCCCACTCCCTCAGACCTTTTCTTCTCTGCAGCCGGATGATTCTTTTTACAGCTCCCTCGGTGCTCGCTCTCCCTTGTCACATTCCCTGTAGCCGGATCATATTACTTGTGCTGTGAGAGAGTATTAGCAGCAGCTGGGGTGCTGATTGGTCAGCACTGATACTGCCCGCCCCCTTCACTTCCCTGATTTGAGCGCAAGGAAGGAGCTGCTAATAACACTTATATGGGCAGATTTATCAAAGGTCGAAGTGAATTCGAGGGAATTTTCGAAGTTAAAAAATGTGAAGGTTTTTTTTAATATACTTCAACCATCGAATAGTATACTACGACTTCGACTTTGAATTGATTTGAAATAAAATCATTCGACCATTTGATAATCGAAGTACTGTCTCTTTAAAAAAAATACGACTTTAAAACTTCGCCAAATTAAACCTGCCGAAGTGCTATTTTAGCCTATGGGGACCTTCTAGAGTAGTTTTCCATATTTTTGGAAGTCGAAGAAAAATCAGTTTGATCGATCGCTGAAATCCTTCGAATCGTTCGAACGATTTTACTTCGACCACAAAACTGTCAAATTCGGTAAAAAAAAGGTTGACTTCGATATTCGAAGTCGAAATATTCCAATTCTATGGTCGAATTTCGAAGTATTTTTACCTTTGAAATTCGATCCTTGATAAATCTGCCCCTTATACGGGGCAGGTTTATCAAAGGTCAAGGTGAAGTTTTAAAGTGAAAAACTTTGAATTTTGAGCTATTTTTTGTGTACTTCGACTAGGGAATAGTCATACTTCGATTCAAATTTAAAAAAACTTAGAAATTCGAAGGTCAAATTTTTTTTGAAGTAATGTCTCTTTAAAACTTCGACCATTCGCCACCTAAAAGCTGCCGAAGTGCTGTTTTAGCCTATGGGAGACCTCCTAGAACCTGTATGGAGGCAATTGGGGAGTTTGGGAGATCGAAGGTCCAAGTTAAAAAAACTTTGAATTGAAGTACGATCATACGGTTCGAAGCAGGCCGAATTCGGCCCACTTCGACCCCAAAAAACTTAAACCTCCATTCGGTTGGTCTTTTTGAATTCGAAGTTTTTTTAACTTCGACCTTTGATAAATATACCCCTTAAGTGGCAGATTTAATAAGGGTCGAAGTGAATTTACTAATTTCAAAAACTTTGAATTTCGAAGTAATTTTTGGATACTTTAACCATCAAATATTCCAAATTCGACTTCGATTCGAAGTGAAAAACGTTGACTTCGAAACTCGAAGTATTGTCTCTTTAAAAAAGTCGACTTCTACACTTCGCCATATTAAACCTGCCAAATTGCTGTTTAGCCTATGGGGGACCTCCTATAACCTATCTTGAGTGTCTGCTCAAGTTTTGAGAAATCGAAGGATTTTTGGTAAAATCGTACGATTAAATTGTTCGAATCGTACGATTTTAAAAATCCTTCGACTTCCAATGTCGAACTAACCTATTCGATGGTCTAATTTCAAAGTTTTTTGCACTTCGAAATTCGACCCTTGATAAATCTGCCCCCTAGGGTCAGTCCACATGAGCAGATTCGGGGAGATTAGTCGCCCCAGCGATTTACCGCTTTGTCATCTTTTTGTGAGCTCTTGGGGTATTTATACATGAATTTACCACTTTGCCATCCTTTATATTTAATAAAAATCGCCAAATTTGACAGAATGAAGATGCTATACGTATGCAATTTGTACTACTTAATATATTAGATAAAACTTTGTGGATTCTGAAACAAAATATTGGTAATTTACCTCTTTGCCCCCCCCCTGGAAAATTTTCTGCAGACCCCCATGTATGGAAGGGAAAAGGGGCATTTTTACTAACATTGGGGATACAGTAAATATCTGGAGAGATTTCTGGAGATATTACCCATAGCAACCAATCAGATCTTTGCTTAGGTGGCTGTTTAAATCTAATTGCTGATTGGTTGCCATGGGCAACATCTCCAGAAATCTCTCCAGATATTTATCTCCAATGTTAGTAAACATGCCCCGATCTGAGCTGCAGGTATGGGATCTGTGATCCGAAATCCTTGGGGGTTTCTGCAGCTCAGATCACCAGTCCTTACAAGGGTGGTTTACTTTTTTTTTTTTTCAGTTAGCCCAGTCTGACGCTGATCACAGACAGTGATGTAACTAACTATTACTGGGCCCACAGCAAATTGTTTTTTATGCCTCCAAAATGTCTAGAGGTTGACGTGTTCTACCGATATTTATTGAAATTTTAATTGAATTCGGGCCTCATAGGGCCCCTTTTTCTCTTGGGCCCCCCCTGCAGCCACAGGGTCTGTTTCTTCTGTAGTTACGCCCCTGATCACAGACCTCATCTAAAAATTAATACAATATATGTCAACAAGGATATTGTCATTGCTACTTTTTATTACTCATCTTTCTATTAAGGCCTCTCCTATTCATATTCCATTCATATTCCATGCATTCAATGTATAGTTGCTAAGGTAATTTGGACTCTAGCAACCAAATTGCTGAAATAGCAAACTGGAGAGTTTCTGACTAAAAAGCCAAATAATTAAAAAAAACACAAATAATAAAAAATGAAAACCAATTGCAAATTGTCTCAGAGTATCTCTCCCTATGTCATACTAAAAGTTCATTTAAAGGGCATGTAAAGGCAAAAAAATAAAATACCATTTTTACTTTCTTTAAGTCCATTCTTCTATAAATACAAATATGCTGAAAATGAATGGGCTGTGCTCTCATACTTGTGAAGGGAAAATAAACTGTCGATAATTCCTACTTAGAAACTGGATATATTACTGTGTAGCTAATTTCTGCTGGAGAAATTAGGTTTAAAGTGTTTTAAAGGGCATGTAAAGGCACAAAAATAAAATCCCATTTTTACTTTCTTTAATGAAAAAGAAACCTATCTCCAATATACTTTAATTAAAAAAATGTGTACCGTTTTTATAAGAAACCTGACTGTATGCAGTGAAATTCTCCCTTCATTTACTGCTGTGGATAGGAATTGTCAGATGGTCCCTAACTGCTGAGCAGGGAAACAATCATACTTATGAACAGCAGGGGGAGCCCTCACCTTACTTCCCAGCCATGCAGAACTGCATGTTTATTGAATTAACAGAAAATATGCAATATGCATCATAATTAGACAGGTGCATAAATGTGGGCACCCCAACAAAGATTATCCTGGAGAATTTGCTGATATTGGGTTGAACTCATTCAGCCCTTGACTTTAACAAGGGCCACAGTCCCTGAACTAGCCACACAGCCCCACAGCATGATGGAACCTCCACCAAATTTGACAGTAGGTAGCAGGTGTTTTTCTTGGAATGCGGTGTTCTTTTTCCACCATGCAAAGCGATTTTTGTTATGACTAAATTTTTGTCTCATCAGTCCAAAGCTCTTTGTTCCAAAATAATTGTGGCTTGTGCAGAAAGAAGCCCTTTCTCATCACCCTGCCATACAGATGTTCTTTGTGCAAATTGTGCTGAATTGTAGAACAATGTACAGAAACACCATCTGCAGCAAGCTGTTCTTGCAGGTCTTCAGTGGAGAGTCAAACAGAAGCACATCTTGCAATTGGCCACCTTAAATACATTTTCTCATGATTGGACACACCTGCCTATGAAGTTCAAGGCTTAACAAGATAATCCAACCAGTTTGGTGTTTCCAGTAATCAGTATTGAGCAGTTACATGCATTCAAATTAGCAGAATTACAAGGGTATCCACATTTTTACACATTTGATTTCATTTCCGATTACTGCTTCATTAAAACTCTTTGTGTTTAGAAAACACCCTAGTACTCAGATGTTCCTGGGAAATTAAAGACCTACCACTGTTATCTTTTTTAGTTGAAAGTGGAGTGAATTATTATGCAGGCTGAGAGGGGTTCCCAAACTTTTTCATATGACTGTAACTATGAGAGGGTTTATAGGGCTTTTCTATTGAGAGGTTAAAATTAATGTGCACCTATCACTGAAATACTCATAAAACAAAACGCACACTCTGTTACAGTGAAAAATAGCTTCTTTACAAGAGAAAACACCTGGCTCAGATGGCCATGTTTGCTGACACTCATAAGTTTCCCAGCTCATTATGCATGTGATGTAAGATTCGGAAGGTGCGTCCATCGTTCCGACTTTACATGGATGCACATAATAACTATGCTTTGAGATTCGGTTGTTAATATGGCTGCCTGCACTGGATGCAGCCATACCACTTGCGAGGAGTATTTTTTCCTCTACTGGAGGTGCAGGCTAATAGAACCAGCTCAGTGCATGAAACAGTTTTGTAGATTACAGGTGCCCTTTAATTTGAGTGCAGCAAGGAGGCTGGGCAGTTACTTTGGAAGACCGAGAGAGAGGGAGGCCAAAACTGTGATTTTCAAATTCAGTAGAGTTAAAAAGTCTGTTTTAACCTCCTCTGGGCCCTTCTATCCTACCCTAAAATTGGCCCAGGGTGATAGTGATGGTCAACAAAAATTCAACCTGCACCTGACCATAACCCATCTGCACCCAAATGTACCGGACTGGCACATCCATTTGTAGCCCAGCACTAGACCCACCCATCACAATAGAGGGCGAGGCAGGCATGCATCTATAAATGGAAGCTACCAGAAGAGTAAGGTTGCAGGCAGGGAGTGAAAGAAGAGCTCAACCGGAACCCATCTGCAACACTCAAATTATGTGTGTAGTCGTCAAGAACTCACCTAACCCATGAGCAGGGTTGCCACCTTTTTGTGGCTTAAAATCCATGGAGGGGACGGGACAGTGACATCACAAGGGCGGGTCAGTGATGCAACAGGGGTGGGTGGTGATGTTGTGGGCGGTCCAAGAGCTGTCATGTGGCAGGGTTATGAGGTGTCGAACAGCGATTGACTGATCACCATGTCAATCAAGGGGGATCCTAACTGGTTTTCCTTATTTGGAAAACCAGGCAGACTGTATTGACCCAGGCAGCCCTTCTGAATACCCAGCTGTCCAGGTCAAAACCGGACAGGGTGTAACCCTATTTTGGTTACTGTCTCTTTAAATAGAAATAAACCCTTGGCAATCCAGGGGCCCTGAGATCATTTTGCATATGAAAGTACTGGGAACTGGGATTTACAGCACAGTGCCTCCACTTATGGAACACTGAGGAGCACACCTCAGGGGGTTCCACTAGGAAAAATAAAACACACAGTTTGCAAATGAAAAAATGAAAAAAATATAAACGTTATATAAAACAATAGCGAACGAACTTGGGCAATCTAATACAAAATGCACTCCTGCACTGGGGACTCGTGGGACCTACCTCTCTCACTATTAGATACCCAACTGTTTCTCCAACACCAAAGTCCAACACCAAAGTCTCCATAGTCCCAATCCTCTGGAAGGGGTTAATAACCACACACTTCAGTTTAAATAGAATGCCCCTTGCCCAGAGCTCTTATACCCCAGGTAGCGCTAACTTTCCCAAAAGTACCTCTCCCTTTGGAACTTTGCAGCCGCTCCCACGTAGTAAGTAACTGCACAAGACCTGTCCTCAAATTGGGGCCCCATGTTTGTATCATTGCCAGTATTCTCCCTTGGGTGGCTGACTCACCAGGGTGCTCTCAGAGGCAGTCACACTGGAGATTACAGGCAGCTCTGCAGCAGGATCAATCTCACCAGTGGACCTTTCACCTCCTGAGTCTCTAGCAGCTTGGCAGGGAACAGGATGGGCTCTCTCTGTACTTATACAGATGCAACAGCTTGGACAGTCTCACAAGAACTGGTTTTGGTTGTATGTTGCAGCATACAACCCCTGTTACATTCTGTTTGATACCATGTACAAAAGGCTCCAAAGTTAGGCTCACTCTCTATCTCCCAAGGATGCACTGGGGTGCCCAGCCAATCGGATGTCTCTGCAGTCTGTAACTGGGCTGGATGATGTCACAGACAGAAAAACAGGAGAATAATTTGTCTGATCCCCTACAATATCTTTTGGCTCCACTAGCTGTGCGCGTGGGAAGTCACTTTTGCCTACCAACCCAGCCCCCTACCCCTCACCCCACAATTCCGTCACTGGATTTCCTATGGAAATCCGTGGCAGAGGCTGGGCACATGTTTTTTTTTTTTTTAAAAAAATTTAAAAAATAAATGTATAGACCTTAATATAAATATGTCCCTGAGTGCACTCATAACATGCATGCACCCATATCACACATCAGCACGCTGCACACACACAGAGAACCTTGCTTGCCTTGTGTAAGTAAAAGATCATGAGAATAGAATGAGCCACATTAGCTCTTTCCCACATGAACTGATTCAGGCAGAGTCTAGACTATAGAGGGGATATACATCACTCCTACACAGCACTAAAATATAATTTGCTTGCCAGAACCTTGATAATATATGGCTAGAGACAAATAGCTCTGTAGGATTCCATTGTGTGCTGTCCTGACGTGCCTTGTGTCTGTTATTTAGCTGCTCGCTCAGGTTTCACGTCTCCTTGCTTTGCTTTCACAGATGTGTGTGTCAGGAATAGTGTAACACACTGCTCTCTGCCTGAGCTCATGTGCTGCTAGTGACCATATACTGTCTGCAGAAAAGTCCTTTGATCATTCTGTTATATACCCACTGTCTCCAGTATATACAGTATGTGGCAGATGTTTTTGTCCGTTTAGAAATCACGCATGGTAAAGAGGTGGTTCAACTCCAAGTTTTAGTATGTTATAGAATGGCCTTTTCCCAGCTTTCAAATGTAGGTGGGGTCACTGACCCTATATAAAAAACAAATACCGGTACTTTGTAAGGCTACACATTTATTGTTGCTCTCCTATTCATATTCCAGTCTCTTTTTCAAATCAATGCATTGTTGCTAAGGTATTTTGGACCATAGCAACCAGACTAATTAAATTGCAAACTGTAGAGCTGCTGAATAAAAAGCTAAATAAAAACCACAAATAATAAAAAGTGAAAAATCAGTTGCAGGTTGTCTCAAAATATTACTCTCTACACATCATACCAAAAGTTAGCTCAAAGGCGAACAACCCCTTTAAATGTTGGGCACTTTTTCTCATCTACTCTAATGTTATAACTTTCCTTGTTATTATTGTTATAACCTTTTCTTTTGCAACTTTTTAAACTTTAGATCCTCCCTGGCCCCATCTGAGTTAGAAATGAGCAGTGGACATTTTCTAATGATGCTTCCCCCAGAAAAACAGTAGCATGTAAATAACCAATAACAGGAACAATATACTGCTGTTCCCTGTCAGGTCTGCCGGCTGCCCTCCCACAAGATGGGCATTGGCAGTTATTATACAGTTTAAAGTGCTGTCAGTGAAAGTGGAATGGTTGAGTGTTGCTAGAAAGGTTTTGGGTTTTTTCCAAGCAGAAAAGGTATCTGTTTTGATTTTTATGTTTATAATAAAATGGTAACTGTTTTTTTCTGGACAATATATGTCCCCTTTAATCGCTTTAGCAGGGACCATGAATTGCTATTAGTGTGCTATTAATATTATACGTAACCCTTTTCTTACCACACTTCTTATAGAATTGAATCACATGCTCTTAAACATCAATTAACCCTTTGCAACCCTGGGCCCTGAGTTAGCGTATGAAAGATACTGGGAACTGGAATTTACAGCACAGTGTCTACACCTAGTGAGCACTGAGGATCACACTTCAGGGGCTTCCACTTGGAAAATAAAACAGTTTACAGTAAACCAATTTAACTTTATATAAAATTGAATGCAATAACTGTAAATTCAAACCATACACTTAATTCTGCCCTGGGGAACCTGTGTGAACTATCAAACCCTGGCACAGTCTCTCAGTGCCACAGTTCCACACTCCTCTCTGGGTGGAAAAATTCAGATTAACCACAGTTCAATTCCCTTCCCCAAGACCTCTTATGTCCCCAGGTAGTGCTACCTTCCCCAAGGTACCTTTCACTGGTAGCCGCTCCGATGTGGCAGGTACACGAGCAAGACCTGTCCTCACACCGGGGACACACCAGGATTTCAACAGGCATCCAACAGCTGCTGCAGCAGGGGCTCCCTCTGTAACCCTGTGTTTGGCTCCAAAGCAAGGCACTCACCTGGGTCCTCCTCCTTTCCCTGAGATGCAGATTGCTATCCAGCCTGATGATGTCACAGAAAAACGGGGAAGGATTTGTGATCCCATACATTTAAATTATAAATGCAAAGTACTGCTCTGAAGCTTCTAAATTTCATTTAACCTGGCCAAACATAACAAAAATGAAAATTTCATGTAAGCTTCATCATACTGAAATAAGAAACTTTCTAAATACAATCAATTAAATATTTTGCATAGTTTTTTAAATAGTCAGGTTTATCATCACTATTCTTCTCTCAGCATCTGTTTCTCTTCATTCTGTCTTCATGCAGGAGTTGGTGTCAGATATTCATTGACAATTAGATCCAATATATCTTATAGGGGGGCCACCCTTTCCTAGCAGATGTATTAGAGCTCACTCAAATAACTTATTCCAGTACAAACAAAATCTAACAAAAACTGCCTTTTGTGCAAATCATGCATGTAGAGAGATGATGTCTGGTGATTTTAATAGAGTGAGCTCTAATAAATCTTCTAGGCAAAAGGAGTCCCCCTATAAGTTGGATCTAACTGTCAATGATTATCTGACTCCAACTCCTGCATGAAGACAGAATGAAGAGAAACAGATGACAAGGGAGGGATAGTGAAGATAAACTTGATTATTTCAAAAAATGTACCAAATTTTTAATTTGATATGATATGTGTGTTTCTCCCTCTTTAAATGAGATGTAATGTGCCTATATATCGTGCAAGTTGGGATATATAATGTATGATGTAAAGGTGGGGACCAATGAACCAGAGTCAATGGAAAAAGTGGTCAATAGAGGGATAATCCCTATATATGTGCATAAGCCAGATATTTCCATGAACATGTCTCCTGCCTATACCTGAGTTTCTTAGACCTCCCACATTAGGGTAAAGATAGTGACAGATCTTGTAGATTTTTTGGGTTCACAAACCATATCAAACTAGTGGAAATGCCACAAAGGTCCAGTGGAGCAGGGTTCCCCTTTTTTAAAGATAAACAATGATTGTTTTTACAGTACACTGAACTATGAAGATGAAAATAGGATCAAGGAAGCAGCACTCTGGTTTGAAGAAGCACCAGAGATAAAAGCATAAGTTGTATATTTATAATTACAGTATAATTGGGCCCGAAGGCGCAGCAGTAATAGTGCGGACCAAAGAGGAGACAAAACCAGGTTCGAAGTACAAAAGGGTTTATCCAGAAGAATCGTCAGAGTACAGGCAAAAGGTCAGTTCAGGCGGCAAACAACGGAGACAAGGAAACAGGCAAAGATCGGTACACAGAAAATCAGAATAAGAAGTCACACCCAGGAACACAAGTCAATGGAACCTATAATTGGGCAAGGAAGAAAAGGGCAATGGGGTTTAAATAGTCCATGGCTTGGCGCCGAAATGTTGACGCATTGGCGTCAGACGCAGACGCCAGCATCCCCACGCTGACGCCCTGACGCCGGCGCCCGATTCTGACGCCGGCGTCCGTTCCGTCGCCGGCGACCAATCCCAGATCGAGAAGATGCCGATGTCACAGGACAGCGCCCAGCAGGAGCCATGCGGTGGAGCAGAAGGTCGCCATCTTGGACGCCATCTTGGGTGAGTGTCATAGTTTCCATTACAGTAAATGAAAACCCTCAAAGTTTTGGGAAAGTATTCAAACCGGGAATTGAACCATGGCCTCCTCAGGGAAACAGCAAGCGTTTTAGCCACTGAGCCACAGGGATGGTTCCTCCTGAATTTCGTCTTGCCATTTTGTCTCATTCTCACAATTCTAAACAGGCCGGTCATCCTGGGATTAAAAAAACTACTGAACTTTTGTCTCGTCTGGTTTGGTGGCCATCTTTAAGGAAGGATGTTAAAGACTTTGTTTCCTCTTGTTCCACCTGTGCCGTTTCTAAGTCTGGACATTCTCCCCCAAAGGGTTTTTTGTTGCCTTTACCCATCCCTTCTAGACCTTGGACTCATCTTGCCATGGATTTTATTGTCGATCTTCCAAATTCTTCCGGCCACACTGTCATCTGGGTGGTGATCGACAGATTTAGTAAGATGGCTCATTTCACTCCTCTCCGCAAACTGCCATCTGCTCCGGAACTTTCTGAACTCTTCATCAAACATATTTTTCGTCTCCATGGCTTTCCTGCTGAGATCGTGTCTGATCGTAGTCCTCAGTTTGTGTCTAAGTTTTGGAGGTCACTGTGCAAAGCCTTGAATATTTCTCTTCAATTTTCTTCCGCTTACCATCCTCAGTCCAACGGGGCCGCCGAACGTGTCAATCAAGCATTAGAGCAGTTCCTGCGTTGTCATGTGTCCTTGTGTCAGGATGACTGGTCGGACCTTCTTCCATGGGCGGAATTTGCCCACAACAATTCCCTTCATTCTTCTTCCCAGAAGTCTCCATTTTTCTGTGTTTATGGTTTAAACCCTTTGGCATTTCCTCAGGACCTCCTACTTACCAACGTGCCTGCCGCCAATGATCAAGCAGCCCATATGATGGCCATCTGGCATGCTACGGCCGCTAATTTGGAAAAAAGTGCTTCTTCCCAGAAGAAATTTGCCGACAAAAAGAGGATTGCTTCACCAACTTACTCTCTTGGTGATAAGGTTTGGTTGTCCACTCGAAATATTCGTCTCAAGATTCCCTCTCCTAAACTTGGTCCCAAGTTCATCTGTCCCTTTCCCATCATCGAGGTCATCAATCCTGTGGCTGTCCGTCTTCTTCTTCCACCTGAGATGAGGATCCCTAATGTGTTTCATGTGTCTCTCCTTAAACCCGCAGTCTCTTCTCCCTCTTCTTCTTCCACAGCTCCTGTTGTCGTCAATGATCTTTCGGAGTTTGAAGTTAGCAGAATCTTGGACTCTCGCTTTTCCAGGGGTGCTCTCCAATATCTCATTGAGTGGAAGGGTTTCGGTCCTGAGGAATGCTTCTGGGTGAGAAAGTCTGACGTTCATGCTCCCATCCTTGTCCGCAGGTTCCACAAACAGTTTCCTTCTCGTCCTGGTCCCGGTGGTCCTGAGGCCCCCCCTAGGGAAGGGGGTACTGTAATGGAAACTATGACACTCACCCAAGATGGCGTCCAAGATGGCGACCTTCTGCTCCACCGCATGGCTCCTGCTGGGTGCTGTCCTGTGACATCGGCATCTTCTCGATCTGGGATTGGTCGCCGGCGACAGAACGGACGCCGGCGTCAGAATCGGGCGCCGGCGTCAGGGCGTCAGCGTGGGGACGCTGGCGTCTGCGTCTGACGCCAGCGCGTCAACATTTCGGCGCCAAGCCATGGACTATTTAAACCCCATTGCCCTTTTCTTCCTTGCCCAATTATAGGTTCCATTGACTTGTGTTCCTGGGTGTGACTTCTTATTCTGATTTTCTGTGTACCGATCTTTGCCTGTTTCCTTGTCTCCGTTGTTTGCCGCCTGAACTGACCTTTTGCCTGTACCCTGACGATTCTTCTGGATAAACCCTTTTGTACTTTGAACCTGGTTTTGTCTCCTCTTTGGTCCGCACTATTACTGCTGCGCCTTCGGGCCCATTACAACTATAATAACAATAACATCTTGTGCAGGTATTGGGTGTATTATCTGGAATGCTTAGGGTCTTCAATAAAGGTATTACTTTAATGCTGAGCACTTCGCTTAAACATTTAAATATTAAAAAATCCAGTATGATTTTTTTGTCACCAACATGGATTTGTGGATTTTGAGCTTCTGGATAATAAATTCCTTCATTTAAAAATACAGGGAGGCACTCACTTTTGCCTATTGGCAGTACATTTGGAGGGAAGCACAATGTTTTAGGGATTTCCCACCTTGAAATATACATGCGGAATAAATATTTTTAAAACTGTCATCACTAAGACTGAGGAGGCCACGAAAAAGTTACCAAAGACATTGAAAAAACACATGTCCATCAAGTTCGACCTTTCTAAAACCTTCTACAAATCAGTTTAAAGTAAGGCAAACAAAACTCCACCGAAATCCAGCTGTGAGTTCAGCTTCATCGCGGGCAAAATAGTTTCCATTCTCATCCCAAAATTAGAAAAATTAGTCTGTGGATTGAGTGCTAAATGAGTGAAAACGAGTGTATGTGCGTAAATACCCTTGCTAATGAGGCATCCTGTTTATTTGAAATTCCATAACATGACTGCTCTGACTCTCACCAATCTGATTACTATTCTCTGAACTTTTCCCATGTACACTATGGCGCCTACATATAAAAGTGTAGAAAATAACGCATAACAAATAGGTGTGAATTAGCTGCAATATTGCTGAAACAGAAGTGTGGAAAAGAAGTGTGGAAAGAACGCAGGGTTGTGTCTAAAAGCCCCTTTATTGTGTATGTTATCTAGAGGCCAAAAAATTCCAAATGATGGGAAGTCCATCTCCCCTAAACTCCATTTTAATCAATAAAATTTTAAAATTAAAATTGTAATAATTTTTTTTTTTAATTATTTTCTTTTTTTCCTGTAATAATACCTTTGGATCAAGTACCTTATACTTGATCCAAACTAAGATATAATTAATCCTTAGGGGAGGCAAAACCCCAATCCTATTGGGTTTAATTGATGTTTAAATGATTTTTTAGTAGATTTAGGGGCCCATTCATTAAGTTCGAGTGAAGGAATAGAAGAAAAAAAACTTCGAATTTCAAAGTGTTTTTTTGGCTACTTCGACCATCGAATGGGCTACTTCGACCTTCGACTACGACTTCGACTTCGAATCGAACGATTCTAACTAAAAATCGTTCGACTATTCGACCATTTGATAGTACTTCTATTTGATAAACTTCGACCCCCTAGTTCGGCATCTAAAAGCTACCGAACCCAATGTTAGCCTATGGGGAAGGTCCCCATAGGCTTGCCTAACTTTTTTTGGTCGAAGGATAATCCTTCGATCATTGGATTAAATTCCTTCGATCGTTCAATCAAAGTATTTGCGCAAAATCCTTCGTCTTCGATATTCAAAGTCGAAGGATTTTCATTCCCCAGTCGAATATCGAGGGTTAATTAACCCTCGATATGCGACCCTTGATGAATTTGCCCCCTAATGTTTGGAAATACAAATTATGGAAAGATCCCTTTTTCCGGAAAATCCCAGGTTCCGAACATTCTGAATAACAGGTCCCATACTTATACCAGAATAGCAAGTTTTTTTACAGCATTATTTTACTCTGCACTTAGTAAAGTTCATTAAAATTATGGGGATTGATTTTTAAAACATGCAAGTGTCAAAAGCATCAAGCACACCATATGGTCAATTTTGACTCCAGTTGCAATAAAATGGATGCAAATGTAGTGCATATCGACACCATCATTATTATTATTATTATTATTAATAAAACATATTTAAAAAGCACCATCATATTCTGCATCGCTGTACAATAAATTAGGGATGCACCGAATCCAGGATTTGGTTCGGGATCTGGCCAGGATTTGGCCTTTTTCAGCAGGTCATGGCAAAAACAACGCATACCCATGTGTGGTGGGTGGAGGAACTAGCGTTGTGGCAGGCCCCCAGTCCGACCCTGTCTCTCTGACCCATAGTCTCTATTTTAAACAAATTATTCAAATTTTAAAGCATGATTTTTCTCTGTAATAATAAAAAAGTTCCTTGTACTTTTCTAACCAAGATAAAATTAATCCTTATTGGAGGCAAAACAATCCTATTGGGTTTATGTTATGAAGATGCAAGTTACAGAAAGGTCTCTTATCCGAAAAAACCCATGTCTCACCCATTCAGGGCTGGATTAGTGGCGATGCCACAAAGGACATACCTTCCAACTGTCCCCTATTGAAAGGGGCTGTCCCTCTTTTGATAGCTCAACCCGCAGTCCTGCTTTCTCTGCACTGAACAGCCCAAAAGATACAATGTTTCTAATTTAATTGGCTCTTGGTAGAGAGCCCAGAATAGGTACTTAAGATACATTTGTAACAGTTTTGTCCCTTGGGAGACAGTTTGAGTTAGACTCACAGCTTAAAGGGCAATTTACCTTCATTCGTAAAACTGTAATAAAACATAAAAACTACAGGAAATGTGTTCAAACTTTCATAACCTGGCATATTTTGTAAAATGGGTATGGTAATTAGAGGGTGTAGCTGCAAAAGAGGCATGGTTAAAAAAAATTTTGTCCCTCTTTCCATTTCCAGAATGTTGGGAGGTATGCAAAGACCCGGGCCTAGGGTGGCAAAATTTTAGGGGTGGTAGGCCGCCCAGCCGCATACTAAGGTGCACTGAGGATGAACAGGTTCCCAGTGCTCCGGGGCATCCATATTTACTCTCGGGGGGCGTGCACACAAAGGCGGACAGGCAGGCTGTAGGACCAAGCAGCCTCAGGGCACTGCTGAGGGTAATCTTGCTCGCATTCTGGATAACAGGTCCCATACCTGTACAGACAATAAGATAACATACAAGCTACATGTGCCCTGGTGAGAATCAAACTCAAGACTTCAGTGAGATATTGATGCTAAGCATTGTGCCATTAGGCTGCCCAATAAGAGTTTATAATACACAAAAGCCATGAATATCTTGTAAATTATATCCTTATAAACGGTGAGTTCTGATGTCATCAGTTATAAACGGTGAGTAGTGATGTCATTTCTGTCACATGACTCACTAAAACTTGTGTATTATAATAAATAAAGTACCCCCTGTTGCAAAATATGAGGATATTAGAAGTAACCTCGGAGTTTCATGCCCTGTATAAAAACACTCGGCCTTCGGCCTCGTGTTTTTATATGATCATGAAACTCCTCGGTAACTTATAATATCCTTATATTTTACAAAAGGGGGTACTTTATTCCCTATATAAAAGTAGATTCTAACAGAGCGATCTGATCTCTAACATGATAAAGAAACTGGCACAGGATTGTACAGCGGCATTAATGGAAAGTGCATTAACTCGCTCCTCATAATGAATTATCCAACCCCTTTTCATTGCTGCTATTTTATATCACATTGTTACCGGTGATCGCAAGTAATTATTTCTAAATAGCTTGTCTTCTTCTTCTTTTCAATTATACATGTGTTGGAAATTCATACGTATTTCATTCAACTGCTGATATTTTCCCACATCTGTGATTCATATTTTGAAATGGCTCCGCTTACAAGGGATAGGATATTATTCTGTATGTAACCTCATCCTAAAAGTCTGTTTCCACTTTCATTTTTCCTTTTGCAATGGGGGTCACACTGTCATGTTGATGTTTTGTTACTATGGCGACTAAAAAGTTTCCAATCTACTCAAATATTCAGCAATCAGCTTTACGCTTTTATCTCTCTAAATGAATGTAAAACCTGTAAAAGAAACTGCTCGTAATTCATTGCAGCAGTAAAAAAACAAAAAAACAGCAGCCATACGCTGCTTATCTATTAGCAAATGTCCCTTCATTTATTGCATTGCCTTGGTTCTTGTCACCTGCAAGTCCTAATGCTAATCATGTAGCTCTCTAAGGGCTCTTACTGACGAGCGTTTTTACCTGCGCTCCCCTGTGCAGCATGTTGCGTCTCAACCTGCGTTCGGCGCCTACACGCGCCTGTGTGAGTACAGCCCCATTGAAAAAAGCTAAATGCGTCTATTCCTGCGCTCCCCTGCGGCTGAACGCAGAAAAACGGAATGCAGGGGAGCGCAGCTTCAACCGCTTGTCAGTAAGAGCCCTAATTAGTTAAAGGCTCACCGAATACATGGCAGAAATGGAATTATGTAAAAGAAAGATTTCCTCCTGTAGCTGCATAAGTTTAGTAAGACATAAATACAAATAAATTTGCATTACAAAATAATTCAATATTACATTGCAAGGTTTAAAGGGGTGGTTCATCTTTGAGTTAACTTTAAGTAAGTCATACTAAAAGTTAATTTAAAGGCACAAAATAACTACTTCTTTAGTAATCAATCCGAAAGTGGGTAATGATTCCATGAGGTGCAGGGAGTACTGCTGCAAAGTGCCTTTATTCTTCAACACGACATGTTTCGAGCTGATCAGCTCTTTATCAAGTTTGAACAACACCCCAGTGATACAAACATTTAAAATCATTAACTCCCTCCCACCTGTATTTCAATTGGTCAACCAATCACTGCTGAGAGGATTTACAGCCTAATCGGCGAGTGGGACCAAGTCATTAATGTCCTCAGTGAAAACCACATAGTCCAGTTATTCTTCACAAACAACAACGAGGATGAAGTGCAGTGTTATAGTTCAACAACAATAACTTTTTCCAAGTGTTTCCTGTGATTGTGCTATTAAAATGCAATAAAACAACCGAATGACTTAAACCCCAGCACTGCACTCCCTAGGCCTGCTCGAGCTGGATATTAAACAAAACAACCATTAACTTTTTTTGTTACATGTATCATTTATGCTGCCACCATAAATTGTAATTATAAAGCTACTGAAGTAATCCTTAAAAAAAGTTTCAAATTCAAGGCATCACTATATGTTAGAGAAAGAAACAGTTTTAGTATCCATTCTTAAAAAAAAACGTACTATACTCCATTGGTCATTAAGGATCCAGAGCACATAACTTTTTTATCTAATATTGCTTCTTTTTGCAGTAGTATTTTCTTTATACTACTGCTTGCTTATATCACCAGCCTGCTTATAATAGCTTGGATTTGGTGTATCCCTAGTAAGAGGTTTTAGTGCATACACTAAGCGCAGGCGCAAATAACAAAACTTGCTGTTTTCTTTCGCTTGGAGTCATGAATTACTCATAATGTACTGTATATGAATTGTCATATTGTGCATAGTTTTTCCGTTATTGTCATTTTTTTAAGGGCATTTTGGTTTACAGTATCTGTTAGTCTACATTTAATTAAACTTATAATATTTGTGTTTACCTGAAAGCAAATTTATATACGGGTATAGGACCTGTTATCCAGAATGCTTGGGACCTGGGGGCTTTCCAGGTAACGGATCTTACCGTAATTTAGATCTTCATAGCACATCTACTAGAAAATCATGTAAACATTAAATAAACCCAATAGAATGGTTTTACATCCAATAAGAATTCATTATGTTTTAGTTTGAATCATGTACAAGGTACTGTTTTATTATTACAGAGAAATCATTTTTAAAAATTTTGATTATTTGGATAAAATGGAACTATGGGAGATGGCCATTCGGTAAATTGGCAGATAACAGGTTTCTATATAGCGGATCCCATAGTATTCTAATTAGCATCAGAGTGGCCCATTATGGGCCCTAAAGAAGAATCATTCAGTGATATGTATGAATTTAAAGTAACTGTGTGTTTAGAGACATTTAAGCAGTGTGCAGCATTTGGTGGGTAATGCATTGGGCCCTCATACTAGTCTGCACAACATCATAATGAGGGATGATGGTATAAAAGCCGGTGACATAACTGGAAGAAAATGTGTGTTGAAAGGAAGTGTGCCAAATTATGACCGCATTCAACAAGGGGAGACAGGGTCATAAATGTAGATCCAATGATACTGCCTAGAGACTGCTCAAAACTGTGAATAAATGACTGATATGGTAGACCTGGGGTCCCCAACCTTTTTTAACCCGTGAGTCACATGTAAAGAGAGAGCAACACAAGCATGAAAAAAGTCCATGGGTATGCCAAATAAGGACTGTGATTGGCTATTTGGTAGCCACTATTTGGACTAGCAGCCTACAGGAGGCTCTGTTTAGCAGTACACATGGTTTTATGCAATAAAAATTTGCCTTCAAGTTACTTTGAGGCCAGTGAGAGCCACGCCCAAGGGGTTGGTGAGCCAATGGCTGGGGATCACTGTGATAGACCATGAATGAAGAACAGATAGTGATTTGCAGACCTTCAGGAACATACTGATAAGGTGACATTGGACGTAAACCCTCCAGATCCAAGGGTCATTCTCTGCACCAAGTCAATATGCTTCTCAGTGTGTATGGTCAGATCACAATTCTGTTTTCAATACTTAGTTGCTTAAAGGAAAACTATACCCCCCAAACAATGTAGCTCTCTATAAAATGATATTGCATAAAACAGCTCATATGTAAAACCCTGCTTCATGTAAATAAACCATTTTCATAATAATATGCTATGTGCCATTGGGTAATCCTAAATAGAAGATTGCCATTTTAAAAAACAAGGGCCGCCCCCTGGGATCGTATGATTCACTGTGCACACAAACAAACCAAATAAACTATACGTTTTAGGTCAAATGAGCCAATTAACAGACAAAGTTCTGTCGTTTGCTCCCACACTTCTTCCTGTTACAGTTAGAGCTGCAGTATTTCTGGTCAGGTGATCTCTGAGGCAGCACACAGACCATCACAAAATGGTGGTTCAAGACAAGAGATGTAAAAAGGGCAATATTTACTTAAATATATATTCCAGTTTGGTAAGATTCTTTCATATTCCATTTAATTTGATCTAATATGATTTTAATATGTAATTTGATATAAATCTGTTGCTTAAGTATTCATTTTGGGGGTATAGTTTTTCTTTAATTAATTTCTTCAGTCTAATAGTTAACACTGCTTCAGTAATACAGTGGCCTTTCCCCTTGTTAGTGAGACCTGTTAACAATTCATTGTCATCATAGTAACTGCCCTCTCTTCAGGTATCAGGATAGGATAAGAAAATCTATTAGCTCTTCCGCTAAGGTGTAAAAACTGTATAGGTAGCAGTGTGTCAAGGGGTTGCATATCCCAATGAGTGCTTCATCAGAGGAAGCCTTTTTCATTATATTCTTTTAATATTTTGATATTTATTTATATGAATGTACTTATATTTCACCTATTACATATGTTTTCACTCAAATTTACTTTATTTCAATGCAGTATCACCATATGGTTATAAAATACTTGGATAGACCTGAAGCATATACCTGTACCAGTATTTTTCTGTGCAATCAATCTTCTATTTAATATTTTAACTACTTTTTAACAGTTTTTTTACAGCAGATTTCCTTCAGGTTTTCAGCACCCATCACTGTACAGTTAATGCAGTCTGCATCCTTGTCCACTAACACCTTTATTGACTTATCTGGTGCAATGTGCAGAGCTCAGGCTCAGACTTTGGAGAACCTTGCATCCCCTTGGTGCTCCTTTCTTGTACATTATGGATGACGCAGAAGGAAAGGGTGCACCAGGGGATGTTCATGTCCTGCCTATGAGTTGCTACATAATTATGTTCTCAATTCAGGGAACACATAGAGCTAAACCTGTGAATATTAGGCTACAATTTGGAACTGGCAAGGAGTATTTTGGGTATAAAACATGGTATTGTGCACCTGTTTTTAAAATACAATTATTATTAAAATGATTAAAATTGGTGCCAGAATGCAACTTTCCAATACATGACAATGCCAGGACCTTGTCTCTTGCTTTCCATATTATCCAAGTACTCCACTTTTGTGAATGATTCAGTTATACTTGGTACCAGGGCCAGAACTAGGGGTGGGCAGAAGACACCCGGCCAGCTTGGCCTGGTCCTGCTTGGTACAAATGCTAAAACTGCAAATCTGACCACTTGACAGACAAAATTTTGAATTTGGAGATGATATTATTATAGAAGAAATAAAGTAATCACAAAATAAGCTAATGATTATGAATGTTAAGGGAAGGCGAAGGACTCTACAGGGCTTAATGGAGAAGGAAAGGTCTTTGTACGTGGGGGTGCCAAAAGTTAAACAACCCCAAGTGATCGCATGTACTTACCTGAAACCCTGGGCCGGTGCTCCTATTAGGAAAAAACCGGCCCGGGATTCTTCCAGTGAGCACCACAGAGTGATCATTTTCTGGCTTCTTCTTTTTTTCTCTTAGCTGCTCATGCACAGTAGCATGAAAAGCCAAACTTTAATCAAAAAACCGTCTAGTTCGTTCTACTGCGCATGCCTCTGCCCTGATAAATTTGAAGAAAGAAGAAGCCTGAAGACGATCCGTGGTGCTCGCTGGATGAATTCCCGGGCCGATGCAGTTTTCTCCTGATAGGAGCACTGGCAGGGTTTTAGGTAAGTACATGCGATCTCTTGGGGGTGCCTAACTTTTGGCATCCCCAAGTAAAAAGACCTTTCCTTCTCCTTTAAGCAGAGATGGTTTGGGATTTATGTGATATGATGGAACATGAAGAACACTAGCTCTGAAGGAAATTCCAAGATAAAGCTTTGCTTCCAGCAGTGCTTTCCTTCTGAGATTCAGGGTGATGGATGTTTCCCCTATTAACTGACTCAGCAGAAACGGTATTTAAAGTCCGGTTCTCCATGAAAGTCTTCCTCTGATACTCAAAGGTCTTGTAAAGCTTATATTTGCAACAGAGATTTACTGTAGCGCTGATGGCCATAATCCTTATGCCACTTATACTTGTGCTAAAAACAAATAACAGGTTCCAAGTAGGGAAGAAGCACACCAGCTCAGCCAGGCAATGCATTTCACACATTTATTTGCAGAATTATTAGAAGCACAAGCTTTCGGGGTTGCGGGGCAGACAGTTACTTTCACTTTCCATTCATTGTCATCCATTTATGTCACTGCTCTCCCCACATTCCCTCTGTTCTCTTAACCATTTAATTGTGTAACTAGGGCATGGGGATGGACATTGAGTCCCCCATTCTGGTGCATAAACAAGATTCTGAGATGATACAAGGCTTGTCTTAATAACAGTGTCCACAAAATGGCTCCTACCTGCTTGCTATAATTATGAATTCCCAGACTGAAGGAAACCAGATTCCAATAATTTATAAAGTGTAATTAAAGTTCATTTTGCTTGACTATTGTGATGAAATAGGATTTTGAATATTTTTTTGGGGTGACAGGTCCCCTTTAAATAAGCAAACTGCGGAAGAAATCCTACTCTGAATTATTTGGTTGCTATGGGGGGACTCTTTTTTTTCTGACACACAATGCTTTTGTTTTATGAGATCTCTACGCCTTTGTATTGATTGAAAAACAACATGTAAGGAGAGAAGCCTCATATGGCATCAATAGAGAATGACAAGCGCGATAAGTGAGAGAATAATGTCTTACCATTATTGGTGCTTAAAAAGAACTCTCCGAATCCAGGAATCAAAATAGAAATGTTTAATGACACATATAATTAGCAGTAAACGATGACTGCACATTTGCCGATGATGGGAGAAGGAAATACAGAAAAGAATGACTGTACTAACTACAGATCACACTCGCATACACACAAAATGGACACACTTCTCATTTAAAATCCCAAGTAGGGCTGAAGGATAATTCATACAGGATTCCTGAAGCAAATACAATTTCCTGCATCTGTGTTTGATTTATAGTCTGCATTTGGAGGCAAAGATAAGCAGATCTGATTGGCAGCTGCTCAGCCTTTCATGCAAGCATTAGGGTTGTAAGTGTATAAATCAATGCTCAAATGGATCACGGATAGGGTGATGCTTCATTCAAACTATAAACCGGAGATATTTTGGTAATAGTTGTAGGAAACCGATGCGCGCTCTCTAATGCTGCCATTTCATCAGCAAGCAGTATGTTTATTGCACAGCATTTCATTGCATAGATTTGTCTTCCGTGAGTTGTTGATAATTTAATCTCAATACATTTCAAAGCAAAAAGGCATTTCATATATTTCCACTGTCATTGGTAGGAATGTGGATCCATAGGAGCATTCACATACATTCACATAAAATGCAGCTGGGCTGCTGAATGAGTTTATCTGAGTTTATCAGAGCTGCTTGTAACCAATGACCTTCTCCTACTCTGCTTATAGTGCAAGGGTCACTCTCGCTCATTAACTATGTACATTTTACAAAAGCTGCACATATAACATTTCTGTACACATTAGAAATTTAGCCTTTCCTAGAAATGTATCATTCTCGTATGAAAGGGTTATATACATATACATAAAACAACTGAATTGGTGTAAACTTATTGAGAGTGGTTCTCTGAGCACTTTTGCAATAATTTGCCATTTTTAGTGGTTTTTGACAAATCTTACAGTTTTATACTAAGGGCTCTTAAAGACGAGCGTTTTTAGCTACGCTTCCCTGCGTTCCGTTTTTCTGCTTTCAGCAGCAGGGGAGCGCAGGAATAGACACATTACATTTTTTCCAATGGGGCTGAACTCACACAGGTGCCTGTAGGCGCCAAACGCAGGTTGAGACGCAACATGCTGCATTTTTCCTGCGTTCGGCGCCTACATGCGCCTGTGTGAGTACAGCCCCATTGGAAAAAATGTAATGCATCTATTCCTGCGCTCCCCTGCGGCTGGACGCAGAAAAACGGAACACGGGAGCGCAGGTAAAAACGCTCGTCTGTAAGAGCCCTAAGGCAGGCTTTTAGCTTAAACGGGATCTAAACTTTAAAAAGCAACTGATGTTAACTTACTCATGGTGCTTTAATGAGCATTTTTTTTCCATTTCCATCTATTTTCTATTTTTAGTAGTGGAGTTTGGGTTATTTTAATTGTCTAGGGGGCTACATTATTTTTTATAACATAAAACGTTCGGTGAGTCATGTGACACAAACTGCATCACAACGTACCAATTATACCAATTATATCTAATAACATAAATAAGCACGGTTTATAAGAATATATGGGATCTGATATCCGGAAACCCAATAATCCAGAAAGCCCCGAAATTACAGAAAGGTCATCTCCCATATTTTATATAAATAATCCAAATTTTTAGAAATGATTTTTCTTTTCTCTGTAATAATAAAACATTAGCTTGTGCTTGATCCCAACTAAGATATAATTAAACCTTATTGGAAGCAAAACCAGCCTATTGGGTTCATTTAATGTTTACATGATTTTCTAGTAGACTTAAAGGAGAATTCAACCCGTAATAAAAAAAACCCTCCCCCTACCCTGGGTAGACCCCCCTCCCTCCTTCCCCTGGGCAAATGCCCCTACCCAACCACTGTGCACTGCGCCCCGAAATTCATGAAAATTTCCTTACATTTTTCGAAAATGTTCATGACTTTCGTCGCATGCTCAGTTTTTCGGGACCGGAAATTTACTCCAACTGTGCATGCGCCGAAAATGGCATCAAGACCGGAGAAGAAGAAGATGGCTGCCGTGAACTCAGAGGCCAGAATCTGCATTGAGGGGTGAGTAAAAAATAAGGGGCATTTTGCCCGGGGGGGCAGGTAGGCTGGGGGGGAGGAGTGAGGGGGTCTACCCAGGATAGGGGGAAGGGTTTTTTTTGATTACTGGTTGAATTCTCCTTTAAGGTATGAAGATCCAATATTCATATTGAGCATTCATGGGCAAGACAATTTGTTTGGCACCAAGGGAAGACTAAAGAAGGTGCAGAGAGACAATACATAAATATCACTTGCTTTGTGAACCTGATACACTTAAACCTCTACCTTTTGTATCATCATCCTCAAATCACAGCTTTTTTGTTTCCGTAATTACATTTAAGAAAGCTCTTCCCTAAATTCCAGCACTGGATCTTCTCCAAGTAAAAGTAATATGGTAAGTGAAGGTAGCACGCCAAACTGTCCTTACCAATTGCTTTAATACAGCACAATATATCTAGAGGAATAAAGGCACTCCTAATAGGAAATGCATTAAGTTCTTTGCCTGCTTAAGGGAATTGTATCAACAGAAAAAATGATTGTGTACTCTAGAAAGGACCGTGATCGTAATGACCTGCCTGCTTTTAAGGGCCACTAAGCATTTTGTGGGAAAAGTGAAATATTAAACAATAGATATACTTTTTATTGATATTCCTTTTGCATAGTTTTCTGTTGCTTTTAAACAGTCCTTTCTTGCTCAGCTGGAGATTTTTTTTGCATAGAAAGAGCTGATGTTTGACCTCTCCGGACAATCGTTTTCTTTCTCTCTTCCAGAACTCAGCCTTAAAGGGATACTGTCATAGAAATTTTTTTTTTTCAAAATGAATCAGTTAATAGCGCTGCTCCAGCAGAATTCTGCACTGAAATCCATTTCTCAAAAGAGCAAACAGATTTCTTTATATTCAATTTTGAAATCTGACATGGGGCTAGAAATGTTGTCAATTTCCCAGCTGCCTCCAGTCATGTGACTTGTGCCTGCACTTTAGGAGAGAAATGCTTTCTGGCAGGCTGCTGTTTTTGCTTCTCAATGTAACTGAATGTGTCTCAGTGGGACATGGGTTTTTACTATTGAGTGTTCTTCTCAGATCTACCAGGCAGCTGTTATCTTGTGTTAGGGAGCTGCTATCTGGTTACCTTCCCATTGTTCTTTTGTTTGGCTACTGGGGGGGAAAAGGGAGGGGGGTGATATCACTCCAACTTGCAGTACAGCAGTGATTGAAGTTTATCAGAGCCCAAGTCACATGACTTGGGGCAGCTGGGAAATTGACAATATGTCTAGCCCCATGTCAGATTTCAAAATTGAATATAAAAAATCTGTTTGCTCTTTTGAGAAATGGATTTCAGTGCAGAATTCTGCTGGAGCAGCACTATTAACTGATTCATTTTGAAAAAAATGTTTTCCCCCATGACAGTATCCCTTTAAGGTGGCCATACCCTTTTTAATACTGTTTGCTATCCATGCTGTATAAGTTTCTTTTGTTCTGTTCAAGCCAATTGTTATAATACCTGGTGGTCCAGTGGGGCGTTAGAAATGCATGCATCTGCACAGTTAGTTGGAATGCACGCCTCCAGGTGCCACGTCATTTTATTTAGTGTGTGACATCATCTCACTTGCCTGTCCTTGACCTTTGCTGTTTCGCTGCCTGCACCGACCAATGCGCGTTTACTGACTAGTCTTTTGGATAACTCTGCGGTGACTTTTGACCTTTATATATTCTAGCTGTGGGTGCATTAATAATTGTAATCTACAGTTAAATGTTTACGTTAGTTAAGATCTTTCTCTCTTTACTGCAGAAAAATGTCCTGTGCAAATATGGCACAGGGTATCATTTTCCAGCTCTTTTTAACAAAATAATAATTTTTTATGTTAGGCTTTTAGACAATGACAAACAGTGAGCAAGGGGAGAAGGTTCTAGAAGAGATCACCATAATTTATAAATGCTATGTTTATAATGGCATAGGAGCTGGCTTTTTATAAGGATGTAATGTAGGGTTTCGTCCCTCAGAAAAATGACCGAGCTGTAGATTATATAGTGAATAAAGTACCCCCTATTGTAAAATATAAGGAAAAAATATATAGTGAATAAAGTACCCCCTCTAGCAAAATATAAGGATATAATAAGTTACAGAGGAGTTTCATGACCATTTTGTTTTTATACAGGTCATGGAACTCCGAGGTAACTTCTAATATCCTCATATTTTGCAAATGGAGGTACTTTATTATAATACACAAAAGCCATGAATATCTTGTAAATTATATCCTAATAAACGGTGAGTTCTGATGTCATCAGTTATAAACGGTGAGTTCTGATGTAATTTCTGTCACATGACTCACTGAAATTTGTGTATTATAATAAATAAAGTACCCCCAGTTGCAAAATATGAGGATATTAGAAGTTACCTCGGAGTTCCATGACCTGTATAAAAGCACTCGGCCTTCGGCCTCGTGTTTTATATGGTCATGAAACTCCTCAGTAACTTTTAATATCCTTATATTTTACAAGAGGGGGTACTTTATTCACTATATAATACACAAATTTCAATGAGTCGTGTGACTGAAATGACATCAGAACTCACCGTTTATAACTGATGACATCAGAACTCACCGTTTATAAGGATATACTTTACAAGATATTCATGGCTTGTGTATTATAAGGATATTATGTCACAGAGGAGTTCCACGACCTTTTATACAGGTCATGGAACTCCGGGGTTACTTCTAATATCCTTATATTTTCCAACAAGGGGTACCTATTTATTGTAATACACAAGTTTTAGTGAGTCATGTGACAACAATGACATCACTACTCAATGTTTATAACTGATGACATCACTAGTCACCACTTATAAGGATATAATTTAAAAGTCGCCTTTATGTATTATAAAGATATAATGCCCTGGATATACATGGCTCTTGTGTATTATAATGGGTGTAATAATGGGTTTACAAGTCAAGTAATAAATCCCTTATTATTGGAATAAATATAATCATATTATCCAAATGAATTCATATTGTTCTTTTGAATGGATAAAGGTAAAAGCCATTTGCCTAATTAGATGTTATGAAGGATTTCTTTCCCAGAGTTGAGTCTGGAAGAATATTTTCCCATCAGAGCTGTCATATTCAAATGCCTTTAATCAGGATTTTTTCACCCCGTTTATACTGGATCAGCATAAAATGAATAAGCAGGAAATAGTTGAACTTAATGGACAGTGTGTTTTTGTTCAGACTAATGACTATGCTCTAAGACAAATATTCTGCTCTAAGATCTATTTGTTTTTGAATTATACAGTCAGCCCAGTTCATCAAAATGCGCAGGGAATGTTCTGAGAATAAGTGAGGTGCTTAATGGCGGTTGGAAGCTTGGCCAAAGCCCGGAGAGCAGCTCTGAGCCAAACAAACAAGAACAATACTGTAAAAGATAAAATCAATCACAAATCACAAGTACAATCTTAAATGATTGTTCCCATTACCCTGCTCTTGTACTGTTCCTTTTCCTTTCCGATAAGGCTGCAGCTGCTATAAAGGGTTGCTGAAATTACCAGTGTGTGTTCTTTGGAGGAAATCGAAATATCAAAAAAAGACAAAAATAATTATTCAGACAGAGCTCTTTTAGGAATTAATCTAAACATGCATGCAGCCATAGTAAACATTGCCATTACAGTCACTCTAAAGCAAATGGCACTTTGACAGTATTCAATGTTACCTATAAAAGGTATGATGGAAACAACATCCTTTTTTCATATGGGGCAATACTTATGTCTATTAAATAAACACATTTAAGAGAAGTTTCAGAGACAATGCGAATTGAGGGCTCATTTGAGACTGCAAGCACAAATTGCAAAACGATGTGCATTTACATGCCATTTACATGTAATTGCACATGTTCATTGCAACTTGCACATGGTGTCAATATATTGGTTCTGGCTTTATTGATGAATTGTGCACAAGGTGAAAAATACAAGGGATCATCTACCTACCACATCTCAGTGGGCAAAGTGCAATTTCGGATGCAATTGCCATGATTTTTACCCACAATGCAGCATGTTTTCCATGACTTCAGTATAATTGTGGCAATGAGGAGGAGAGGTGTCTGATGCTAATTCATGCAAACTGATGCAGATGTGCATTTTGGATGCAATTGTGATGCGATTGCACTGAAAATTCCTGGTGGTCATCATGAGAGTGACGTGTGTGCCCAAGTTAGCGTGTCCTCTATCAATAATTAAGAGAGTAAGCACTGACAAAATGAAAATGGAAAGCAAGTCAGCCTTGGTCTCCTTCTTTGTGATATACTTTAAGTTATACACAATATGGCTGCTCGTGCACTAGACTGGTTTTTGCAGTCAACAGATTCAGCGCTTAAACATGTATACTCAGTTGCCCCTGACTGATGACATCTTTCCATCTTTTCAATGCAAGATAAACATTGCAAATTGAGCAGCTTTCATCTGAGGTCTCTTTCTCTTGCCCCTAGGTGCCTAAACTCAATTCTCATAATCTGCCAACAGTTGATGTTGATGTTTTTCAGCCCCTTCCATTAGAAACCATAAAGCAACTGCAATACTAATTGATGAAACAACAACAGATGGAAGATTGATTCATCTGCAGCATAGGTAAAGTGTCCAGATCCTTTAACTTGAACATGGACCCGTAAATTACCCAGGCTGCAGGGTTAATTGCCTGATACCCTCGATGCTGCCTTCTATACCGCTATATAGTTTGCTACTAACAACTGACTAATCTTCAGCGCTTCACGGAATTAATGTGTATTAGGTTCTTGTAAGGAATCCCTTTAGGTGAATCCCTTTAGTGGATTTAAAACATAATTAGAGTAAAATGGTATTTACACTAGGACATTATCTAAAACCTGGGCAGAATTCATTAAGTGGAGTAAAGTACCACTAGAGCAAGAAAGAAAAAACAAAGCTTTCCTCCAGTTTTCTGCATTTTTGTGCAGTTTGGCATTAAATTGCCATGCTTGGAATAGTCTATATTCATTTTCCTCTTCTAGGTTAATAGATGTTACAGTATTGGAGTAACTGCCTTACAGCAGACCCCATGACCCTGGGTTGCTGGATCCTCAGTACGGCACCAATTTCTGACTCCCACAGAAGGAGCACAGTTCGGTCATGCAAACTTTGTCTCGGCACATGCATCTGGTTGGGGGACAGAGTTATTTTTGATACTGAGCATTTTCATGCTACCTAATATGATCAAGCCCATAAGTTTAGTTCTTGGGGTACAAATGAATTCTAACCTTGCTGAGCCGTTAGCAGAATAATGTGGGTCTCTACAACCACTTGAACAGTTTGGTAAATAGTAGACTGTATGCTGAAAAAAAAGTGATCTTGCAAATAATGTTGTGACAGAAATGCAGATGGGAATGCAGGAGAGAGCAATGGAGGCATTTTATCCTAAGAGGGCACAATACTGTAAATACAGAGCAAAGGGAGGTGGTCATAACTATAAAATGTCCTAATCCCAAAACAATATTTAACATTTTGGTTTGAAGTACTGATGAAACTGCATAAGTATTTGAGTCAGGGATGAGGAAAATTTGAAGAAAGAAAAGATGTGATGTGATGTGCATGATGTGTACAATAAAATTCACATACCATTCTCATCAATTGTGGTAGTGGTAACATTCTCTGCACTCCTCTTTCACAGCACCTCGGTTGTAATACAGGGATTTCATTTTATTTGTGAAAATACTCAGTACTTTAACAAAACACATTGTGGCACAGTGGATTCACTCCACCCTCCTAAAGTACAATAAAACAGTTGGGTTCAATCATTTTATGAAGGCACTGGGCATGTTAAACTAGGGATTTTCACATAATATGGCACAGGTTAGAAAGCTAACATCATAAATAATAGGGCCATAAAATACTAACTGGTGACAGTATATTGCTGTCATACTGAAACACGTGCCATATTTCCCCCTATGTTACCCAAATATTTAAAAGCATAGTTATATATACCATGGTTAAAGAGTTTAAATTGTTAACGCCAGCGCTGCCTGCTGACTATCTGCAAATCACTGGCTGTCGGCAACTGTAAATGTGCACATGGAAAACCCATAAATCGGAATACAGAATGGGTTTAAGCTACCAGGACTAAATTATGCCTCTTCCCTTTTTGAATTATTTTTAATCAGATTTTTCCCCTTGTAAAGCCATAATGAAAAACATTTTGAACATGTAAGCAGATTGCCCAGGCACACTCTTAAAGTCCGTATTGTAATGATATTAAAAGTAAAAGAACAAATTGCTTGAAATTGCAGTCTTTGTATGAAAACACTATCTCCGTGCAAGTAGTACAGTCTCTGGAATACGCTATCACTGTGCGACATCACTGTATCTGTGCGAATATGAGTAGTAATGGGCGAATCTGTGCAGTTTCATAGTAACATACATAGTAACATAGTAAGTAAGGTTGAAAAAAGACACATGTCCATCGAGTTCAACCTTTTTTTTTTTTTTTTTTATTAACTACCTATCTGCCAGTTGATCCAGAGGAAGGCAAAAAACCCCATCTGAAGCCTCTCCAATTTGCCTCAGAGGGGGAAAAATTCCTTCCTGACTCCAAAATGGCAATCGGACCAGTCCCTGGATCAACTTGGACTATGAGCTATTTCCCATAACCCTGTATTCCCTCACTTGCTAAACACCATCCAACCCCTTCTTAAAGCTATCTAATGTATCAGCCTGTACCACTGATTCAGGGAGAGAATTCCACATCTTCACAGCTCTCACTGTAAAAAACCCCTTCCGACGGAACCTCTTTTCTTGTAATCGGAATGGGTGACCTCGTGTCAGCTGGAAAGACCTACTGGTAAATAAAGCATTAGAGAGATTATTATATGATCCCCTTATATATTTATACATAGTCATCATATCACCCCTTAAGCGTCTCTTCTCCAGTGTGAACATCTCCAATTTGGCCAGTCTTTCCTCATAGCTAAGATTTTCAATACCTTTTACCAGCTTAGTTGCCCTTCTCTGTACCCTCTCTAATACAATAATGTCCTGTTTGAGTGATGGAGACCAAAACTGTACGGCATATTCTATGTTCGCCAAACAATTTACGGCAAAATTCGTGGAACAGCGAAAAATTTGCAAAACACATTGAAGTCAATGGGGTCTAAATATTTTTGTTTATAAATGCGACTATTTGGTCTAAATCCATTAAAGTCAATAGGCGTCCGACGCGCAACAATTTTTATGCACACGGCAATTTTGACGCATCACATTTTTTTGCCAGCGAATTGTCACTGCAGTTTCGTGAATTAATTCGCTTGTCCTGGGGGCATCTTGGTAATCTATTATTAATGGTTACTTAGGCTACCTTTGCACTTACAGAAAGTTTAATTTCACCATTTATATCTACATAAAGCAGGTTTAGGAATACAGTATAGTTTGCTATGCTGTGGCTGGTAGGTTTAAATGCTTAGTAGCAACTGTACGACTAAGGGGACGAATTATCAGCATTCTAATTCCATCTGTTTTTTGCCCAATTTGAAATTTTTGGCCCTAAATGGGGAGAATTATGCATTAAAAAAAAAGCTGCCGAATACACGTAATAGTCAATGGGAGTTGTCTATGACAATTAAAAACATAAATAGATAATAGAGTACAATATTTAGGTATTCTAGTTATTCTTCATGATTTTATTCAATTGAAATTTTTATATTCAGATTTTTACGATTTTTTGTTTTTATTTGAAGTAGAAAAAAAATCTCTAACATTACACAAATTTGTGTTTTGATAAATAGCCCCCCCCAAGTTTTATAGATCAAGTGTAGACATTAAATAAAATACATACTCTGGTTACATCAGTAAAGTTTGCCCCATCTTATTACCAGTGGCTTTTTTTTATTCAATACAAGTTCCTTTAATGGTGCTTTCCATGACATATCAAAGTGCCTATTCATACTGCCAAGCTATAATAAAAGGTTCACGAATTAATGATTTAAATATGCCATTTTTTTACCTAAACCCCCCCCCCCCAAAAGTTCATTAGAAAATGGAACATTTAAATTAAAAGGGCAGTTTCTGACTGGGTTTTATGTGCTTTCGTTTTCCAACTGTGATCTCATGAACAAATAGCGACTGTTCATTTTGGCAGAATTATTAGCGCAAAATGTGAGAGCCAATAAATGGCTGCCGTATTAGGGTAATGTTATAGTCAAGGAAAAAAACATTGTTTCTGCTCTTAAAGAAAGGGAGCAGCAGTTAATAGGAAACAGCTGAGAGTGTAAACAAAATGAGGCTTTCCAACCAGACATTAGTAAAACAAATTGCGGAGCACAGCTTATGTTTTAATGGGGATTTCTGAATAAGGAACGTAGTGAGCACTTCTTAATGTCTTAAATCTTCAATGTACGTTTTTATGCACCTGCAAAGTTTTCTTTGCTAAAGGACTTCCCAGTATTGATGGGTAACACAGCCAAAAGTATATATATATATATATATATTCTCACAAAACTGGAGCACTCATGCATGAAAAAACAGCTGCCTGGGTGCAGTAATCAAAGATTATGTAGACCAAAAATACTGTACAAAAACCGCACTCACAGGACTTTATACAGGTGCAAAAAAGATCTATTTATTTTTTACGACGTTTCGGCTTCTATTACTGAAGCCTTTCTCAAGTGGTGGTGACACGACTTGAGAAAGGCTTCAGTAATAGAAGCCGAAACGTCGTAAAAAATAAATAGATCTTTTTTGCACCTGTATAAAGTCCTGTGAGTGCGGTTTTTGTACAGTATTTTTGGTCTATATATATATATATATATATATATATATATATATAGAGAGAGAGAGAGAGAGCCCATGTGCTACAGGCAAGGGGTGAAATTGACTAAAGGGCGAAGTGGCTAACGCTGGCGAAAATTTGCCAGTGTGACGTCATTTCTGCACTCCGCCGATTTACTAACGGTAGCTGGCGTAAATTCGCTGGCGTAATTTCGTCAAGGAGATAGACCGCAACTTCGCACTCTAACACCAGGCGAATTTTCGGTCTGGCGAAAGAGCGTTACTACGCAAATTCACTACGTTTTTTATTTTACTGACTATTACCTCTATCGCCAGACTTGCCTTCGCCACCTCAGATCAGGCGAAGTGCAATAGAGTAGATAGGAGTTCCTAAAAAAAAAGTTGAAAAATTTTCTAAGTCCCAAAAAACACTGGCGTTTTTTCCTATTTAAAGGGTGATAGAAAAAGATTGTAATTTTTTTTTTTGGAGTACCCTCCTTTCCCCCTACATTTGCTAACATATGGCACCTAAACTATACTGTGGACACATCTGTAGGGCATTATAACAATTTTATATAATTTTTTTTAAGGTTCCCTGGCCTTGCGTAGTGTAATGTATTTGCTGCAACGTATACGGCCATTGTACTTTAACTGCACGCCGTATGCTAATTAGCCAACGCTAGCGTAACTTCGAATTGCTGAGCGTAATTTAGATGGTGTAATTTCGCCAGCGTTGGGTACCATGTGCGCAACTTCGGATCTTTGTGAATCAGCGTTGTCCAGGTGAATTTACACCTGGCGAAGTGTTGAGATGTGCGCGAAGCCTGCGCTGGCGAATTTTCGCCGGTTACTGAATTTGCCCCAAGATCGGGTGTCTCCCATAGGGGCAAATTCACTGACCGGCGAAATTTCACCAATTTCCCCCTTGGTGTATCAAAGGAAAGGACTAAATGACAAATAAAAAGGCATAAAGGATCCACCACTGTCAGGTGACATGTTGAAGAACTCTGCGAAATAGTTGTGCATTAAAAGAATATAGGAATGACGTGATGCCTATTTCTCACTTCAACAATAAACTAATTTGGATAGTGGTTCATGAAAAACTTGCAAGCATTTCATTAGAACAACATTTTTGCAAATATGGGGATCTTGATGCAAAGTCACTGATAAGCAGGAACTCCTCATGTGGGGTTGCTGGGTTTCTTTCAAAGGGGAAATTCATATTTAAGTTAACATTTAGCGGCAGATTTCTTACGTCGTATTGAAAATTTGAATTTTTCAATTTTTTTATGATCAAAAAGGTCAAATTTGACCAGGGAAGTATCCAAACTCGGTTTAAGTTATTTTAAAAAAAATCATATTCGAGATTAATCATACTCTGGCCCTTTAAGAATTCAAATTCGACTATTTGCCACCTAAAACCTGCCAAATTCACGTCAATTGGAGAGGTCCAGTGACCAATTTTGAGATGTTTGCAGCCTTCATGACATTTTAGGTTTTATCAAAGAAAAAACTCGAATCGAGTTTGGTCGAATTCGAATCGAATTTGATTTGAGTTTTCAGGTTGGTTCAAATACGTCTGAGTTTCACATATTTGATTTGTTTATTAAATAACCCCCCAGTTGAAAAACTCACATGAATTCGAAATTCGACCCTTGATAAATGTGCCTCTTAGAATATAAGTTATAGAATAGCCAGTTCTTAGCAACTTGGCCTTGCAAGCTTTTAGATGCCAAAGTTTTACATTCGAGCTATGTGAGTTTTAGCGCAAATAAACTCAAATTCAAATGTTGATAAATCATCCCCCTACATGTTCTATCTTCTTGCAAGGATATAAATTCATTGCACACTGTGCCTTGATAGATATGAGCACCCTAAAAATTGATTAGGTTGGATTGCTGACCTTTATATCACAAGGAATTCAATAGTACAGCCCAATATTTGATATGTGGGCAAATTTGTATGCACACCTTATCTCTGTGTCGTATAATTACACATTTATGAGCTCCTAATTTCCTGGATGGATTTTTCTTCTTTACCGTTTCACATTTAAACGTACTACTTTTGTAAAATACTAGGGGTTCATGAATCGTTTCAACGAAATCCATTTATGCTGTCCCATGCCAATGCAGAAGCCGTTGCTGCTCGAGGCACAAACTGACATTAACAGCAGTGGCTCTCAAGACAGAATTAGAAAAATAAATAAATAAACAAATAAATATATTATGAGAGTATTAAACAATATAGAATCAATCCCAAACAAAATGTGGGGCTTGCCCAATACCTACTTTTACCTACATAATTGTTTTCCGTACGAAAACGTCAACGACATCAAACTATTTCGCACAAATAGTTGAATGAAAACACCTTTTTTGTTCTGTGTGCCAAAGCTAGTATTTAACAAGAAAAACAGACACTGCCTCGCATGGAAGTGTTAAATCATCAACTGTTTATGTGATGTCACTTCCAAATATGTTCCTTTTTGGGAATGTTTGAGTAAGACATTCTTCTGCTCAACAGTCATGATAAGATTAACACCTAAATCATTTCTAGAATTTATAAAACTGTCCGAATGTGTTGACCTAAAAGAACAGTAGAAAATATGGAATGTTTTAGAGTTAGGAGTTTAGCTTTATGACTGTAGGTAAACGATACAAAGTGTGCACGGTGAAGGTCATCTCTTTGTGCCTCTTAAGCTCCGATTTGTATGATTTTTGGACCGTGAGATTCCTGAAATTTTTCGTCCCATGGAGATCGGTCATTTGGTCGATCTGCCAGGTTAAAAGATTTCTGTCGGTTGCTGATAATATTTCTGCATGTATTGCTGATTGTATGATTTTCAATGGGAGACTGTCACTAGCTTTTGTTAGACATAACTTTCGTACAATTGCTGTCAGGGGCAGAACATCGGCTAATCTGTTATTTTTCTACTTTATTTGATCTGAAAGGTTAGTCTGGAGATGAGGAAGTCTGATCGTTCAAGGATTCGAACGATCGGATCTTTGCGTCTATGGCCAGCTTAAAATCTACATGTCAATAAAACTGAAAATAATACATAGGTTATATAAAGATAATTTGTATGCCCGATGGCAGAATGTTCTGTATACACTATAATTAGGTTTTACAAAATCACTTTGAGGTTAGTATTGGATTCTTAAATACTGAATTATGGTTAAAGGACAAGGAAAGTCTAAACTAGAATAAGGCTAGAAATGCTGTATTTTGTATACTAAACATAAGCATGAACTTACTGCACCACAAGCCTAATCAAACAAATAATTTATGCTTTCAAAGTTGGCTACAGGGGGTCACCATCTTGTAACTTTGTTAAACATCTTTGCAAGACTAAGACTGTGCACATGCTCAGTGTGGTCTGGGCTGCTTAGGGATCGTCATAAACAAAGCTGCTTGAGTTCTGCATGGCTGGGAAGTAAGGCGTGGGCTCCCCCTGCTGTTCATAAGTATGATTGTTTCCCTGCTCAGCAGTTAGGGACCATCTGACAATTCCTATCCACAGCAGTAAATGAAGGGAGAATTTCACTGCATACAATCCGATTTCTTATAAAAAAAACGGTACACATTTTTTAATTAAAGTATATTGGAGATAGGTTTCTTTTTCATTAAAGAAAGTAAAAATGGGATTTTATTTTTTTGCCTTTCCTTGTCCTTTAATGGATGTTGAAATAAATTTCAACCTTGTTTGGTATAAATACAGTTGTGTTCAGAATAATAGCAGTCCAACATCACTAATCTGATCATTGACTGTTTTTGGTAGAAATTATATTTGTACATGGGAAATAATTTACTAGTAGATATAGTAGACTAATAGAAAACCAACAGAGCCAACAGTCATGACATGCATGCTGCCAATTCTGTGTCATTGAATCATTAATTAAAGCTCGTTCCAAATTATAGCAGTGTTTATAATAATAATAGCTTGTTCTTAATAATAGCAGTGTGGAGTTTAATCAGTGAGGTCATTCATTCTGTGAAAAAGTGTCAATTACGGCCCTTATGTAAGGGAGGAAGGCAGCAAATGTTGTGCATGCTGGTTATAGTGCAGTTCTCTCTGAAAATCTGAATAAAATGACTCGTTCCAGACATTGTTCTGAAGAACAGACTTCTCTGATTAAAAAGTTGATTGGAGAGGGAAAAACATATAAAGAAGGGCAGAAAATGAGAGGCTGCTCAGCTCAAATGATCTCAAATGTTTTAAAATTGCAACCAAAACCTGAAAGATGTTGAAGAAAACAGAAAACTACCATTCAAATGGATAGAAGAATAGCCAATATGGCAGACTCATCAGCTCCAGAAAGATCAAAGAAAGTCTAAAGTTAACTGTGATACTGTTACAATTAGAAGACACCTACGTGAAGCCAAGCTATCGGCAAGAAGCCCCCACGCAAATTCCAAATCAGAGATTCACTTTTGTGATAATGCAATTCATTTGGTGATTTCATTTTCTCCAAACCTGCAGTTTAGTACAAGTTACTTAATTTCCAAAACCTCCAAAGCTTTAAAGTTACAGACCTTGTGTGCTATTTGTCATAGTGCCATAGGTTCCATTTATTAGGTTCTATTTATTTTTATAGGGTGAAGCAAGCTGGGCTGGATTAAGATTGTTTTGGAGCTATTCTCCAGGACAATAATGGCAAAATCACAACACTGTAAATTATATGGCAGACGTAGTAAAATGTGTGTGCAATTCCTTGTACATAAATTGTATTCAACCAAGGATAGACCAGTTATGGAATTTAATCCAATATTTATGAGTGATGTTTATATTAAAGGTATACTTCTTCCTCAGGTTAGTGTTCTTAACTGAACAGCAATATAAACAATTAAATCAAAGAGAATCTGAACTTTTACAAACAGACTTGCAGTCCTAATAGACTTCCAGCTAACCTTTTCAGATGTAATTTGTATCAGCTAATAAAACATAACTTTTAATCAAAATTCCTAAAAACAGGCTACCACAAACATTAAACACATTACTCCTTGCAAGTAAGGTAGTATGGGACCATGTCCCTAAAAACACCTTAAAAACCAGGCATATAGTGGAGTGGTGGAATTACATAGCATCAACTGTCCCAAATTCATAGTAGAGATGCTACAGTATGGTAAGTATTAGTCAACCCAGTACCCTCCCTTCCATCCGTTCCCCAATTCAGTCCTGCCTGCGCGTTTCGCCGATTGCTGAGGAAGCCGAGCAATTGGCGAAACGCATCGGGCAGGTGGCATAGATGGACGGTGGGCGACTAGCTCCCACATGCTCCCTACGTAGATAGGCAGGACTGAATTGGGGAACGGATGAAAGGGAGTGTACTGGCTGCCTGCTATATAATACTGGGAGACTAAGTTACCAGTCCCCTACACATGTTTAATTTGCGAAAGACTTTCATAATACAACTTTTTATGTGTGGGTGACAGGTCCACTTTAATTCTTACTTTACCCACTGGAAATTTCTAAAGACCATTTAGCTCGAAAATGTTCTCTGAAACTGAAATAGAATGTTATAATACAAACAAGCAGAGCCTGAGCTGACATCCTGTTGTTCCTTAAATCAGCTGGCAACCAAAATTATAGCCTGCAAATCTACAGAATGACAAAAATGCTTATTTAGCCCTGTCAAATATGTTGAAAGTAGGCACACTCAATGTACAATTTCAAACTAATTATAATTTTTAAAAGCTAGATGACTCCTTGAAATGGAACTTCAAACTTTTGCTGGGAAAAAAAGTATATGGTGTACAAAGTTATCAGTTCATGTCTCTGATCTTTTCTTTAATCTTCCTGTTGTGTTAAATCACCCCACACATGAGGCTACTCAAAGATGTGTTCTGAATGCACCCAGAGTATTTGTTCTTTTTGTGTTAGGGTAAGGGCACACGGGCAGATTCGTGGAGATTAGTCACCCCAGCGACAAATCTCCTCTTCATTGGGGCGACAATCTCCCTGAACTACCTTCCCCTACCTTCCCATCAGCTAGAATGAAAAATCGCCATCGAAATGGCGCTTCGTTTTCCAAAGTCGCTCAAAGTTGCCTCACTAGGAAACTCCCCAAATCTGCCAGTGTACCCTTACCCTTACTGGGAAGTATCCTGAAAGTTGGATATTCTCAGGTGCAACATTTGAGTTTGAAAGTAAATAAGAGGCCAGATCCAGTTTTTTTAGATTATAAAGGGTGTTGTTGTTCAGTGCTTCTGGATCTGGTTTTATAATTGTGTTCTGATCCTTAAAGGAGAACTAAACACTAAGAATGAATATGGACAGTAAACTGAACTTATTGCACCAGCCTAAAGTTTCAGCTTGTCAATAGCAGCAATGATCCAGGACTTCAAACTTGTCACAGGGGGTCACCATCTTGGAAAGTTTCACATGCTCAGTGGGCTCTGAGCAGCTGTTGAGCTAAGCTTAGGGGTCCTCACAAATTATCAAGCAGAAAATGAGGTTGACCTGTAATATAAGCTGATGCTACAGGGCTGATTATTAAATTCTGATGCTAGTTGCACTGGTTGTTGTGCTGCCATGAAGCAATTATCTGTATTAATTACTAATCAGCCTTATATTGTGACATTTCTATTCTATGTGTACTGTATATTGTGAGTGGGTCCCTAAGCTCAGTAAGTGACAGCAGCATAGAGCATGTGCAGTGAATCAGCAGAAAAGAAGATGGGGAGCTACTGGGGCATCATTGGAGAGACAGATCTTCCCTGCTAAAGGGCTGTTGTTTCCTTGGGCTGGTACAGAAGCCCAAAACATAATGTACAACAATTCTGCCCTACTTCTTTAGTTACGCTTTAGTTCTCCTTTAAACAGTCCCTGAAAAGTTTTAACAATTAGTAAATAGAAAACATGCTCTTTGGTGAATATTTTATCAGAACAAAATTAAGGAAGCATTTGTCTAGGTGATACCATCCATGATCATAACCCCCCCCCACCACCATCACCACCATTAGAATTCTCATGTGATTTTGGTAACTGACAATGGAAGACCCTTCTCTGTGTTGCTTATAACAAAGGTCCCAGTCTGGCATCTAAACAAAGCTCCATGACATTTTTAAGTCTTTAGCCTTGTTATATTTGTCTTGAAATGTTGCCTTGTTATTTTACAGAAAGATTTGATGTGAATGGACTAGTGTCCTTCAGTCAATCAATTTCCGGAGCATGCTTAGTAAGACAAGGGTACCCCAAGGTAATGTAAAAAAAGTGCTGGCAACACATCAAAAGACATTCATTCAGCATGTTTTTTTTTTTATAATGTACAAGGTTAATGTAGAAGTTTCTATCATGACTGGACCAGATTTTTAATGTTGCATCAGTTATTTCATATTAAAATAATATTCTATAATCCTAATCTATGAACTAAAGGCCCAGAAAAAAAATAAAAAAAAATATATATATATATAGTGAATAAAGTACCCCCTCTTGTAAATTATAAGGATATTATAAGTTACCGAGGAGTTCGGCCTCGTGTTCTTATACAGGTCATGAAACTCCGAGGTTACTTCTAATATCCTCATATTTTGCAACAGGGGTACTTTATTTATTATAATACACATGGTTTCAGTGAGCCATGTGACAGAAATGATATCACTACTCACTGTTTATAACTGATGACCTCAGAACTCACCGTTTATAAGGATATAATTTACAGGATATTTGTGGCTCTTGTGTAATATATATATATATATATATATATATATATATATATATATATTTTTTTTTTTTTTTTTTTTTTTTTTCTTCTATAAAATTTGCAAATATTTTCATTGCTAGTAAATTGTGCACTTAGAGGTGCTTTAATATATATTTTTTGACACAGATATAAAGTTCTCTTGAATGTTGGTAAGAATGGAGGCATATGTTACATGTAAGACCCATCATGTGCAGTTGTCTCTAATACCTTATAGTAAATACTGCACAGTTTTATTGGGAATCCTGCAGCTAACTGCATTGAAGTTAATTTGCATAATTATAGCTGGTTACCGGTTCTTTGTGTTTTAACATCTGACAGAGGGTCCCATTTTTTATAAATTCAGAACTGATAAAGCACTGGACTGGCCACTGGATAAGGGCAGATACCCAGCAGAGACTTGTTTATGACTCGGAAGGCAGTGTGTAAAGTGCAATAAATGCAATCCACCATTTTTATGCACAGAGCACATACACCCAAGGCCATCCCAATGTATACAACAATCATGCCTGTATTCAGTGCTGTATGAAGGGGTGCTGCTGCCATGAGGCAAGTTGAGAATCTCACCTCAGATGGCAGCAGCCCGCAGGTTAGCAGGGGTGACAAAAAAAGCAGTTCCTGGTGACTTTAGGAGTCGAAATTCTGATTTTTAAATTGAAATTTGGGCTCCAGTAAAGAGAGCACAGTTGAGCTCTTCGCACTAACTATGCAGACCCCCTACACCTGCTCCGGCTCTGGAAATGGTATGTGCCAGGTACAAGGAGGGGCGGCATCAAAAAGGCCACATTAGGGTGATAAGGAGCCCCGAATGCCCCTGGATGTATGCATGGAGGTGGAGTTGGGATGGCATATAGAGGTTCCCATCATTTAGACACAAATTAAAGAGCACCATAGGTTATTTATCTGACACAAGATGCAGAGCATAGCCAGACCCTTGGCAGAAAACTCTAAGTAAATGGATGCACTAAAGTAATTGCTTAACCTCATTTATCCATTTGCTCTTCAACAAAAGAATATCAAACTTGATGCAGATCTACGGTACATAAAATAGCTCAGTAGCCCAAGCCATGCTAACTAATTCTCCTCTTGAATGAAATCTATGTGCAGTGTGTTCTGTAGTGCCAACCTGCTGTATGTCTATATATTGAGCAAATTAGTAAACTGGAATTCCCTCGTTTGATGTATGATAAATCTACCCTGCACTTTAACAGTCAAACAGTATGGGGGGACCTTACCCATAGGGTAGGTTTTAGGTGACGAAGTAGGGTGTCGAAGTTTTTTTTAAAGAGACAGTACTTCGACTATCGAATGGTCGAATATGCGAACAATTTTTAGTTTGAATCGTTACAAATTTTAAACATAATCCCACATTGAAATATGACTACTTTTTTAGGACTTTTTTGAATACAAGAAATGATATTACTGACACATAGTAATGTTGAGGATGGAGCTTCATCTTAACAATTTACCAGGTAGAACCAGGCAAAGTAGACATTGGCAAAAAGGGTAACGTATTGGAAAGGTGGAGAATTCACTTGGCGCAACAGCATTTAAGTCCTCTAGCGCTGAGCTTTTTCTTCTTCGCGTTTTAGTAAATTGGTGAATTTGCTGCAAACTGTCATTTTTGGGAAGGGTAGTTTTTTTCTAGGAAATGCATGTTTTTTAAGCAAATTACATGAGTTTGGTGCACTGATACTTGTGTTGGCAGAAATGCCTTTAGGCACCACTCACAATGGGACCACTAGAAGCAACAAGTCAGTTAATTAATTAGAGCTCTTCTATTCATTGGTGCCCAATATACACTGGTGCACACAATTAAACCAGACAAACAGGCTGATGGCACTAGGTGCAAGTGCCTTGATGAACTGGTGTTTTTGCACATGCAATTTAGCTTTTCATTTCACGCTTTGCACTAGTACTTGCATTAATAATTAAACCTTAGGTCACATTACATGGGCATATTATCCTCAACGAATAAAGACCAAAAACAAATCGACTAAAGCATAGCACTGAGTTCAGTAAACACTATACACATACTGTACAACTGAAATGAAGGAAATGATAAAGAGAGGAACAACAAATTCAGTTAAGAGAATGTATGTGTGGTACAAGGGCATCTGACACCATTCAGGGCTCTCATTGCAAGACAAACAAACAAGTTTTTGGTCCCATTGTAACAATAAATTACGACAGTCAGCTTCCAAGTCTAATGAGAAAGATAGCTGCTTGAAATTGGAGAAACAGAACTTAAATGAATAACTTGAAGTATTGGTGGAAGAATGACAATATAACAGCCTGAGGCACTGGAAACAGAAGATTACTTTTTTTAAAGTGATACAGAGTCTTCCTACAATTAATAGGATTGTGTCAGGATCACTAGTAAAGAAGTGACACAATTATTCTACAGGTATGGGACCTGGTATACAGAATGCTCGGGACCTGGGGTTTTCCGGAGAAGGGATCTTTCAGTAATTTGGATCTCCATACCTTAAGTCTACTAGAAAATCATGTAAACAATAAATAAACCCAATAGGCTGTTTTTACCTCCAATAAGGATTAATTATATATTAGTTTGGATCAAGTACAAGATACTGTTTTATTATTACAGAGAAAAAGGAAATAATTTTTAAAAATTTGGATTATTTGTATAAAATGGAGCATATGGGAGATGGCCATACCGTAATTTGGAGCTTTCTGGATAACAGGTTTCTGGATAAAGGATCCCATACCTGTACAGGTATAGAATTTATTATGCGAAATTCTTGGGATTCTAAGGGATCTTTCTGTATATCCATACTTTAATCCTGCTTGAAATCATTTAAGCATTAAATAAAACTAATAGGATTGTTGTGCCACCAATTTGGATTCATACATATTAATCACTATCAAGTACAAGGTACTGTTTTCTTATTACAGAGAAAAAAAATCATTTTGAAAAATGTTAATTATTTGCTTATAATGAACTATATGGCAAAGGGCCATCCTGTAATTTTGAGCTTTCTGGATAATGGGTTTCTGGATAAGGGACCCCATACCCCCCCCCTCCCTCTCTCTCTCTCTCTCTCTCTCTCTCTCTCTCTCTCTCTTTATATATATATATATATATATATATATATATATATATATATATATATATATATATGTTCTTTTTTCCAGCATCCTGCACATATGGATGCTAATCTTCTATAGACCAGAATCCAAAAGTCCAAAAGTAAACATTTCTCCAGCCTCTAAAACACTAATCCCAAACCAGTGGTTCATGAGAAATGTGTTGCTCCCCAATCGCTTGTATGTTGCTCCCAGTGGCCTCAAATCAGGTGCTTTTTTGAGGCATAAAAAACATGTGCACTGTCAAATAGAGCCTCATAAATGCTGCCAGTCCACAAAGGGGCTACCAAATACCAAATCATAGCCCTTAATTTGGAACCCCCGGAACTTTTCCAAGCTTACGTTGCTCCCCAACTCCGTTTACATATAAATGTTGCTCACTGGGAAAAAAAATAGGTTGAGTACCCCTGTTCTAGATGCATACCTTACAGAACCACTTCTCCATGCAAGAGAAGCTATTTAAGAATATTGGACCTGTAAGTACTTCTGAGCTTGGGTTGGTTAATGTTGCATCCTTTTCCTATATTGACAAGGTCCTATCAAATAAAGGAACACATTAGTATCACTTTACATGGTTTTTGAGTAAGTTTAATAAAAAATGGAACGTTTTCGGCACCTCTTGTAAACCAAAGCAACCCCTTGTTATTTGAAAGCAAATATCTGATTTAGGTCACAAGAACTGGAGCAAACAGCACCTGTTATTACATAACCCCATAACTTTCTGAGGCTTCTGGCATATTTCTCTTCTACTGAAATAAAAGGGCATACTGTATGTAATATCCTGTCTGGAGTTGAAGGTACTGCTGCTAAGCAAACAGCTAAGGTCCTGGTTCACTCCCATGGCTTTGTTTGTGATTGCAAGTACGCATGGCTTGTTTCACCTGTTATAGAAGCAGAGTTTGTGCTACTGCCACATTACGGCAAAAATAAATGGTACCACTCAACAAGTAATTATTAAATCAAAAATACAAAATTGTGGTTAAGATGATAAAGGAGGGTTCACTCACAGATCACAGTCCCAAGGTGCAAAGTCCAAAACACTGTATCCAGAAAAGAATGTGAAGATCTCCAATAATAAAGAAATAATTATATAAAAAGTAGAAAAACTTATTAGGACATAAGACTATGTCCTAATAAATTCTTCTACTTTTTATATAATTGTTCTTTTCTGGATACAGTGTTTTGTTTCACCTGTTGCCAATCTGGCCACAAGTGATCTGTGTAAGCCATTAGTCTGGCTATAAAATCCCCTACTCTGCACTGACTCATTGCCCAACGCAGGTATTTATTCCATAGTTGCTGGCTGTGATTCTTGTCTGATTTTCTGTTCCTGACCTTTGCCTGTTTTGACCATGCTGTATCACTGCCTGAACCAACCCATGCCTGTTTGACCACTCTTCTGGATCCTGACTCTGTACCGTGTTACCGACTGGTTTTGCCCCCAGCCTTTTTATCCTGACTATGCTCCTGGCTCCTGATTCTGTCTGACTGGTACTGACCCGGCCTGTTATCCTGACTACGTTCCTGATTTTGATCTGATTAGTACTGTCCCTGCTTGTTCTTCATCTGCACTCTCTGTATACATTACTGTTCCCTTGCCTGCAAAGAACTTTCCTTTAAGACCTGGTGGCATCCGAGTAGCGTAGGGCTCCTCCCAAAATGAAAGGTGGATGTTAGAGGCAGAAGCGTGAGCCGAGACTGGGACCTTCGGGTTTGTTCTGAGTTTTGGTATACCACACGTGACAGAATATGGCTCAAATGTTGCATTTGAATTATTCTAGTTACACTTTTCTATAGAGCCCGTGTGGTTGCTAATAAGAGGCAAGGAGAAGGAAACTGACCTAGGTTCAGGGTCCATAAATTGATTTAACCAAATTTATCTTGAGTTTCCAAATTCCAAACTTTCAATTTTGTCTATATATTACAAATGGAAGAAAATGCTGCATCCAAAACTGCACTTGTGCTCATAAATGACCTCCTGCATCTGTTCTTTGCTGGATTCCCTGTACAAAACACACTGAATACATATAGAGTATTCTTGCATGAAAACTTTCCAATTAATTGGTCTAACGTGCCAAAGCCATTTGCCACTGGATATAAATGTCCTTGTTCAACAAGCAAAGAAGATTTAATAAATGGAGCCATGTTCTTTTGCAGAAACAAACATCTCGTACAGAAGAGTTGAGGAATTTTGCCAAATGAGATAAGACAAGAGAATCAATTTGAGTAGGAGAAAGATCTGTATACATTGATGGGAATGAACTGAAACAGAGGAGAAAGGCTAAAACTGATGTCTCCTTGAACTATAACTTAATGGAGAGAAATCTCAGCTGGGGGATCAGCACAGCTTTCTTTACACCAAATTCTTTCTTTTTTAGATGGTGATTTATTTGAATAAAATTAACGGAATAGGGTGGACACACTTCTTTGGTTAGAAAATGTACAATTTCTATTGTTTCATACTTAAAACAGTTTGATTCTGCCCTGGGATCTATCCCTGTTCCTGTGTAGGTTTCCTATTAGTAGAATTTCCTGCTATACTCCCAAAACATTCAGGGTAATTGATTCCTGATGAAAATTGACCTTGGATTTTTGGGTTGGGTGTGATAGGGATCGAGGACTGTAAGTTCCGCTGAGGCAGGGTGTAATGTCAATAATTAACAATCTCTTCAAAGTGCTTTGAAATATGTTGGTGCCAAATCATTGGAATGATAAATTCAAATGATAATAATATTATTAATAATAAATCAACTCAAGGCTAAAACACAATTGTGTAGTGCCTTCCTAGTTTATAACTCCCTGTTACTTCTCCACCCATTGTATCTGCTGGAACCTTACAGAAAACAGCTGGAAAAGGTGGTGGACTGGTCAATTTTGGTATCCACCCTAACTGACCCATCACGTCTTTTGTTCACAATTCACCGCCTACCGGTATTTGTTATATCATTTATTTTCCAGTTCAATCAAACTTGCATTACCCCCAACAACACTCCATTGCTGGCCTAGTCTTAGTTAATCTCCTCTAAAATACTTATTCTGACCCACTACCATTTCTTTTTATCTATTGTATTTTTTTTTTTCTTATTTATCAGTCATTTTTCTCCTCTAAAACCTTCAGCTGTTTGTTGTCACGTCCCATTGGTTCATCCAACTTTTTAACTGAGCTTGTTACCCATAAAGTGTTCAACCCTCACACTTTCCTGCATGTATGTATGTATATGTTTATTTATATAACACTACTTGAGAATTAGAACTCTACAGTAATCAATAAATTAATTGAATGAAAAAGGGGGTCATTACAATAATTACTAAGTACAAAGTATAACAATAAAAGTACAATTACAATAAACTGACACGAAGACAAGAGGATGGAGGTCTCTGTCCCATAGAGCTTACAATCTAAATGGAAGGGTAACTTACAGATACAAATCAGGGGGGTATTAAAGGAGAATTCAACCCTTTAACAAAAAACCCATACCACATCGTAATTGGATCGTTCGGCCATACGGCTGAACATTCAGATTACCCCCAATATAGCCATGCTTGTTAATGGCATATCGGGGAAAGATCTGCTCGTTTGGCGATGTCGCCAAACGAGCGGATCTTTGCGTCTATGGCCACCTTAAGTATAAAGTATGGGGCATTACCCTGGGGGGGCAGTTAGGCTGGGGGGAGGAGGGAGGGGGGTCTACGTGTGGTGGGGGTACGGTTTTTTTGTTAAAGGGTTGAATTCTCCTTTAAGTGCTGTAGGTTGCAGGGGGTGACACTACAATATTAGTGCCAGTTCCCAATATAGGGATTATGTGAATGCTCCAAGACATAGTCTATAAGTTTTCTCCAATTATTAGACCAAATTCACTTATTCTGCACCCAGTTCATTTGCACCTAATTCCTTCAGTTCATGTTTTTCCCACTCCTTTACCTTACCTGGAGATAGCAAGCAACCCCGTTTTCATTTTCAGGGAAGACCATTAGTGACTATTTGAATACTGAAAGCAGCTGTAGCTTCAGATACAACTCCCAGCATCCACTGCCAGCCTTTTCTGCTAGAATTTTTAATTAACTGGTTGGACAGCAGTGATTTGCTAAACTTGTTACTGTTGCTATATTCTATACTGTATCCATCTTGCCCTATTATACCCAGACGCACATTTAGATCCGGTACTGCCCTAGACACCGGACCTGTAAGTGTCCCTTCTGCGCAAGCAAATGTTGTAATCACATGTGACGCTATAACGCAATCTATGTGCATAGGACATCACTTCTGTTGTGTACTGCTCCAGGGACCCCCCTTACCCTCCACCACTGCTACTGGATTTCATAGGAAAGCATCTGGCAGACATCTGGATTTTTTTTTTTTACCATATAGGCATCCAAGGGCCGCCCCTTAGAGCAGGAGACCTAAGCACAGGCCCTGGTAAACATGTAAATGATAAATACTCCCCTGACTATACTTAATATCAACCTTTTTTTTTATACATTTAGGGGTAGATTTACATAGGGTCGAATATCGAGGGTTAATTAACCCTCGATATTCGACTGCCGAAGGATTTACCGCAAATAGTTCGATAGAACGAAAAAACAATTAAATCATTTGAATCGTTCGGTTCGAAGGATTTTAATCCATCAGTCGAACGATTTTTCTTTGATCAAAAAATTGCCAGGAAGCCTATGGGGACCTTCCCCATAGGCTAACATTGCACCTCGGTAGGTTTTAGGTGGCGAAGTAGGGGGTCGAAGTTGTTTTAAAGAGGCAGTACTTCGACTATCGAATGGACGAATAGTCGAATGATTTTTAGTTCGAATCGTTAGATTCGAAGTCGTAGTCGAAGGTCGAAGTAGCCAAGTCGATGGTAGAAGTAGCCAAAAAAAACATTCGAAATTCGAAGTTTTTTTTATTCTATTCCTTCACTCGAGCTAAGTAAATGGGCCCCTTATGTATTGTTATTGCTATTTTGTATTACTTATCTATCTATTCAGGCCTCTTCTATTCATATTCTAGTCTCTTATTTTAATCAATGCACAGTTGCTAGTAATTTGAACCCTAGCAACTAGACTGTTGTTGTTTTTGTTTACAAGCTATCAGATGCCAAACTTAGGCAACTATTATATTTTTGTATTCAGAGGACTCTTTGGAAAGGATCCATTTGCAAACATAAGTGTCTTGTGTATTATTAGAGTAGGATATCAGTTCTTCCATACACACAATAGAGTTCTGTGGCCCATTCTTCAATGGGTGGTGTATGACTCTTTTTCCAATATCTGGGTATTACTGTCCTGGCTGCTGCTAAAGCAAACGCTAGTGGATGAAGTGGAGTCTATGGGAGACAACTTTGCTGTAATTTGGAGCTTTCTGGATAACGTGTTTCCAGATAACGGATCCCATATCTGTATTTCTTGAACTAAACAGAGATATTTAAAATAGCTTGGTTTCTTGGACCTTGCAAGCAGTTGTCATAGTACAGTATGTGTCAGCGTAAAGCTTGTGGACCACTCTGAATCTGATATTGTACGCTTGAGGTCTCTTGCCCACTTTTCCATGAAGTCTGGGAGGTCTGACTGTTTAAGATTTCGATTCATGTTGTAGATCTGCGAGATAGTATGTCTTGGTGGCTCTAACTAAGCATAGATCATCAAAGGCTGTGGTGTCTGTAATTTGGTTTTTTTTCAGCATGGGTTTGGAACCAATTTCTATTCTTTTTTTAATTCGTTCTCTTTGCATGTTTTATTTCTTTGGTTTCCTTTTGCTGTCCTTGATTTATTGAGTACAGAAATACTGCTTTTGGGTCATAGGGGAAAATTTAATTACCTCCAAAATTGCGCCAGCGGCGGCTTCGCTAACATCACAACACTTCGCTAGGCGTAGATTCGACAGGACAACGCTAATTCATTAAAATCCGAAGTTGCGTCCAGGGTGCCAAACGCTGGTGAAGTTGGGCTAGTGTTACTGTGGCAAGTAAAGCGAAGTTGCGCTAGCGTTGACTAATTTGCATACGGCGGGAAGTTAAAGTTGAAGGGACTTATATGTTGCAGCTAGGGATGCACCAAATCCACTATTTTGGATTCGGCCAGAGCCCTGAATCCTTTGCGACAGATTTGGCCGAATACCGAACCGAATCCTAATTTGCAATTTTTACTTCCTTGTTTTGTGACAAAAAGCCACGCAATTTCCCTCCCACCCCTAATTTTCATATGCAAATTAGGATTCAGATTAGGTTCAGCCGGGCACAAGGATTCGGCCGAATCTCAAACCGAATCCTGGATTCGGTGGCATCCTTAGTTGCAGCCAATACATTACACTACACAAGCCCAGGAAACCTTAATAAGATAAACTACAGTTGTTATATTGCCCTACACATGAGCCCAGTGTATAGTTTATGTGCCATATGTAAGGAAATGTAGGGGGGAAGCCGTTACCCCCTAGAAAATGACACTCTTTTGCAGCCTATCACCCTGAAAAAAGACGCCTGCCGTTTTTGGGACTTAGAAAAAATGTAAACTATTTTGTAGCCAAGTCCTATCTACCCTATTGCACTTTGCCTGGTCGGAGGTGGCAAAGGCAAGTCTGGCGCAAAAGGTAACGCTCAGTCAAATCTCAATCTCAATCTTAGTGAATTAGCACAGTTACATTAGTTCGCTAGAGCGCAACTTCGCCTGGCGTTAGGGTGCAAAGTACCGCTAGAGTCTATCTCCTTCGCTAGCGAAGTTACGCCAGCGCCCATTAGTAAATCGGTGAAGTTCCGAAATGACATCACGCTGGTGAATTTTCGCCAGCGTTAGTCGCTTCAGTCTTTAGTAAATTTCCCCCATAATTTCAAACCAACATCTGTTTATCATATTGTAATCTGTATGTTTATTGAAAATTCTGTAAAATTCTTTCAGAATATAAAACTTGGCAGCCTGCAGGAAAACTCAGCTAGAAGTACCATTCTGCTTCAGAACCAAAACTACTGTACCATTTTGCTTTAGAAAATGCATTGTAGGATTTGGTTCTTTAATTACAGCCTATAAAATAACAAAGCAAAAAAAAAAGAAAAATGGACAGACATAAACCATAGCAAGATAGCAATTGAGGATGAAAGTAACCATAACTACATCAAGTGCAACCCTTTTAAGCATTTACTTAAAAACAGGGGAAAACAAAACAGTTCTTCGATTTGATTCAGAAGGAGGGAGGGGGGAGAACCCGCATATTTCTACTGTTAGTAGTCAGGCCAGTCTTTAGATCTGTATCACTATGGGGCCGATTCACTAACTTCGAGTGAAGGATTCGAAGGTAAAAAACTTCGAATTTCGAAGTTTTTTTTTGGGCTACTTCGACCATCGAATGGGCTACTTCGACCTTCGACTACGACTACGACTTCGAATCGAAGGATTCGAACTAAAAATCGTTCGACTATTCGACCATTCGATAGTCGAAGTACTGTCTCTTTAAAAAAAACTTCGACCCCATAGTTCGCCATCTAAAAGCTACCGAAGTCAATGTTAGCCTATGGGGAAGGTCCGCATAGGCTTGGCTAAATTTTTTTGATCGAAGGATATTCCTTCGATCGTTGGATTTAAATCCTTGTTGGATTTAATCGTTGGATTTAATCGTTCGATCTAAGGAATTATCCTTCGATGGTTCGATCTAACTATCTGCGCTAAATCCTTCGACTTCGATATTTGAAGTCGAAGGATTTTAGTTCCTAGTCGAATATCGAGGGTTAATTAACCCTCGATATTCGACCCTTAGTGAATCGGCCCCTACGTGTGTATTATCACATCATTTCACAAATGTAATGTTCTCATGGTAAAAAAATAAACCCTTTTAACTTATGAGGATGACGCTTCTAATTCATTGTTATCCCTTCAGGTCTTAAATGAAGATCCTTTGACGCTAAGCATTTAAATTTACACTTAAACATGTTCAGGTATCGGACCTGTTATCCAGAATGCTTGGGACTTGGGGTTTTCACGATAACAGATCTTTCTGTAATTTGGGTCTTCATACTTTAAGTCTATTAGAAAATAATTTAAATAGACTGGGTTTGCCTCCAATAAGGATTAATCATATCTTAGTTGGGATCAAGTACAAGCTACTGTTTTATTATTACAGAGAAAAAGGAATGAATAGTTTTTAAAAATATGGATTATTTGGATAAAGTGGAGTCTACGGGAGACAACTTTGCTGTAATTCAGAGCTTTCTGGAAAACGTGTTTCCAGATAACGGATAAGGATATGTAGAAAAGACAGAACTGACCGGCACTCAAACGGATCCACAGGACCAGAGAAGTTGAATTAAAAAACAATTTTATTTATAGAAAGTTAAAAATGTATATCCGCATCTCCATCCACCCTATGCGTTTCAACCCCCTTCAGGGCACTTGGTCATGGGTTCTCCCGGTAACTAATTGCCTCTTCTTCAGGCAACTAATCTCCCTGAAAAACCTTCCTGACGACTAGAACCGAAATCGCAGACGGGATGGCACTCGGATCGCTTCATTTTCCGAAGTCGCCCGAAGTTGCCTCACTAGGAAACTTCAGGTGACTTTGGAAAGTAAAAGCAATCCGAGTGCCATCCCACCGTCGATTTAGATTCTAGTTGGCGGGAAGGCCGAAACTGAGAGGCGATTTGTCACTGGGTAACTAATCTCCTGAAATAGCAGCGTGTGTCTCTGCCCTTAGTTTTCAACTTCCAAAAAACGAATCCAATTACCAGTAAAGATATAAACCCCAGATATACCACTGCATAACAAATACGCCAAAACAAAGGGTGGGTGAGTTTATTTGTATTGTATTATCTCTATTGAGACTATCATGACATTTGTCCATCTATAAATTAAATAAATTCGATTTTTTTTGGACAGAATACATTTCCAGCATCCATTTTATTTATATTAGACTTAAAGTGTACCTTAATGACAGAGTTTAGGACTTGTTATATAGCATCATCATCCTGAACTTTTAAATTTAAGACTTATCTTATACTTGTCTTTATACAAAATGTACTTTGTTTCTCTTGCCAGCCGCATTAGAAAGAAAGAACAAGCAACTCATGTCAATGTAAATTTCTCATTAGACATATATCATTGTGTGATGTGTGATATCATAACTGAGGTCCAGCTGTTTTCTAAACTTTTACAGAAAAATACATTTCCTTTGGGATTCATTATCTTGGGAAGTGATATTCTCACTAATTGCCTCGGTGACTGAAACAGTTTTTAAGAAGCTTAAACTCTTAATTCCCCTGAAAGCAGATGTACTTGGGATGCACGTTGCTCATCATTTCACGGTCTGCCCTTCACTCACAAACTTAAAGCTCAATGCCCTACAAGAATGTAAGAAGTAAGAAGTTTTAAAGGTGTTCGTGCTTTACATTATCAGCATTTTGCTATAGCTACTTTTCTGTTAAATGTTTTTTTTTACCATTGTATATTGGTATATTCATTACTTCTTTAAACAAATCAAATGAAGAAAGGTCACAAAATAAACTCACCAAGTATAGGAGGAGGTTCAGGTGCACTGCCCTATACCTTCACCTAAGGGCAGTGTCGGACTGGGTACGGCCCAGGTCCGTACCCACATCTGCCCCTTAATGCCGCCATCCCCTTTGTCCGAGGTTGCTGCAAAAAAAAAGTTTGCGCAGACTCTGTGCGTGTGCACAGACGCAACAAACACCAGCGCGGCAGGGATGGGGCCGGAGGGGGCCCTGGGGCAGTAGCCCCAGTGGGCCCAGGGCCCCCCAATCCAACCCTGCCTAAGGGAGTGGATCCAAACTGCAATGTAGTTCCGCAATCATGGACTATTCCTCCACACAGATGTGTTAAAATTCAAGTGTATTTATTTGGTTCTAAGACTTGGCCTTACACGTTTCGTATCACAGCAGATATTTAATCATAGACTACCACAGGTAGATACCATAAGTATTTGCTGTGATACGAAATGCATAAGGCCATGTCTTAAAGGAGAAACAAACCCTTTACCAAAAAATAAACCTTACCCCCCACCCCATGTAGAGCCTCCTCCACCCAGCCTAGCTGCCCCTAACTTTATACTTACCCCTCGGTGCAGACTGCAGAGTCACAGCATCAGAGTTCACAGCAGCCATCTTCTGGGGTTCTTCCTGTCTTCTTCCTGCACTTCAGCAATTTCCATCCATTTCGGCGCATGCTCAGTTGTCGCAGACCAGTAAATTGCTCCAATTGCCGATTCGCCGTTCTCCATCTCTGAATACCAAGGACCTAGAAGATGGCTGCGTGGAACTCCAATGCTGGGACTCTGCACCGAGGGGTAAGTAAAAAGTTAGGGGCATTTCCCGGAGGGGGGGTGGAGCTAGGCTAGAAGGGGGTAGGGTTTTTTTTTGGTAAAGAGTTTGTTTCTCCTTTTAGAACCAAAGAAATACACTTGAATTTTAACATCTGTGTGGAGGAATGGACCTTGAGTGCCACTGCCTGCTTAACTACCTTACGGTTTCATTATTTCTTTGTGAAAGCTTCTTCTCTAGTTAATGGAGATGGGAGACCCACTAAATGTTTAATGAAAATGGTTGAACAAATGATATAACTCCATCAAGTTTAGTAATCCTATTCTTTTTTGCTTTAGATTAGAAGCAGACCCCATGGTCCGGGCCCTCCTGTGACCGCAGGTTCTTCTTCCTCTTTAGTTCCACCACTGACTTTGGAGACAAAAACGAACAAGGCATTTGAAGCTATTAATCAATAATCCAGTTTGCTGATACACATGCGCAACTAGATGAGAATGTAAACAGAGTTTTATGTGAGCTTGTAATATAAATATCTTCAGCTATCTGCTGTTTTACAGACTACAGCAATTCCAGACATGCTTATACCATATGTTTAACGCAGAGTGCAAACTACTGGATATTTTATAACTACCAACAGATGCCTAGCCCTAGGGTATGTGGTCTTTGTCATGGTGGCAATTACAAGAGGCTGAAATGTATGGCCTTGCCAAGATACTAGCTTACATTCTGGTTTTCCCTGTTAATGAACCATGAATGTTTTGGATTTTATTGTGTTTATGATTTTTTTTGCAAGAAGCTCATAGGATCCCTGTCAAACATTTGAATGTGATTATTTATCCCTTTGCATTGCGACACAAAGATGCAGCCCCCATTGTAACTTTACATCACCTGAGGATGAAGATGCCCGAGCGCCACAGATACTTAAGAGATTCTGCAGGAAAGTGAGTTGCCACTTTATATTATAATGTAATGGAAATGGGGTCTAATTTCTAGAATTCCCCAAAGGCACACAGATGTAATTGTGCATTAGATGTGTGAATAATGTATACATACTCAGGTTGCAAAATAGAAGTTCTGGTTTTGCATGAAGAAATCAGAATATAAATTAGAATTCAGTTACATGTAATAAGTGCAGGGAGTACAAAATAACTTTGACTATTGGTAAGGGGTGATGGCCACTTTCCTATAGAAGATCAACCCACACATTTACCCTAAAGAACTGCGAAGATTAGTAATGGGCGAATTTATTTGGCAGGCGCGAATTCGCTGCAAATTTGCCTGTTTTGCCGCCGGCGATTAAATTAATGAATTTGGAGTGAATTGTCGCAGTTTCGCAAATTTTCGCCAGTTTCACAAATTTTGCGGGAAATTTCTGAAATTCATGGCGAAACCGGACAAATTCGCCCATCACTAGCAAAGATAGTTGCACTGCATGACTCCTTGCCTAAACTGGCTCCATTCTACATTGCTTGAATAACAGAGAACACAATCATTTTTATTATTATTGATGCACATCATGGGAAATCCCATTATACAAGAAAATTATAGAGTTTTTTCTATTTATAATTCTCTTGTACACATTACCTGTATTATGTGTATTATGTGATGTTAATTGTTTAAAGACCCACAATTGTTGGTATGCATCCATCATTTACTCTAGTGTTTTCCTATATAACAGCAAAGACTGTGATTTATCAATGGTCGAGTAATGTGATTTTTTTAAAACTCTTATAAATTAGATGTTATTCACATTTGAATGGTATGTTATTTATGAAAAGTTTAGAATGTCTAAAATTCCATCAAATAGTCCTGACCTGAAAACTCGAATTTGCGTTTTCAACCAAAAAAAACCTGGACTTCTGTGCGTCAAATTTTTTTTGACCTGTGACAAATTTTTTTGACGTGCAACATGTTTTTTTCTCCCATTGGAGTCTATGGGACATAATTTTCTAAACTTGGCAAAAATTTGGCTCATCGCTACTATTAACAGCTTCAAATAATTCAAGGGACCTCTGCCATCAACTTCTACATGAACTCGGTAGGTTTTTTAGGTGGAGAATAGTTAAATTAGAACTTTTTCTAGGGCCAGGTTTGATAAATCTCACATTAAAATTTGAGTTGGTGGTTTTAATTTCGAATTTGAGTTTTTGACCAAAAAGAAATTAGAAAATTAGAAATTTTAATTCTCAGTTCAGACCTGCCAGCAAGCCAGGTTATGCAGCAGAGAACCGAAAACAAAAAATAAATGAATGTGAGTTAAAGGGCATGTAAAGTCTAAAATAGAATAAGGCTAGAAATGCTGTATTTTGTATACTAAATATAAACATGAACTTACTGCACCACAAGCCTAATCAAACAAATAATTTGTGCTTTCAAAGTTGGCTACAGGTGGTCACCTTCTTGTAACTTTGTTAAACATCTTTTTGCTAGACCAAGACCATGCACATGCTCAGTGTGGTCTGGGCTGCTTAGGGATAGTCATAAACAAAGCTGCTTGAGTTCTGCATGGCTGGGAAGTAAGGCGTGGGCTCCCCCTGCTGTTCATAAGTATGATTGTTTCCCTGCTCAGCAGTTAGGGACCATCTGACAATTCCTATCCACAGCAGTAAATGAAGGGAGAATTTCACTGCATACAGTCAGGTTTCTTATAAAAACAGTACACATTTTTTAATTAAAATATATTGGAGATAGATTTCTTTTTCATTAAAGAAAGTAAAAATGGGATTTTATTCTTTTGCCTTTACGTGCCCTTTAAATATCAGTAATTTGCTTTAAAAGTGACTGATACACTATCCAGGACCAGATATCCTATATACAGTATATTTATATAGGCTATGAGTGAACCAGTCTGTTTTGTTAAAAAAAATCATTTTAATTGATCAATTGCGTGTACTCTGTAAAATTTAAATAAGCCTTCCTTAGTGGGAAACCCCACTGTGAATATGACAGTGGGATCTGTCCTGATTCAAACCCTGGCCTGCATATTGAACTGGTCCTGTATTAACAAAAACATGTTGTTTTATTTCCCTGAATCAGTGGTACAGGCTGATACATGAAATAGCTTTAAGAAGGGGTTGGATGGTGTTTAGCAAGTGAGGGAATACAGGGTTATGGAAGATAGCTCATAGAACAAGTTGATCCAGGGATTAGTCCCATAGCCATTTTGGAGTCAGAAGGGAATTTTCCCCCCTCTGAGGCAAATTGGAGAGGCTTCAGGTGGGGTTGTTTGCCTTCCTCTGGATCAACTGGCAGTTAGGCAGCTTATATATTGACTTAAATGGTTGAACTTGATGGACGTGTGTCTTTTTTTCAACCTAACTGACTATGTATAGGCTACAGTTATTCTAGACAAGCATTTATCATACATGGAAAAAGCCGACACTCCCAGATCCCACATCAGGCAAAGTCAAGGAACGGTAGATCTTTTATGCATGCGTGCACTTAATTATAGGTGTAAACAAGGGGTGGTGGTCTACTGCAGCATATATATATATATACCTCAAACCCACCAATCTGTGCAGCACAATAATCAACCAATGGAAAAACCTTACATAAAAAAAAACGACAAAAATCAACAATACAGAAATTCAGCAGTTTAAATTCACTAAACCTGAACTGAAAGAGTATTAAATTGCAGTTCCTTGTGTGTGCTCATTGTGCAGTCTTTGATAAGCAATGCAGTTCATTATCAAGTCACCTACATGCATCCAGACAAATATATGGACTTTGGCAGTTTTATGGGTAGAACCATGGACCTGTATTACAATCAATGCTGTGTCTTTATTTTAGGAGCGAATCAACATCACTTAAAGGGAATCTAAACGCCAATAATGTACTGATATGAGTGGTCCTCTGCAAATTACATTAGTTTTCTACTTTAAGATGTTTTTGAGATATTAGCAGTTTTAGATTGCCAAAACTCAACTGCTCTTTTTAAAGGTCAGAGACTGTCAGCAACCCTAGGTGTGTGTGTCCTGTCTTGATTCCATTAACCTCTCGGCTGAAGCATGTTATTAGCAGTCTAAAAATGCAAATATCTCAGAGTCCACTAAAAAACAGAAAATGAATTTAAAGCACTCATAGCACCTTGAGTAAGTTTACATCCATTGATGTATTGGGATTAGATACCTTTTAAGGAGCAATGTAATTATCAGTGGGCAGCGTTTCATGCACGCCTCCTGTATTTGAAAGCAAACTGATTGGTTGCTATGGGCTACTAGACCTGTAGCAAATCAGCCAGTTACTTACTTAAAAAATATCATGTGATGAAATGGACAACAACCACAGCATTTATTGTTGCACCTTTCAAGGTTTCCAGGGTTTTGCCCAACTGCTATCTGGTGTCCCGCCAGCCCAGTCCGACCCTGCTAATGTCCCATCCAGATATGGCGTTGTTTACCTTTAAAATATCACTATGCGCTTCCACAAATATATTTCCACAGGACAAAGCAATGGATATCTGTAATTTTTTTTTACATTTAAGCAAAGGTTCTTTTATCTTTTCATTTTATTTTTTTTGTTCTTTTATACAGACAGAACCAGGTTTAGCAAATTTGTTAACAAAATGTGCCATGATTTCATAAAAAGAGTATTATAGTGATGTGCCTTCATAATTATATTATTGTTTTTATCATATGCCTGGACAAAGAATAAAACATATAATGTAGGTCGTCTTCACTTCACCCTTTAGTCTGTACAAAGACATGTTGTATTTATTAATGTGTGTGCAGTGTGGGCAGTAGTCTGTTTGCCCAGTAGTAAATGTCACCATGTCTTTGGCAGGTGGGCAGTCTTCCCCGGAGCAAAAGCTGACAGCCTCCTCCTGATTATGAGTAATGTGCTGCTAAGTCACAATATAAACCCAGTGAACTGTTAAAATATTATTTAAGGTTCAGTAACATCAGAAAAATGAATGCAGTGTACTGTATGTTTGCACTTTCAGAATTTGTCTCTGCTTTGCTAGCTTTAATATTTATAGGATTTTTTTTTTTAGACTGGCCATCTGCTGGTTAATGCCCCTTGAAGAACAATTTGTTTTCAGATCATTGACATTGATTAATCAAGATTCTTCAACTTTGCTGATTTATGTTGTTTCTATTGTCTATTTTGCAATTGATGATATAGACAAGCTCAAGCATCAGTTAGATGGCCTGCAAATAATCTTTACTATGGACTCACGATGAGAAAACAGAGAGTGTCGGTGTACTGGAACAGGATAAATGTCATAACACCATTGTATTCTTGGGCCTTTTTTGACATCAGAGCAGCCTCTTTCTCCTGAAAACTTCCTTGACTACTTGGTGGTCAGACTGGTCAGAACATGACCAGTAGGTGGCACTGTTGTAACAAAATTCATTGATGTTAATAATACATGTATCCTTTAATATCTTGAAAGGAAAAAATAAATAAAATAATAACTGTACATTGCAAAAGTGCTTAGAATCACACTCTCATCCATTTTACATTCACTTATTTTTAAGGTTTACTTATCATTTAAGAACGATTTGGAACTGTGGACAACTATCTGTGACATGATATTCTGTGTAGCCCTGGGTGAAAATCCAAGGGGGACTTGAAATGAAAGAATCAACTACAACCACTGCAATTATTAAATACTGTAGGGGACAGAGCCCCTGGACAAATGAAAACAGGGGGCAGATTTGAGGCCACACCCAGGCAGTGCTGTATTCATGGAGGGAAGCAAGTCTCTTTTCTGTGTTTTTCAAGGTACAGGGTGCAAAAAAATTTGAATTTAACACTTTATTTGCTTTTTGCACCACTAACGTATGTACTATAGGTCCAACAGGACTGTCCCACTTTAAAACAGGGTGGCAACTGTAAAAACAGTTGCAGGTCAGATAAAAACACATGCTTTTATACAGGAAACCCTACAAACCCACGGAGAAGCAATAAATAAAGCTTGTAAATCTCATATGAACACAATAGTTTAATAATATTTTTTTCCAATGAAACATCTACATTTTGCCACATAATCTTTGTTTCATGACAATTACAACGTTATGCACATCATAAAATGAATATTACATAACCGAAAATAAATTCTGCAGTGCACGTCAGATGAAGGCACCGGAGACTTTATCAGCATATCTGGTTCAGTTTGTATCAGAATCCACTAGGGTTCTGTCAGTGTAGCAAAAGCATACTAATGAAACACTGAGAGAGATAGATATTAAAGTGATGTTTAACCTGTATTGAAACTATGCATTATGAAACAAGCTGGGAAAAGGCAGAGATACTATTAGTCACATGCTGATATTATTTCCTATAATCACATTTCACCCCCAACCTACATAAATTAAATAATAAATACACATATAAATTTTTAGAAATTCAAGAAAACATAAAGTTTTAGGTATCTAGCCAGAGTGTAAAGTATAATGGTCCATTTCAACTGCTAAATAAAATACCAATATTATATGTTATAAAAAAGAATACAAATTCACACTTGTATGTCCAATATATACTAATATACATTTACACATAGCAAAAAGTCCCTCTCAATCATATAAATAAAGGTATGAGATCCCTTATGCCAAAACCCATTATCGAGGAAGCTCACCCACTTATATGCTAGCGATGAGCTTGGTATTACAGGTATGAGACCTGTTATCCAGAATGCTTAGGACCTGGATCCGATTGAAAGTATAAGGACTCAAGTTCAGGGCCCAGACTCACTCCCCTAATCTGCCGAGCCCAAAGGAAAAATATGTGGCGAGATGTGCGGTGTTTAATGGTGCACGTGCTCCAATCCAACCCTGCTCAAGTGTCGCCATTTTGCTAGCAGATAAAGGGAGATATTCTGAACAATTCAGACTACCACTTTAAAGTTGCTACACTACTGTATTCCAATACATATGAACAACATAAGCGGGACCCTACAACCAGCTACAAGAAAATGATATAGTCTTTTACATTTCGCTTCTGGCACTGAAGCCCACCCAACCATATACCTATCTGTACACTTCATCACCCGTGCCATTATATTAAACTCCGTGCATTCCCTTTCTTCTTCCAACTGAAAATACATTTTACATGCATCATTTCCATAAACATTCATTGCTGACCATACACTGGAGCCATGCTCATCAGCTTCACAATAAATGCTTCCCTGACACATCTTAAATAAAATATCAAAATAGCCTGTGCCGCCTCATCCAAAGGAATCACGAAGCAGAAAATATTTATCTCTAAGGAATGAAAGAGCTGTTGGAAATGAAATGACAATCCATATAAAGCGTAGAAATAACTTACTTAGACACAGAGAAACAATATGATTTTGCTTTCTATGTATGCCCCTCGTATCATTTAAAGGAAAAGAAAATTAACAATGAAGGTCGGTAATATCGGATTGGCTGAACTGAAGGTCGGGCCGCTAGGCTTGAAGCAGCTTTATAATTTAATTGATTGTGAAGTGGAAAAGCTTTAGATGAATAACACATCCAAGACTGATGCCAGATGCAATCAGATCTCAGCTATTAGCAGGTACCGTATATACTCGAGTATAAACCGTCCCGAGTATATGCCGTCCCGAGTATAAGACGAGGTACCTAATTTTACCTCCAAAAACTGGGAAAGCTTATTGACTCGAGTATAAGCCGAGTATAAGCCTAGGGTGAGAAATGCAGCAGCTTCTGGTAAGTTTCAATCAAAAAATTTAGGGTTTCTGCTCCCATTGGAGGTGCCGACGTCTCGTTTTTGGATGCCGAAGAACATTCTTGGATGCCAGCGACTTTTCTTGGAGACTATTCTTGGACGCCGGCGACTATTGTTGGATGCCGGCAACTATTCTTAGACTCCGGCGACTATTCTTAGACACCGGCGACCGTTTTTGCGCATGAACCGAGTATAAGCCGAGGTAGAGTTTTTCAGCATATTTTGGAGGCCGAAAAACTCGGCTTGTACTCGAGTATATACGGTATGTTCCTTGGCTTCAGAATGGAATTCACCCAAACGTCAGTCACTCTTCATGCTGATCATTGTTTAGTATCGTCTGGTATTTAACAACTGCAGGATTCACCATGCTATTTTACCAGGGACCAATGGATTCTGGATGTGACTTTTTTTGCACTGATAGATGGTGAACTATACACAGGAAAGGCAAACCAGTTATTGCAGAAAATTAAATTCCAGGCCAACCCAAAAAACAAAGTAGTATAGCTCAGCATGCACCTGGAATGTAAAAATATGTAAGTCACTTATGCCCTTAATGGGATTGCACTAGTCAAATCCATAATGGAAAAGGACCTTGGAGTCCTTGTAGATAATAAACTTGGCTGTAGCAAGCAATGCCAGTCAGCAGCTTTAAGGGCAACCAAGTTCTTGCACTGTATTAAAAGGGGCATAGATTCACTGGACGAGGTAGTGGTTCTTCCACTGTTCAGAGCACTGGTAAGACCCCATCTAGAATATGCCATACTGTTTTGGTCTCCAGTGCTCAAACAGGAGTTTGAACAAGAAAGAATCTAGAGAAGGGCAACAAAACTGGTAAAATGTATGGAAAAGGTAGTAAAATGATGAAAGATTGGCCAAGTTAGTGTTGTTCACGCTGGAGAAGCACTGCTTGACGGGCGATATGATAACTATTTATAAATATATAAGGATCATATAATAATCTCTCTAATGCTTTATTTACCAGTAGGTCTTTCCAACTGTCAAACGATCACCCACTGGCTGATACATTAGATAGCTTTAAGAAGGGGTTGGATGGTGTTTAGCAAGTGAGGGAATACAGGGTTATGGGAGATAGTACAAGTTGATCCAGGGACTAGTGCAATTGCCATCTTGGAATCAGGAAGGAATTTTTCCACCTCTGAGGAAAATTGGAGAGGCTTCAAATAAGGGTCTTTGCCTTCCTCTGGAGCAACTAGCAGTTAGCAGTGCCGGGCCACGCTGGGCAGGTGCCCTAGGCAGGCCCGGCAGTCGCGGCGCCTGCGTGAAATCGCGTGTGCATGCGCAAATTTGCACATGCGCAGAAGAGCAAAGAGGCGAGCAAAAAATGCAGAATCGGGCAGAGAAGGGAACCGGACTTGGGGTAGGCGACAGAGTAGGTACTTGGCGCCCTCCCAGCTTTGCGCCCTAGGCACGTGCCTACTCTGCCTACCCCTAGTTCCGGCCCTGGCAGTTAGGTAGGTTTCTATTGACTTAAATGTTTGAACTTGATGGACATCTGAACCGGGGGGGGTGGCTATTATTACATTTCTGCTCAGGTGCCTGGTGGTGTCTTCAGTATGTTAATGTTTCTTACAGTAATGCGGTTAAGCAAGTAAATGAATTTCTGCATTATAATGAAAACTATCCAACTGTGTTCATTTCTCATATAGATGACTTGAATCTATGCCAGGGCAGCTACAGTAGAGAGATTGTTTAAATGTGGATGCAAATAGGTTGACCAAAGACAAGTGTCCGTGATTAAATTGCTGGTCTGAGCATCTCATTAACTCTGGCTTTTACAGAATGTGTAATGCAGGGAATAAAACCATAGCGATTAGTTGCAATAAGTAATAGAAGCAAAAAGTGCTTGATCTGTTTTGTCAGCTAAAGCAACAGCGCACGGTGCCATAGCCATTAGCCATAGCCCCAGAGTTAAATAACTCAGCCACTGAATATATGCATCTTAATGATTTAACATGGTTACTTATTAAGTAATAGGATGTACATTATATAAATTTGATCAGTAAACTATACCGGTGCAGTTGATTTTGGACAGGACATGTCTTGTTATTATTTGGACCTGCCCATCCCATCCTGGTTTTAGGTGTGTCCTAAAACCTCCCAAAACGTTCACATCATACCCCATCATGTCCCTCCCAACATCCCCTTCTACCCCACTGTCCCTCTTTACCAGGGTCCCCAACCTTTTTTTCCCCCATGAGCCACATTCATATGTATGAAAAAGTTGAGGAAAAAAACAAGCATGCAAAAAGTGTCAGAAGTGGAGTGGCAGATATGGGCTGTGATTGGTTATTGGTAGCACCTATATGGACTAGAAGCCTATAATAGGCTCTGTTTGGCAGCACACCTGGTTTTTATGCAACTAAAGCTTTCCTTCAAGCTAGAAAAAATAAGCACCGGCTTTGAGGCAATGGGTGCAACATGCAAGGGGTTGGTGAGCAATATAATGCTCATTAACCACTGTTTGGGGATCCCTGCTCTATACCAACTGGATGTCCCTGGTTCAGGGTTGATAATAATTTACATTTAAAGGTAGAAAATGTTAAATATATGTAACATCCTCTTGGCGACCACCCTGGTGCCAAGTTGTAGTACATTCTTACAATAAACCGGGTCCTGAGTCCCCTTTGCAAGGTGAAAGTGTACTGGGAATTGCCTCTCATAGAAGTGCCTCCAACTAATGGGATCCAGGAAAACACCTGTGGGTGGCCCCATTAGGAAACATTCAACCACACACAGTGTTGTATAAAAAATACATTACATAAGGTTTAAAGGCAAAGTAAAACATTGCAGTTAAATATATGCATTCTCATAAAATTACCCATTACCCTGGGGAACCTGTTGCAGTCCCATCCTGGCACCTCCTCCCGCTCTCCTCTAATGCTCTTTGGGGAAAAGGAACTGAGACTCTTTAGTCTCAGTTCCTTTTCCCCAAAGAGCATTATTATCCCCAGGTAGCAACTACCTGGCTGGACAGAGGTAATTTGCTCCCATGTGACAGGCACAGCAACAAAGCCTTTTCACAAATGGCACTGCCATGAGTAGGGATGTAGCGAACCGCCGAGTATGTGTTCGCGAACGCCGTTCGCGAACACCGGCAAAAAATGCGAACAGTTCGCGAACAGTTCGCGAACTTCGAACATCCGAAAATCGTTTGATTCGAACGATCGAAGGATTTTTAATCGTTCGATCAAACGATTTTCGTTCGAATCGAACGAAAATCGTTCGATTTTAGCGACCGAATGGTCGAATGGTCGAACGATTTTGACGCGAACGCCTATTGGCGAACGTCGCGCGACGTTCGCGAACTTGCGGCGGACGCGAACAGCCGATGTTCGCGCGAACAAGTTCGCCGCAGAACAGTTCGCTACATCCCTAGCCATGAGCGGTAAAACCACCAAGATTTTGCCAGAAGCCACTGAACTGCTACATGTACTGTCCTGCAATCCATGTTTACTTGTTTCCCAATACACATACAATAAATCTGGAGAATTATGAGAAAAACCCTGGTATTGAGTAAAAAAACTCAGGATCCGCCTCCATAGAGCAGCCTAAGCAGTTTGTTTGCCATAGACACAGTATTGCATTTCCATTCACAGCAATCAATCTCACACAGGGTACACACATAATGCACAGTATTTTAATTTAATTGCACTTACAATTGCCTCTCCACATATTTTTAGAATTCTTGTTAGCATGCAACGAGAACAACTCATGAATGCTAATAGAGACATGTACTCTCGGAAGGTTAAAAACCCTTTGGATATTGATAGGGCTGCTGATATCTGCAATTATTTATGGTCTAATTCCACCGCAAATAGAAAAGGCTCCGTGCTACCGTCAGAGCAACCAAACTACCGACCCACAATGTAATGAGGGACTTCATGAGAAAGGCATTATACCGAAATATCAATGTTAACGGAAGAGACATATTTTCAATATATTCGAAAAGGGGTCTTCCAGAAGAACATATAAGGGGAGAAAACTGGATTTATGGTATTGGTAGGAAAGAGGGCTGAAGGGCAGATAGAAAGATATGGAGAAAGTAGGATAGGAAGGCCAATTAATTTTTTTGGAAGTGATTTATACTTCCCCTGCCTCAAGGACATGCATTGCACTGATTACAACACATTATTTCCAGCCCCAGAGACCTGCTAAATAATGGCTGCTTCTTCCCTGCACACCACAGATTAACATTTCAGGACAGGAACCTGAAATGAATTATTTTTAGTATCGATAAAATGCCAAAGTATCCAATAACAACTCTGTAAATGACTTGTCTTTGTGCAGTGGCTCTTTAAAATTGCTTATCACAGGCCCAGAAGTAAATCATAATTACTAAATATTGTTCAGGAAGGGAACTTCATTATGATAGTATTATTTTCCATTAGGGTACTATCAGTTCAGAGAGTCTTGAAAAATGTGATCAAACATTACAGGGTTCTCTTACCAAAGACACAGTTTCACAGTAATGCTTTCAAGTTTATTAATCTGATGTCTTCTGTGTAGCAACAAGTGTTCAGTTTTCTACCCCTTCAAAACTTCCATAACTGCCAAAAAATGAGGTATTATGCAGGTTACATAAAAATAGCCAATGGGGTAGCCAGGCTTTGCGTCTGGGCTGTCCTGTCTGTTTTACCTTATAATAGGCATTAAGATCTATGAAGTAGGGATGAGCATTTTTTTTGTCTGGTTTGAGGCAAAATTTGTATTTTCGTGATTGGCCATTTTTTTCTGTGAATATGCTCTAGAATTTGGTTTTGTTTTGATTACCGAAGAGGCCGAAGATGGTGCCCGTGAACTCAGCTGGACAGAATCTGGGTAATTTGCAAGGGATTTCAAAAAATTATAGAGGATCTTACTTTCAACAAGATTTCATATATTACTGATTTTTGTCTTAGGTCTTCTAACAATCTTAATCCCTTACAAACTTTAGCTAAAAAGTGGTCATCCTTATTGAAAAATACCATTTCATCCCATCATTTATTATCTTCTATTAAGAATTTCAATAAACTTATTAAATGTGAAGGTTGGCGAGTTCAACATTTTAGATTGATTCATTTAAGCTATAAGTTGTCTTACTTTAAGAATACAGAGGGTGTTTCACTTTCTTATTGTCCTAAGTGTAGGTCAGAGAATGTTTCTTTATATCACAATGTGTGGGAATGTCCTTTTATTTCTGAGCTATGGAGTTTGCTTGAAAAATTTTTAAATGAAAAATTGAATATTGACCATAAACTGTCTCCTGAATCTGCATTACTAGATCTTTGGACACTGTCTTTTGAAGGCGGAACTCCAAAGTTTAAATCTTTAAATCTAATTTTTAAAATTTTGTTCATTTGGTTATAGCCGCTACTCGTAAATCCATCTTTTTATATTGGATCCAAGACACTTCCCCAGACTTAAAGGTCATCTTGTCTTACCTGAAATCTCTCTGCATTGATGAAGCAATAGGTTTTAGGTATGGTAATTTAGGTCCTAGAGAAAATTTTCTTAAACTCTGGTCTCCCCTTTTTAAAATTCTGAAATCTGAAGATAAAATTAACATAGAAAAATGTATGTATACTTCAGATGAAAACTCCTCTTCTTTGGCACATTGTACGTTTAAGATTGATTGATTGAAGATGTGATAATTTTGTTATTCATTTGGGTAATTATTTTGTTATGTTTGTTGATAGAGAGGAAGACTTTACCTTATTTTATTTAATTTTATTTTCTTTGATGAATTTTGTTGATGTCCTTACTTGATGTTTTATTAACAATGAACTGCTACTTAATATTTCTTATTATTATGTAATTGGCTAATGTCATGCTAAGCTATTGCTTTGCTGCTCTTTGTTCTTTCTGTTTTTAAAAATGCTAATAAAAACAATTGAAAAGAAAGAAAGAATCTGGGTAAGCTAGGCTGGGGGGAGGAGGGAGGGGGGTCTATGTAGGGTAGGTTTTTTTTTGAGGGTTTGTTTCTCTTTTAAAGGTTCTTGTATCTAAAGCTAAATTGGCACTTGTGCATTTAGACTAAAAGCCCCCTGCAAGTTGTTCTGATAAATTAAGCCAGGGGTCCCCAACCTTTTTTAACCGGAGGTTCTGTTTGGCAGTACACCTGGTTTTTATGCAACTAAAACTTGTCCCCAAGCCTGGAATTCAAAAATAAGCACCTGCTTTGAGGCCACTGAGAGCAACATCCAAGGGGTTGGGGAGCAACATGTTGCTCACAAGATAATGGTTGGGGATCACTCAATTAAGCAGTACACTATTAACCCTGGGTGACAATAGCTTCAGGGTTCCCACAGCAGCCTGCACCTAAACAATCACACACAGATGTCATTTTGGTACCAAGTGGTCAATAAGATGAAATGCAATTTCAACCTCATGATACCATGACGTATAAATAGGGTTGCCACCTGTCCGGATTTCACCTGGACAGCCCAGTAGGAAGGGCTGTCCGGATGAAACCTTCCTGTCCGGATTTCCAAATTAGGAAATCTGGATAGGACATTGAAAATAATGACATGGCGATCAGCCAATCGCCACATCACCAGTCCCACCCGCGATGTCACTTGCCCCCGACATCACTGGTCATGCCCCGCCTCTGATGTCATGAGCCCCACCCCCTCCTCATTTTCTGGCCCCAAAAAGGTGGCAATCCTACTTGTAATTAAAAGTCAGGCATGGATAGGGTACAGATAGATATGGGTATATTAGAAAACACAAATACAGGTATGTGATCCGTTATCTGGAAACCCGTTATACAGAAAGCTCCAAATTACAGAAAGTCCGTCTCACATAAACTCCATTATATACAAAAAATTCAGATTTTAAAATTGATTAACCTTTTTCTCTGCAATAATAAAACAGTAACTTGTACTTGATCCAAACTAAGATATAATTAATCCTTATTGGAAGCAAAACCAGCCTATTGGGGGTAATTTAATGTTTACATAATTTTCTAGAAGATTTAAGATCCAAATTACGGAAAGATCCATTATCTGGAAAACCCCAGGTCCTGAGCATTCTGGATAACATTTCTGTATGAATAAAATAAATATTCAGTGAACACAATACGTAGTCCCCTTTTACATGAACAATATTGAAGGGGACCTTTAACCCAAATAAATAAATAATTTCAGATCCTATTTTATAATGTTAGTCAAGCAAAATAAACTTAATGTACACTATATAAATTACTTCAATCTCGTTTCTTTTATTCTTGGAATTCACAATCCCATCAAGAAGGCAGGGAAGTATTTTATGGACACTGTTATTAAAGCAGGCACAAATCATGCCAAAATCTTGTTTATACATAGGGTTGCCACCTGTCCGGTTTTGACCCGAACAGCCTGGTAGTTTGAAGGGCTGCCTGGGTCAAAACATTCTGCCCGGTTTTCCAGATAAGGAAAACCAGGCAGGATTCCCTTGATTGACACAGCGATTGGCCAATCGCATCATAGCCCTGCCACCTGAAGTCACGGACACTCCCATCCATGTCACGTCCCTGCCCCATGATGCCACGTCCCCGCCCCCCTGCCCAGTCTCCACCATTTCAAAAGGTGGCAACCCTAGTTATACACCAGAATGGGGGTACAGTGACATCTAGGAAGTGCAGAATGGAAAGTGAAAGTAATTGTCTGCCCCTCCTAAATGCCTGAGACATAGAAGAGGGGCAGGCAATATATAATTGACAGTTGACACTTTAAATCTCTTTATAACAGGTATAGCAGTTTTAATAAAAAAAGAATTTGGGTTTCATGTTTAATTTGAAAAGGACTTTTATTATACAGCTTTTTATGTCCAGGTGACAGGTCCCCTTTAATTGTATCTGTGGTGTATTTTATCCTATATACAAAGATAAGTAAATGCATGATATACAAATAACAAAGTAATACAATAACTATTTGAAGGTGTAACAAAGCAGTGGAATATCACTGGCTCATAACGCCAAAAGTGCAATAAATGCAAGAAACCAAATTTAATAAACTACAAATAATTTAGTATGTGGATTATATTATGACCTATATTGCTTAACTTTATAATTACTTTGCTATAGTGGATATTAAAACAAAGCACAGCAAGCAGCAGTAGAGAAAATTCTTGTGGAGAGACCAAGTTAAACTCCTGAATGTATGAAATATTTAAAGATCAATTATATTTTGCAACACATGGCAATGTTCCTCACAAACTAGAAGGCAATTGGTACGGTGCACACGGTGGTCCAGGAATAAAATTCTGTTTATTAAATATCCATTAAAACCGTCTGTACATTACATGGATGTTATAACCCCCACACTTGACGCGTTTCGTGGCGTCTCGCAAACACAAACAATTTGATTATAACTACGTATAGATATGGAATATATATATATTTTTTTTAATATTAAAGGATAAGGAAAAATAATTTACATTGGATGTGCCAAAAGTTAGGTACCCCCAAGTGATTGTATTTACTTTACCTGACACCCCGGTCCTATCAGCAGAAATCTGCACCACACCGGGGTTCTTCCAGTGAGCACCACGGAGTGATTCTCTTCTTTCTTCTTCGGTTTTCAAATTTCCTAGGGCAGACGCATGCAAAGTAGAATGATATAGGCTTTATCTTTAAAGTTCGGCTTTTCGTCAGAAGAGGATCGCTCCGTGGTGCTCACTAGTATAACCCCAGGCCAGGACGGTTTTCTGCTGGAGGAGTACCGGTCCGGGGTGTCAGGTAAATACAATGTGCTTATACAATAAGTTTTATTTTGATAATTCCCAGTGTGCTTCAGCTTTCTATATGGATATACATTTTTTTCTGAATAGCACCTGGGTCATTGCTCCAGTAAGTGTGTGCCACAGCCTTTCTACATATAGTTACATAGTTACATAGTTAAATTGAGTTGAAAAAAGACAAAGTCCATCAAGTTCAACCCCTCCAAATGAAAACCCAGCATCCATACACACACCCCTCTCTACTTTTAATTAAATTCTATATACCCATACCTATACTAACTATAGAGTTTAGTATCACAATAGCCTTTGATATTATGTCCAAAAAATCATCCAAGCCATTCTTAAAGGCATTAACTGAATCAGCCATCACAACATCACCCGGCAGTGCATTCCACAACCTCACTGTCCTGACTGTGAAGAACCCCCTACGTTGCTTCAAATGAAAGTTCTTTTCTTCTAGTCTAAAGGGGAGGCCTCTGGTACGTTGATCCACTTTATGGGTAAAAAGGTCCCCTGCTATTTGTCTATAATGTCCTCTAATGTACTTGTAAAGTGTAATCATGTCCCCTCGCAAGCGCCTTTTTTCCAGAGAAAACAACCCCAACCTTGACAGTCTTTCAGTTGCACGACTCTGCACTCTCTCCAGCTCATTTATATCCCTCTTAAGGACTGGAGTATATATATATATATATATATATATATATATATATATATATATATATATATATATATATATATATATATATGTATTATTTTGATAAATCCCAGTGTGCTTCAGCTTTCTATATGGATATATATATATATATATAATATCATTGATCACAGACCGCACTCCAAGGACTTCATATACAAAAAAGGAAAAGTTTATTTCCTTTTTTGTATATGAAGTCCTTGGAGTGCGGTTTGTGATCAATGATATTGTATAGCATTTTTTAACCTGCACCTAGGCATTGACTGTTTTTTGTTTTGAGTGCACTTATATATATATATATATATATATATATATATATATATATATATATATATATATATATATATATATATATATACATATATTCCATATCCTATGTCCATATAGGGGCAGTTCATAAGACCTGGGAAAATTGTTGTTTTAATAGCTGCAGATGGTATTGTGAAGTTATTAGTTGGTGTTTGGTATCAGATTGCTTAAAATCATTATACACCCTTAAAAGAACCGTGACACCAAAAGATTGTGTTTTAAAGTAATGAAAATATAATTTACTGTTGTGCTGCAGTGGTAAAACTGGTTTGTTTGCTTAAGAAACTGTACAATATATAAACAAGCTGCTGTGTAGCCATGGGGGCAGCCATTCAAAGCTGAAAAGGGAGAAATGGCACAGGATACACAGCAGATAACAGATAAGCTCTGTGGTATATAATGGGGTTCTTCAGCACTTATCTGTTATCCGTTGTGTTATTTAAATGGCTGCCCCCATGACTACACAACAGCTTGTTTATATAAATTAGAATTCGGTTACTGAAGCAAACACACCAGTTTCACCAGTGCAGGACAACAGTGCATTGTGTTGTCATTCCTTTAAAACACTTTAATTTTTTTGGTGTTACTGGTCCTTTAAGGTAGAGTGCCCAGGAATACTGCCAAAACTGGCATTTGAATCAATCTATGTAGCATATAATAAAGTAGAAGTCTCCTTTACTGTGTAACCGAGCCCCAAACCAAGCACACACACATCACAATTTGATGTTATTTAGCTGAATTCCATCATAGAGTAAATTCACCTCATAGCCAGATAGGTCCCCTTTTAACATATCCCAAACATTGTAGCACCAAATCCAGTCTGTGGCCATGCACCTTCGAACACTTCTGATTTTCAACACAGCTATATCTGTATACAAGGGTCCTTCTCCATTCCTGTGCTGGACTCCCCAAAAGTTGTTTTGTCACAAGAGGTGTCCACTATTCGTGAGCACCAGACATAGGGGCAAATTCACTAAGCCGCGAAGCGCCGAACGCTAGCGTTAATTCGCTAGCGTTTGGCATTTTCGCTACTGCGCAAATTCACTAACGAACGCTGGCGTAGTTTCGCTAGTGTTACTTCGCAACCTTACGCCAGGGGAAGTTTCGCTAGCGACGAAATTACGCAAATTCACTAACTTGCGCAGTGTACTGAACGCTACCTTTTACGCTAGACTTCCTTCGCCACCTCAGACCTGGCGAAGCGCAATAGAGTAGATAGGGATTGTTTAAAGTAAAAAAATTTTCTAAGTCCCAAAAAACGCTGGCGTGTTTTCTACATGATGGATGATAGGCTGAAAAAGATCGAAAAATTTTTGGGGCTCCCCTTCCTCCCCCCTACATTTCCTGACTCATAGCAACTTACCTAGACAGTGGGCACATGTGTAGGGCAAAATAAAATTTTATTTGCTGATTTGAAGGTTTTCTAGGCATTTGTAGTACAGATACGTGTTCCTCCATTGAAATTTGAATTTCGCGCCGTATGCAAATTAGCCTTCGCTAGCGTAACTTCGCTTTATATAGCGAATCAACGCTAGCGCAACTTCGCAACCTTACGCTACCCCTGTGCGCAACTTCGGATTTTAGTGAATTTGCGGAGCCCTGGCGAAACTACGCCTGGCGCAACTTCGCATCTTAGTGAATTTGCCCCATAAAGAGAACAGAGCAGGGCCTTTGTTTGCAGACTCAGCTGTGTTGAAGTATTCTGCCCATACAGTATAATCCAATATTTTCTAGTACAGGTATGGGACCCATTATCCAGAATGCTTGGGATTTGGGGTTTTCTGGATAATGGATCTTTCTGTAATTCGATCTTCATACCTTAAATCTATTAGAAAATTGTGTAAACATGAAACATACCCAATAGGCTGGTTTTGCTTCCAATAAGCATTAATTGTATCTTAGTTTGGATCAGGTACATGGTACTGTTTTATTATTAAAAAGAAAAAGGAAATCATTTTAAAAAATGCGGATAATTTGAATCAAATGAAGTCCACGTGAGACAGCCTTTCCATAATTCAGAGCTTTCTGGATAACGAGTTTCCGGATAACGCATCCCATACCTGTACTGTACTTTGGGAGGTCCATTTATTAAAGGTCAAATTTTAAGTGGAATTAGAGCTTTTTGAAACCACTATTAAACTCTTTTTCTCTAAAACCGCAAATGCCATGAAAGTTATGAAAAGATCTGAATATAAAAATTATCAATAGTAAAAAATGCTAAAGATAAAGTACTTCACAATACTCTACTCTAAAAGCTCAAGTTTTTCGAACAATTACTAGAGAAAAAATCCAAAAACCTCTAAAATTCTGTATCGGTGCAGCTTTCATTGACTTTTATAGGACCTCAACTGGTTTTACTTGGCAAAGTTTTGCATTAGAGTTTTTTGTGTATTCGGATTTTTTGCAGTTTTGACACATAATAATATTCCGGAAAAGGCACAGTGTTTTTTCCCCCACAACTTTTTTGGATTTCATGGCGTCAAAAAGGATGACCCCCAAAAGTTGCAGTTTAAAAAAAATGGGCCCTGTGGTATATTTGGAAACATACAAGGGAAATGAGCCTTATTCAACCATTATGTATGTTTCCGTTCAATTAGCCTGCACTATATTCTGCTGCAAGTGTGTTGCTTTTTGAATTATTTCAGTAGCAAGACAGATGTTAATTTAGTATTTGTTTGAAGGTCAAGTTTATTTTACGTTATATGGAGATGGAAGTAGTAAGAAGCCTGATAAATATCTCCAAATCCCTTCTGAATATTAATGGGGAATACAATATATAATCCTGACTCCTTTGTGAACTTCATTCTGTAGAAATATGTAGAGGTGTGGGACAAATCCAAGGCAGCAACTGGACTGCAAAACTTCTTTATTGGGGATAGAGGTACACAACATGTTTCGGGCAGCGCCCTTTGTCAAGTATGAAGTGAACTTCATGTCATGTGTGTTATTTCATTCATAAGATGTATTTAGAATCAGGGTAGGGCAGAGACGTCATTTAACCCACACCTTGAGCAGCAATTTTGCCCCTTGGGGGAATATACAGGCATACATATGTGTATTTAAAGGAGAAGGAAAGGTTAAAACTAAGTAAGCTTTATCAGAAAGGTCTATATAAATACACTAGTAAACCTCAAAGTAATGCTGTCAGAATCCTCTGTCAAAAGAATATTAGCATTTCTTTCCTTCTATTTACTGATGGGCGAATTTATTCGCAGAGTCGCGAATTTGCGCGATTCGCCGCCGGCAAATAATCCTCACCATAAAATCAGGTCCTGTTGGGGACACCATATATTTTTTTTTAATATCAGTATCCCTTTAAAGCGAAAAAATTTCCCCCACAGGCTCACACAGTCTTCTCTCATTTTAAGATTTAAAGAAATATATCCATGCTACTAGCCTTGTATTGGGGCTTATCACACAAATGTAGATTCATTGCTTTGGCAAAGTCAGTATATGAGCAAATTTCTTACGCCACATATAGTATCATTGCTGTTTTAGAAGAAAGTCATTATTACTGGATTAAAAAACTAAATTATTTAGGGATTTTAATGCAATCTGTGATTAGCACATTTTGCTATGAACAGGCCGGACTCTGACTGCAGCTTGGGCTGAACTGCCAGGTTTGATCTGAAATCTTGTAATTTCAGGCTAGAAATTGGCAGTCAGTTGCAAAAAAAAAAAAACGAGAGATATAAAGTGCTTTTGGAGAGCCAGACAGTCTGTTTAGTAGCTGAAAAATATTAGAACCAAAATCTACTTATGATCCAGCAAGACCAAACTATGCAGTAAAGCATTATCATATAGATGATACTAGTCATTTCTGTAGAATAAATTCTGCACATGAAGGGCTTGTAAAGAAAAAAAAAAGTTATATGCCATGTTGGACGGCAGTAACAACATGGTATGGGCCAAGCTGTGATTTGATTAACACAGTATTTGCCAATCTTTCCATAGGATGCCAGGCTGAATATTATGGGGCACATATACTTAGCTCGCATTAGAATAAAAATGACTTCGAATTTCGAAGTTTTTTTTTGGCTACTTCGACCATCAAATTGGCTACTTCGACCTTCGACTTCGAATCGAACGGTTCGAACTAAAAATCGTTCGACTATTTGACCAGTACTGTCTCTTTAAAAAAAACTTCGACCACCTACTTCGCCACCTAAAACCTACCGAGCACCAATGTTAGCCTATGGGGAAGGTCCCCATAGGCTTTCCTAGCTTTTTTTGATCAAAGGAAAATCGTTCGATCGATGGATTAAAATCCTTCGATTGTTCAATCGAAGGAAATACAGTAAATCTCTCAACTTCAAAATTCGAAGTCGAAGGATTTTACTTCAGCGGTCGAATATCGAGGATTAATTAACCCTCGATATTAGACCAATAGTAAATGTGCCCCTAAGTGTGTGTGGGAGTTCTGCACATACAACACATTTGCCACAAGCAAACATTTTATTCTGTTATAGATAATTCTAAGACAAGCAGCATATTTGTCTATCATTTTATAAAAGATTCCCTATGAAATGAAATACTACAATGGACACATTATCCTGTATGCAATGTATCGCAAAGGATTCTCCATTTTGCTGGAACGATCAATAAAAAAAAAAAAGAATAAAAACCAAACAAACACAAATGTATTGTAGAAGTCATACCTAGAACTGGAAAGATGTTGGCACCAAGCAGCAAAAAAATTGACCCTAACCCATCTCCTCCCAATCCACAAACAACACAAAACTGCCTGGCACTTCTGTTTATAGACCCACCCATATCTGATGTCACAAATGGGGCAGGACAGCTAAGTGCCTTTAAATAGCCGCTGCCAGAAGAAGAAGCCAGCACAAGAGAGTGGAAGGAACCTGAACCCACCTGCAACCGGCAAACTGTGTGCGGAAGTCAGCCCGAACCCGTTCAATCTGCGGGTTTTGGGCTGGCTAAAAATCACTATTGCAGACAAACTTGTAAAGCATTTCTGGTCTCCAGTTTTCATATGAGAAATTATTACATTAAATAGAGAGAGTCCAGAGAAGAGAAGCTAATAATGAGTAGGGAAACCTCAGTTATGAAGAAAGGCTGGCCAGTTTGGGATTGTTTACATTGGAGAAAAGGTGCTGCTAAACTCATGGTATGATCCAGATGGATAAATACATAATAGAACATTACAATAAACTCTGCCTCTCTTTTGGACATGAAAGCATCCCTTGAGATTAGACAAGAGGAGGTTTCATCTTAAGGTATTTAAAGAGTTACTTGCCACACAGTAATTTAAAAATAGTTCAATTACTTTTTAGCAAGTAAGGAAATACAAGGCAACTGATAGTAATACTCTTTTTGTTGATTCAGGGACTGATCCAGTTGCACTTTAGGAGTCAGGAAGGATTTTCCCACTTCTGAAACAAACTGGAAACAGCTTTAAATAGTAGGACCTACATGAGCAAGCCGCTGAACTTGATGAACATATATCTTTTTTAAACCTCTCTTGGCAACAGTCATGGATTTTTTCCAATCCAGCTGTTGAATTGTACTGTACTGCCATGTCCTTTAAAGGCCCTAACATTCTTTCCACCCCAGGACTTGTCAGTATACCATCAGAGCATATTAAACATCTGGATATTTGCTGATAAGCCTCATATGTGTTCCTTGGCAGTACACTTCAGATTTCCCATTTATAACAAGTACTGTAATTTTCCCAAAACATTACTCATTGATGATTACAGAAGTCATAAAAATGGGACACACACTCCCCCAATTCAGACACATGATAATAGATCATGTGCCTGCCCCCAAGAGAGGAGGCAACAGAGACTTACTACTATTAAGAAAAGAGAGTATGTGGATTTTCACTTTGGACACACTGGCCCCCAAGGGGTTAAATGAGATTTTACCTATGTCTCCTTTCTACTAGTATTCATGGGCCCAAGGATAATATCAGATCTGTGGTGGGGGGCCACAACAGACTACTACACGAAATAAGTCTTAGTGTATCTACATAGAATCTGTTTCCTTACAAGGATTAACACTTTTGCTACAGAAGGACTATATGGCTATTATGTACTCATTAGAAACTGAGTGTTCTCATGTTACCATTTCTTGTTAATATGTTGCGAATGTTCAAATGGGAAGTTATCACATGGTTGCTTTTGTTTTTATTCTTCACAGTTTTTACCACACCCAGCCTGCAAGGGCCTTTTGTCACCGTGGACAGGCTCCGATTACCTGGAGGTACCGAAGGGATAGCAGTCTTTTACAGGTAGGCCTCGGACAGGGAAGACGTTGTCCAGATGCTGTATACCCCTAAGATTCCTCAAGCGATATTATAATGCACAGGCGCTAGCTCTATTCCCTACTTCCAATTAGGTTAAGCGTTCTGAATGTTGTTGCCAATGGGTCTCCTATAGTTTATTAAATGACTAGCTTCCATACGAGAAAGCGCAAATAGGTGCGAGGGGGGTGGGCGTTTTGTCTCACTCCTTCTCTGGCACCTGTGCGCTATACGTTTATGGAAATATATACCAAGATACTCAAACTTCGTGGCATACGAGCAAGCGCAAATAGGTGCGAGTGGGGTGGGCGCTTTGTCTCACTCCTTCTCTGGCACCTGTGCGCTACACGCTTATGGGAAAATACACCTAGATATTCAGACCCTGTGTCGCTAGTACTCACAGCCCGGTGAGTGACATCTGCACCGCATGGAGGCGGGGCCTCCTTATGACACGCACGGGGAGATCGGTACGCACCGGTAGTGAGCTGGGTCTCAGCTTCGCTCAATGGAACACGCCTCCTGCCTTCAGAGGCGACAGAGCTCCTTTCTCTCTGCTATCCTCGGTTCTCCCTGGGTAAGTGGCGAATTTGATTTTAAAACAGCACCACAACATATGGGCTGCATCATAGCACTGTTTGAGTATTATAAGAGCACTTGCATGGCCGCAGAGTAAGTCACATATGCACTCAAATATCCACTTACATAGAAATAGCGGCTGTTGAGTAAAACTTTTTTATGCACCACTAATTAGTGACGCATCCAAGCTCTGATGACGTCACAAGCTGATGTTTGGCGCCTTTTTTTGTTTAAATAGATTGTCACTGGCACTGTGTATTTCACCTGAGGAAGGCTCTAGTATTAGAGCCGAAACGTCGTAATAAAATTTTTCTTTTTTTCATCTTTACAAGCCCTGTGAGTGCGGTTTTTTTTCAAGATTGCTTTGTATTTACCATTTGTAATCTGCACCCAGGCAGTCGGCCTTGATTTGTTGAGTGCTCCAGCCTGACGAGTTTTGTATTCTGGAACCGTCTCTGCCCAGTGCACTTACTGGTTGGCTTCGGTTCTATCTGGCAGCACCTATTTTTATTGATTTTTGTTTTGCACAGTTACATGCTTTATGAGATGTAGTGGAACACAGGATTTCCAATCTTCACAAGCCCCATAACTTTTTTCCTCTTTGGAACGGAATATGGAAAGCTCTATTACTAATATAGAGGTGGACACTGTTGGAGAACACACTTTTTCTCTTGAGGACGCAGAGAGGATTTTGTCCGGTGAACTTCCTGAAACAGAGGCTTCTGGTAGGACCCCTCGGGACTTGTACCATAATCTATTAAACTTAAAAAAGAGGGAGGTAGATTTGTTGTTACATGGTACCTACCTATCTAGCTACCATAGACAGAAAATTATCCCTAGGGGTTTTAGAGTCAGGAATGTTCCCACACTAGGCCGGTCCAACGTGGATTTTTGCAGCAAGTGGTGTAAAATTCTTAATAAATGTTCATTCGATTTACTGCTTTTAGTAATCGAATTCGTTGGTAACGACTTGAAGCATACCCAAAATGAGATAATTGATTTTGAAACCAAACATTTGCTGCAGATATCCCAGGACAAATCAATAGATTGGGTAAAAAATATTGAAACCAACCTTATCAAATACAAACAAGAGTTAATATCCTTTAAGGAAAGGAAACTAGTAACAGTCAAGGAGGACTACAAACAAAAAAGAGTTTACAGGTGGTTATTGGGCCTATCGGATGACAACAGGAGGAGACCTTCCCGTAGTTATAAACCTACAACTTTGACCACAGTAGACAGTTCAGGGGACTCAACTGACTCTGACCAAGGTTTCCCTACCACTTCCACACAGCCTTTTTTAGGGGGTACCCCAACTCCCTCCACTCAGCCGACAGGTACAGAGAGGGGAGGAGCAAAAAAACCAGGAGGGGAGGTAAGAAACATCGCAGGCAAACCACCAAGAAGGGGGAGGAGCAAATAGTGGTGAATTTATCCCAACATCTATTGACTATGGGGGAATCCAAATTATTGAACAGAGGATTAAAATTTGTTCCTACTAACCACTCAATACCTTTTGAAGTCCATAAAGACATCCATAGATTTAAAAGACAACTAAAATTGCGGGACCATTTTAAGGACAAAGACTTAGGACCCCCCATCCCTTTTAGGGGCAAAAGCACCTTTGAACCCCCCAACACAGCCCCTGCTATTTCGATTTTCACTCAGTTGTTGACCAATGACTCTAAGGTGATACACCAGCATAAGGGCAAGTTTTTCTCCAATTTGTCCAGTATTGAAAGAGAGGCCCTAAAATCCCTAAAGGAGGACAAGGAACTTATCATAAGACAGGCTGATAAAGGAGGGGCCATTGTCTTACTTGACAAATCATACTATGTAAAGGAACTACAAGAGCAACTGTCAGATAACAAAACCTATACCCCCCTCAGAGGGGACCCCACTACACTATACAAAAACAAATTGGATTCCCTGATAAAGGCAGGTGTATCAGCAGGGTGGATTGATATCAATACTAGCAACTTTCTAACCACTAATCATCCCAGGACACCCTTTATATACACTTTGCCTAAAATACATAAATCCCTGTCTGAACCCCCTGGTCGTCCAATCATCTCGGCAATAGGCTCACTATTCCAACCAGTGGCCCAATATTTAGACTCTTTTTTACAACCCTTGGTGCAGAGGATGGGTTCCTATGTAAAAGACACCACACATTTGATTTCCTTATTGAAGGGGGTAAGGGTACCAACAGGCTGTATACTGGTGACAATGGATGTCTCTAGTTTATACACGGTGATCCCTCATAATAGTGGGATTGAGGTGTGTAGAGAGGCCTTACGAAGATCCCACCAGGGATCACCCCCCATTGAATTCTTGATATCCTTACTCGACTTGGTCTTGACACACAACTATTTCTCCTTCAACGATGCTTTCTTCTTGCAGGTGTCAGGGACAGCTATGGGATCAAATGTAGCTCCCTCTTTTGCCAATCTTTTCATGCAAACATATGAGGAACAATACTTACTCCCCTTGGGTGGTACAAGGATCACATTTTACAAACGCTATATTGACGATCTGCTAATACTGTGGCAGGGAACGGAGGGCGAATTGTTTGATTTTCACAAATCCCTAAATTACATAATTTCTCCTATTAGGCTGACAATGGCTCATGACACACAAAAAATAAACTATTTAGATCTAAGTATCTATGTAGAGGACCATCAGTTGCTTACCACGCTGTATAGAAAGCCTACGGATAGAATTAGTTTGATCCAAGCCCAGTCCCACCATCCGCCGCATATGTCCCGGGGGGTTCTGTACTCGCAATTCCTGAGAGTTATCAGAAACAATTCTAATCGGGCTACGGCAGAACTTCAACTGACTGACTTAGCTTGCCAGTTTGCCTCCAGGGGCTATGATGATACCCTGATCAATGAGCAATTGGAGAGGGCACGGGCCCACACTCAGGAGGACCTCATACAGGAACAGGTGAAGTCGCCCAAAGATGGCTCGGATTCTATTTTTGTTACAGAATGGACGGATGCCAGTCCACAGATCAAGAAAGCTTTGAAGGATAGATGGGAAATAGTAAAGACAGAGGGAGACCTACCCTTCTATGGCAAGAAGGAACCTATGGTAGCCTACAGGAGGGGGCGCAATCTAAGCGATATGTTGGTGACAAAGAACCTGACTAAGACTTCCAATACAGGGGCTACCTGGTTGAATCAACCACTCAAATCTGGATGCTATAAATGTGCCAGTTGTTTGACATGCGGAGGTATGTCCCAAGGCACCTATTTCACACACCCAAGGACTGGGGTAAAGTACAGAATACAGCACAGAGTGACTTGTACGACAGACCATATTGTGTACATGGCTTGGTGCCCTTGTGGATTGCACTACGTAGGTAAAGCTTCCACTACATACCGGGAGCGAATGAACAATCATCGAAGCGCCATCAGGAGTGCCCTTGCCACAGGAAAGGTGGAACAACCAGTCCCTAGGCATTGGTTAAAAATGGGACACACACTCCCCCAATTCAGACACATGATAATAGATCATGTGCCTGCCCCCAAGAGAGGAGGCAACAGAGACTTACTACTATTAAGAAAAGAGAGTATGTGGATTTTCACTTTGGACACACTGGCCCCCAAGGGGTTAAATGAGATTTTACCTATGTCTCCTTTCTACTAGTATTCATGGGCCCAAGGATAATATCAGGTCTGTGGTGGGGGGCCACAACAGACTACTACACGAAATAAGTCTTAGTGTATCTACATAGAATCTGTTTCCTTACAAGGATTAACACTTTTGCTACAGAAGGACTATATGGCTATTATGTACTCATTAGAAACTGAGTGTTCTCATGTTACCATTTCTTGTTAATATGTTGCGAATGTTCAAATGGGAAGTTATCACATGGTTGCTTTTGTTTTTATTCTTCACAGTTTTTACCACACCCAGCCTGCAAGGGCCTTTTGTCACCGTGGACAGGCTCCGATTACCTGGAGGTACCGAAGGGATAGCAGTCTTTTACAGGTAGGCCTCGGACAGGGAAGACGTTGTCCAGATGCTGTATACCCCTAAGATTCCTCAAGCGATATTATAATGCACAGGCGCTAGCTCTCTCTGAATGGTGTTGCCAATGGGTCTCCTATAGTTTATTAAATGACTAGCTGCCATACGAGAAAGCGCAAATAGGTGCGAGGGGGGTGGGCGTTTTGTCTCACTCCTTCTCTGGCACCTGTGCGCTACACGCTTATGGGAAAATACACCTAGATATTCAGACCCTGTGTCGCTAGTACTCACAGCCCGGTGAGTGACATCTGCACCACATGGAGGCGGGGCCTCCTTATGACACGCACGGGGAGATCGGTACGCACCGGTAGTGAGCTCGTGCCAGAGCTAAGCGGCGCATCGGAAGGACAGGTGAAGGGGTCTCAGCTTCGCTCAATGGAACACGCCTCCTGCCTTCAGAGGCGACAGAGCTCCTTTCTCTCTGCTATCCTCGGTTCTCCCTGGGTAAGTGGCGAATTTGATTTTAAAACAGCACCACAACATATGGGCTGCATCATAGCACTGTTTGAGTATTATAAGAGCACTTGCATGGCCGCAGAGTAAGTCACATATGCACTCAAATATCCACTTACATAGAAATAGCGGCTGTTGAGTAAAACTGTTTTATGCACCACTAATTAGTGACGCATCCAAGCTCTGATGACGTCACAAGCTGATGTTTGGCGCCTTTTTTTGTTTAAATAGATTGTCACTGGCACTGTGTATTTCACCTGAGGAAGGCTCTAGTATTAGAGCCGAAACGTCGTAATAAAATTTTTCTTTTTTTCATCTTTACAAGCCCTGCGAGTGCGGTTTTTTTTCAAGATTGCTTTATATATATATATATATATATATATATATATATATATATATATATATATATATATATATTGTAAGCTGCGGGATCCATAACAGACACTTTTCTTCTCTTTAAGACATTTTATTTGCACACAGGGGTGACCCTTTCAGGATACAAAATAAATCATAAAAATAAATCCTGCCCACTGGGCTCTACCTTCACACATGAAGAGTTCCCTTACTAAACTGGGCCCCTTGTGGACTACCAGTAAGCAAACACATAAGTAGGGGTCACCCCTGTACTCACAAATCTTCTGGGGGATTGCTCAGCCTCCTGGCTTTTCTCAGTCAGACAGACAGACCCTCTGTCACTTGGTCTCCTCTCTCTGCACCTTGCAGTAGCAAATGGCACCCCCAGCCCCTCTGGAAGTTCCTCACACAGGCAGTATCCTTCCTGCTCTGAGAGAGACCTTCCTAACAGCCTCACTAGAACTAAATACCTTTCCACAGGACAGCCTTCCTGTGGAAGGTGAGCACCAATCTGTGAGCTGGACTACCGGATTGGAGTACCTGGCTTGCCTGTTCTTTCCAGAATACTCCAGCTTCCAGGACCTGGCCACCAAAGCCTTTAAACAGAGAACATAGTCTCTGTCTATTAACACCCATATTGGTGCCTACCTCTCCCACTATGGAGATCTTAAAGAGAAAACACACCTTTTCCCACATTGTTTTGTTCACTCTACCACATATCCCCCTCCTCTGCTTCAGCCCGTAGGTTTGAGCACAACAAGCCATCCCATAGCTTTCTTGCTCTAGGGACTTGATCATCATGGGGGTTTTCTGACCTTTTGAGTTTAGGTCCATACACATTTGCTCACTTAAAGTGGAACTTGGAGCAAAAACCTTTTTACTCCCCATTACCTCATCAGTACTTCCAGTCTGGCTTAGAAGACCAAAGGGCATGGTTGGAATTCCTACACTTTGGGATACCTGTCCTAGGGGTACATTTTTCCTACTTAGTGTCACCCACAGCAAGTTAAAGTCTCCTTTCAGTAACATCATTGGCATCACATTAATCGTACATTTTTGTTGCAACACAACTAGATCTGAAACCTGCAAAGAAAATTTGGTAGACAAAAAAACATTACAACTACAGTCTCTAAACTGTTCCTTTGCAGTACGTTTGGCATGTATTTCAATGTTCTTGTGATAGTTGTTTGTCATTCCATCTGGATCTTTAACCTCAGAAAGTTCATTGTTAGTTTCACCACTATGCTTATCTCTTAGATTGGAAAACACTTCCCTTTCTGGGTCACAACACAGTAAACCTTCCTCTGAGGTCTCTGAAGCATCTCTGGTCTGTCCCACAGCACCAGTAAAATGGTCATCAGAATCCATAGGAGTATTGAGTGACTCCACATGACAAACTGGGCTTTCTGTCCCAAAGTCTCTCAGTATTGTACTTTGTGGTATTTTCACTCCTGTAAGCTTAACATCAAAGCACTTTTCTTTGTATGTACTTGATCCATCTCCAGATAACTTTGTTGGCTCACCAAAATGTGAAGCTTTACAATTAGGTACACCTGCTTCTTTAAGCTTAGGACATTGTGCAACTGCACTCCCTTGCAGTTGGTCAGCGAAGCTTACAACTACTTTCAGCTCATGGTTAACTCCCCTTTCAGGTTTCTGATTCTCCAACAAGGCATTAGTATCTTTTAACTTGTTCTGTAGAAACTGCTCCTTTAACATCTGAATCTCTGTATCCTTCTTACAGACTTTAAGTTGTAAACACTCCTTCTGTTGGAGTAACGTGATTTGGTGTTGTTTCTCCTGCAACACCTCATCCTGTAACATGCAAAGTCTTTGCTGCAGAGAATCTATCTCAGCCTTAAACTCAAAGTTCTGATCCTTCAGATACTTCTAATTGAGTGGCTGTTAGTTGGGCCTGAAGCTGCTCCATAGATTTGGCCTGTACCTGTATGCAATTCTCCAGATCTGCTTTCTGGGCTTTCATATCACATAGCTGTTTCTCCAGCAGCCCGTGTGACTCGGAAAGGTCATCCAACAATAACTTCAATGTTGCTCTTTCTGCAGTGTCTCTTCTCAACTGTTCCTGCAGACTCCTTTCGCCATCAGCCAATAGGTCCTTGGCATCAGTCAATTCTGTACATTGCCATTGCAAATTTACTACCTGTCTGTGCAGTGCTGCATTTGCCTGGGCTAATTCCGTACACTTTTGCTCTCTCACAACAGTCTCGTTGTGAAGGTTTGAGGCCTCAGCAAGCCTCTTTGTCAGGTCAGTGACCTTCTTCTGTAACACAGTTATGAATTTACTTTTACCCTCTGACTCCAGGGCATTATTCCCAATCTCTGAAGCCAGGCTCCACTTTAGAGACTGGATTTCTCTTTCCAGATCAAGGACCTTTACAGAGTGTACTTCTTTAAGTGTCACTCCCTCTCTTTGGCACTGTTCAAGCTGGCTTTCTTTCTTTTTAAAAGCCTTGGCCAGTTCAGCATACATCATTTTCAACTTTTCAATGTATTTTACCTGCTCAGGCTGATCGCTCCTTTCAGCCTCTTTTACCACAACTTTTGTGGGCACTCCAGCTGCAGACTTTACCTCTTTTGCTTTGTATGCAGTAGAAGCACCAACCTCCCGAGAGGCTACAGCAAATTCCCGCTCTATAACTGGTACACTCCCCACCACAGATTCACTCTCACGATTTGTCAACACCGTTACCAGTGGGAGTAGGGATGCCACCATCTTGTTCTCCTTGCCATCACATTGCAAGATGTAGGTTACCAGTTCAGGGCACAACACTTTTTCCATAAGCACTTGGTTAAACTTAAAGGTATTGGTGAGGTGCATGAAACACAGGAGTATGCTTTCTGTTGACTCCTTGTCAGGATGGCTTAACCTTTGTGACAACTCTGGCAAAGCTCCATCAATGCAATGAAACTCACTGGGCTGAATTTCTTGTAAACACTTGGCAGCCATGGCTAGAGCATTTCTCTGTGCTTGGATGCTGAAGGACTCTAAGTCATAGAAACAGTCACCCAGTTCACCAGTCTGTAATATGGCCCTGCCATGTGTATGAGACATAATCTCAAGGATAGCAAAAGCTTGTTCTACCAGATCCAAGTTTCTTACACATTGTACCTCTTCCAGTAATATGGGAACTGCATCAACTACTACTTCAGAAGAGACAGGAAACTTTTCCAAAACACATTTTAATGCTTGGCAGGCAAAGTTCATCATATCAAAATTATGTTTCATTCCCAGCAGTTTTATAAGTGCAGACACAACACTCTTTATTGGAAACTCTGGTAAATACTTTGCAGTCCCTTCTTGTAACCACTGAACCATTTCAATGAGGCACTGCAGCTTCTGACTCTCACTGTCAGTTTTTACTCTATTTAACCATTGCTGCACCTGGAAGTTTGCTTTAGTGTTAATTTCCTTGGGCTGTGAACTAACCACTTTAGCTGCACAATTTTCACCTTGACACGGACATATTTTGCATGAATCACATTTATTGCCATCTCCAAGCAATGCAAAGTCTATGCCCCATGTTTGTTTAACACCAACAGCATTTTTAAGTTTAGGCACACAATTCATATTATTTTGTGGTAAACATTTTCCAGCAGCATAACTTTGATTTCCCAAACTTTCCTCTTGTTTAGGACACACATTCAGCAAACACTTTGCTTTCACAGAACCTTTTCTGCTTTTCTTGCCCATTTCTGCACTGTGAGCACTGCATATACAAGCTGAATCAATTAGCCACTTTAATTAACCTGCACCTGTGAGCAGACTTTCAGCAGCAGCTTCTGAACCACAGAGCAATGATTCAAACACACTTTTTCCAGGACTTTTAACACTTGTTTTAGGCCAAATCCACTTTACACAGTCCACAGCAACTGCAGCACACAATATGGGTACTTTAAACTCACGGTACACGGTTTCCCAACTTCACTGTTTTTGGTGAACCTTTAACCTCGCCTTTAAGATGGTGTCTGTCACTTTAAATTTTCAAAGTTTGCTTTTCCTAACAAAATTCTGCCCTTTGCATGCCTCCACCATTTGTAAGCTGCGGGATCCATAACAGACACTTTTCTTCTCTTTAAGACATTTTATTTACACACAGGGGTGACCATTTCAGGATACAAAATAAATCATAAAAATAAATCCTGCCCACTGGGCTCTACCTTTACACATGCAGAGTTCCCTTACTAAACTGGGCCCCTTGTGGACTACCAGTAAGCAAACACATAAGTAGGGGGTCACCCCTGTACTCACGAATCTCCTGAGGGATTGCTCAGCCTCCTGGCTTTTCTCAGTCAGACAGACAGACCCTCTGTCACTTGGTCTCCTCTCTCTGCACCTTGCAGTGGCAAATGGCACCCCCTCTGGGAGTTCCTCACACAGGCAGTATCCTTCCTGCTCTGAGTCCTGCTCTGAGAGAGACCTTCCTAACAGCCTAACAGTAAGCAATGAAAATCGAGATTTGTTCTTACTTACAGTATGCACAATGGTGGTCTTCTGGTCTTTCTGAATTAGATATCTGTGCTCTGTTTATGAGTTCATTTCATCAGCGCTTCATTAGTAAGTTGAGATAGGGGGTAAGGACAGTGGACACCTGTGTCTTCTGACTCTATGCTCTACTCCTCACAGCAGATTTATAATTCAGCACTAGATGACAGGACAGCATTCCCCGGGGGCAAGAACTTGTAAAATGAGTGCTAAGAATTGTGTTCTTACACCCTGAGAAAAAGTAAACAAGCACCGAGGGATCGACTTTAGCTGCCCTGCTATATGTTATCTGCGTCTTAACATTTCCATGGTAAATCCTTTTGCTATACATTTGTTGTACCCTGGTGAATGCAGGTCTGCCTATGGCAAATCCTGTATAAACTACTGATACAATAATCAATATTAATTTTATATCTACATATATATATATATATATATATATATATATATATATATATATATGTATATATATATATATATATATATATATATATATATATATATATATATAAAATTATGCTGTATATATAATATTTATAGTTGTATTCTGCATTTGAAATATATCGAATGAGAGGAAATAGCAAGGAAAACACTACTGACCTTGGAAAATAGCCTTGATTCCAAAGCTGCAGACATCACCCTCATAAACAAACTTTATAGGAACAACAGCCTTAATCCTATCAATCCACACAACACTCCCAACATAGGGTACAAGAAATTTGCACTTGCAAGCCAGTTGTTCCAACAGAGTTTGCTTATTATGGATACATTACCCTGGCAGTAGAGGATATAGGAACTTCAAATATGGACTTAGTATTGACCGAAGTAAGGTACCGGGAAAGTCCTTTCTTGGTGTTGGTAGACATCACCATTAGACAGACACCAGTCTTCTCAGGATTGTTATGACTCCTACAATAAGTAGGAGCAATAGCACATAAGGAGATTGCAGGAATTTTGGCCAACTTGTGAAGTGGTACCAAAACACTACAAACCCCCCCCCCCATTCATCTCCAGCAAACGGCTAAAAAACAATCAGCTGATTGTAACAAGTGCTTTTACAAGAATTTTCAGGGGATGAAAGCAATTTTGGGGTGTTTTAGCCCTGCCTTTTTACCTACTAAAAATTGAGGGAGCGCAATAACCCCTGAAATCTCTCTACCCTTAAGGTTACTGTGTATGGGCGGTGAATGTATATGAAAGACTAATTGCACAATGATTGATCACTGAATTAATTCCAAGTCATCACATGGGACATTTCATTTCTCCTTCTCAGCTGTGTATGAGATCCAGGCACTAGATTTATTTAATTGGTAAATTGTAATATATATATAGTGAATAAATTACCCCCTCTTGTAAAATATAAGGATATTATATGTTACCGAGGAGTTTCATGGCCATATAAAAACACGAGGAACTCCGAGGTAACTTCTAATATCCTCATATTTTACAACTGGGGGTACTTTATTTATTATAATACACATATTTCAGTGAGTCATGTGACTGAAATGACATCAGAACTCACCGTTTATAACTGATGACATCAGAACTCACCGTTTATAAGGATAGAATTTACAAGATATTCATGGCTTTTGTGTATTATAAAGTAATATTCTCCTGCATAAGCAAAAACATTCTCTGCTTGTTAAACTTGATTTATTCACTTTTGAACTGTATTTTGGCTTGGTGCTGTTTTTGTGTATATAGAAAAAGGAACACTCAGCTCAGTATATTTCCTTGAAGCCTTTCCTTTCAACCTCTAACTCTGCAAAAAGTCCTCTTTATAAATCAGTTCCTAGCTGCAGTATAATGTATCTGCGGATTCAGATGTTTCTTTCATTCATTTATAATTGGCAAAATCTGTCACAGTTTATCAGGGAATTTCCGATCATTCATCAGTGTTTGTATTAAATGTAGGAGAGAATTTCTAGCGCATTGGGGGGGGGGGTGATCCACATTGGCAGAAAATACTTTGCAATATTGTTTTTTCATTTTGTTATGTGATATAAAAACATGAAAAATCAATCAGTGCTTGTGTTTCCTGGCTGTTAAGGTATTCAGACGGTCAGATGCTGTACATGCTGGGGCAGATTTATCAAGGGTCGAATTTCGAAGTAAAAAATACTTCCAAATTCGACCATCGAATTAAAATACTTTGAATATCGAAGTCGAAGGATTTTTCACCGAATTTGGCAATTGAATGATCAAAGTAAAATCGGTCAATCGTACGATTAAATCGTTCGAATCGAACGATTCGAACAATTTCAGCGATCGATCGAAGGATTCTCCTTCGACCTCTAAAGACATAGAAAAATGTTGTAGAAGGTCCCCATAGGCTAACATAGCACTTCGGCAGGTTTAATTTGGGGAAGTATTGAAGTCAAAGTTTTTTTTTAAAGAGACAGTACTTAGATTATCGCACTGTCAAATATTCAAACTATTTTTCCTTCTAAATGAAGTCGAAGTAAATTCGAAGTCGTAGTATCCTATTCGTTGGTCGAAGTATCCAAAAAATTACTTCAAATTTCGAATTTTTTTACTTCGAAAATTCCCTCGAATTCACTTCGACCCTTGATAAATCTGCCCCGCTGTGTCACTAGTAGAATTGATTTCTCTCTTCTATAAAAGTATCCCTTATAGATCCCTTATTTCCCTATAAAGTTAATAAATACATTTTAGCACATGATCCTTATCCTCTTCCCAAAACCATCTGTCCAACTAATAACACAACTCAATGAACTGTGAGCCTGGAATAATACATTGAAGATATATATGTATGACTTTCCACAAGTGTATACCAAGCTAAAATTTCATGTCTTTCAATTGGTTCCCAAACTGTACGGCAGCCCTCCCCTGCTGGGGCGTGGAGTAGTGGCAGAAAGGGTTCAGAGTAAGTTAGTCTCCAAGATATTTTTGGAACTATGGCTAAATGACTGATACGCTAACATTTTCCTTTATCTGTTACCTTGCTTTCATCTAAGAGTGGCCTAAATCAAAGGTCGGTCTTTCAAAGGGGGCTTGAACTAGTTTGAAGGTTAATGTATTTCAAACAGTTTCCTCCTCTGAAAAACAAATTGTTGAAATGAATAAAATTTAAATAATGAACTCAGTACCCTGCAGCCAAGCAATGAAAGTAGTAGTGAAAGGGGCAAGTCAGAAGTTATGACAGGCATTGTTGGTTCATAATCATAATCTTTTGTATTACAGGTATAGGACCCATTCACCCGGAAACCCTTTATCCAGAAAGATCCAAATTACTGAAAGGCCATCTCCCATTGACTCCATTTTATCCAAATAATCCACATTTTTCAAAATGATTTCCTTTTTCTCTGTAATAATAAAACAGTACATTTTACTTGATCCAAACAAAGATATAATTAATCCTTATTGGATGCAAAACCAGCCTATTGGGTTTATTGACACGATTTCTAGTAGGTTTGTGAAGATTCTCATTCATCCAGGTCATGGTATATCTATAGAAATAAGTCAAAGAGGCTAAGTTGAAAGAAAGGGAACATCTCAGAGGGGCCCTGAAGACATGTGGGTATCCAGATTGAGCTTTTGTGAAAACCGGTAGAAAAAGAAGCAACAACACCAAGACTACCGGTGAAGGTGGAAAACAGGGCAGGAAAAAGAACTTGGTCCTCCCATATGTAGCTGGGGTGTCGGAAAAACTTAGAAGGAGTTTTAAACCCAGCAACACCCCGAGGCAGCAACTAGTTCACCCAAAAAGACCCAACCCCAAAGCATAAGAAGAGTAACATTGTGTATGCAGTGCAGTGAGGAGTGCTCTGATTTGTATGTGAGAGAAACCAAACAACAGTTATACCAGCGTATGGCGCAGTACAGAAGAGTCAGCTCCTCTGGTCAGAACTCAGCTGTGTACCTGGATCTAAAAGAAAAAGGACACACGTTTGAAGACTGCCAAGTCCAGATTCTAGACCAGGAGAGTGATTGGTTCAAAAGAGGTGTTAAAGAAGCCATATATGTAAAAACGGAAAAAGCAAGTTTGAATAGAGGCAGGGGGTGCGACATCTATTGTCTGCCACATACAATGCTGTTTTGCCACCTCTGCCTGGAAGGTTTAATAACACATCAAAGCTCCAATCTTGCTAATACAATCAACACAACAAATTAAAGAATGAGGAGAGCACTTCTCAATAGCAAAAAAAACGCTCTGGTTGTGTTTATTTAGGGCTACTACACGACATGTTTCGGGTCATTACATACCCTTTCTCAAGTGTGAGAAAGGTATGTAATGACCCGAAACATGTCGTGTAGTAGCCCTAAATAAACACAACCACAGCGTTTTTTTTGCTATTGAGAAGTGCCCTCCTCATTCTTCAATTTGTTGCCGGATGTTGGGATAGCGGTGTACCCAATCGAGGATTTGATGCATTCTTTGACAAATTGAAAGGGCAGTGCGGAGAACGTTGTTTGCTTATAATACAATCAACACCTAATTTAATGACATCATTGTGGATTATGATGAACAGATTATGCTGATTGGAGCACCATTCCAGAAGATATATAGTGGAACAAGATCCTATGTACAAGTTGTTCTGGATTGATAAAACCAGTTGGATGACTGGTGAAACGTCATCAAGAAAAAGTCCAGTTGATCTGTCTTATTTCTATAGATTTCCTAGTAGACTTAAATTAGAAAGATCCAAATTACGGAAAGATCCCTTATCCAGAAAATCCCAGGTCCCAATCATTCTGGATAACAGGCCCCATACCTGTATTTTTTATTTTAACAGGTATGGGATTCATAATCTGTAAACCCATTATAAAGTAAATCACAAATTATGGGCAGTCTCCCATAGACTCCATTTTAAACAAATTATTCAAATGTTTAAAACTGTAATCTCTGTAATTATAGAACACCACCCTGTCAAAATAGCTAGATCATTAATCTTTATTGGAAGCAAAACAATCCTACTGGATTTATTTAATGTTTAAATGATTTTTAGCGGAGTTAAGGTATTGAGATCCAAATTACAGATAGTCCCCTTATCTGGCCTTTGGTCCCAAGCATTCTGGATATAACAGGTTCCATACCTGTATTATTAAAGCACCAACGTATTCTGAAACAGGTGCAAGAGAGCTTGCAATCCAAAACTATTTATGAATTGAAGTCAATTGATTCCCATCCCAGCATCTTCTTTTTCTTTTCCTTGTAGCTCTTTGTTTACTGTTGACATGTGTGTGTGGCTGTTAAACCTCTCCTGGAATCTGCTGTGAATGGTTTATACAGTTTGTTGACTCATAGTGAATGCAAAATCATCAGAGCAGCGACTCTGTATCCTTAAGAATTCTCCTGATAGTGAGCATTTCAGGGAAGAGAAATGATGCCTTGCGAAGTGTGAAAAGCTTTTTGTAGCGAGGTAAAAAGACATCATCCCCTCGTGAGATTGTAAGATTGAAAGCGTTTAGCTGGTGACGGCAGTTTCAGTTGAAGGTTTTTCTATTTAGATTATAAGCATTTAGGTTAGAGCCGATACCTGGGAACAACCACTGAGCGTCAGTCTGTAGACTGAACAAGGCCAATACCTAATGACAGAGCAAGGTTAGACGTACACAACTCCTTGGCCTACAGGGACAGCCTACAACCTAGAAAGTACAGGTATTTCAGCAGGCATGTGCTGAATCACATTATACACAACTAACATTGCAGTTTTATTGGGATCAGTCCTGTGCCGACGATGTGTAAATGTTTGTTTCAACCACATTAATGTTTATACCTAATTAAATTCATTTTATAAACATAAATGCTCCATATAGCATCTTTGTGCATTTATTTTATACATGTTTATCACACCTGGGTGTTTCCATGACAACTAGATGCAAGGCTAGTCATTTCTGACCAACAATGGTCTTCCTTCAGTAGAGTAATTTACATAAAAACATTCTGTCATGATTTTTATAATGTGGTTTTTATTTCTAAATTACATTATGGGCAGTTACCTATAGCAATCAATCAGTGATTAGCTTTTTGAAGCCAGCTGCAAGTAGAACAATGAATGCAGCAATTTGATTGGTTGACATGGGTTACTGCCCATGGGCAAATTTGCCCAGTGTTGATAAATGACCCCCACTGTTACTGATTCTTTAGGCTTAAGTATCATCAAGCACCAATTGTTATAGGCCACACTGGAACCTTGGATACTGCTCTCTTTGAGTTGTCAATAGGTATATTGTGCATTATTCATCTCATCAGACCGATAGGAATGGCCTTTGACGCAAGTACCATGAATGAATTAATGAATGATGCTATTTTGTGGATTAGATGCTAGAAGTAGAAGTGAAACAAGAAGATAGGGAGACAGGAATGAGATAAGGATGGCTTTTTAAGAATAGCCTTAAAACAGACTTCCAGCTATAGGGCAGCGGTCCTCAACCAGTCTTGTGAGCAACATGCTGCTCACCAACCTCTTGGATGTTGCTCCAAGTGACCCCAAAGCAGGTGATTATTTTGAATTTCAGACTTGGAGACAACTTTTGGTTGCATAAAAACCAGATGTTCTGTCAACTCCTGTAGGCTGCCAGTTCACATAGAGGCTACCACTACCCAATCACAGTGCTTATTTAGCACCCCCTGGGACTTATTAAAATGCTTGTATTGCTCCCCAACTCTTTTTACATAGGAATGTGGCTCATGGGTTAGAAAGTTTGGGGACTCCTGGCTTAGTGCATCAATAAGACTAGGGGTGATGTTTATACTATGGCTGAAACGATAAACACACCAGAGACAGAGAGCGAATTAATATAAACACAATTGTTTTCTGTTGGCTCATTTTTTAATTTTGACTTTGTTCATATTTGCAAAACAACCTAATGTTAACAAACCAGATCTGTATATTTGTTGGCCGAGGCACTGTTGAATTTGACTAACAAATAAAAACGATGCATATATTCTGCAGAAAAAAAATCAAGACACAATATCAGATGAATAAAACTGGGAAACTCTATGAATTAAGAGATTGAAAAATTATTGTAGACAGCAAGCTTGATGATGTCACTCCGCGCTAAGCGGCTGCTGTAGAGGCTTTCTGAACAGAAATGGGCGCCTCTAACTCAGTGATATCACCCACTCCCTCCCCAACAGAACAATGGTAAGGTAACGAGATAGTAGCTCCCTAATACAAGATAACAGCTGCCTGGTAGATCTAAGAATAACACTCAATAGTAAAATCCAGGTCCCACTGGGACACATTCAGTTACTGTAACTGTTTTATTACTTACAAAATCCATCTGCTAACCTTCAAAGTTCCTTTCTAAGTTCCCTGTCCTCTTCTTTAGGGCAGATGGTTGAAATCCTCGAGGAGGCTGCCAATATATAGCTTTCCAACTAAGAGATTTTACTTATACATAGCCTCCCTAAATCTAACTTACTTTCCACCTACACTCGCCTTTCTTAATCTCAGAGGCATCTCCCATGTTAAAACTGGAATTCCGCCCCTTCAGAACTTCTCTTCCAACACATGGTGCCCAGTGTATGATTTACTCTTCGCTTTATTGACAAGTGTATTAACCATAGTTAGTGGTAGCTCTTATTTCTGTTTATTCATTTAATTAAAACAGAAATAAAAAAGAATTAAATAAAACGTTTTCAGCTGTCATCTTGCTGGCAGTTTTTGGCTCTCAAGTATATGAGGTCATTTCACCAGGCCATAAGACCTACTGACTATGTTGGTATTTTCATAACAAAAGAATAAAGGATGGTTATGGGTTATATGGCACATTACTGACAGCCTAAAAATGAAATAAGGGTATTGTAGCCCTTTAATAGTGCTCTTTTTTTCTACAATACTTTGATCTATATAAGCTGGACTACAAACAACTTGCACTTCAATTACAGAGAACCCATAAAATGGAAAAAATATGAGTAGTTAACTTAAAGACTTTGTTACATGATTAGTTTAATTAAGATATATTCTTTCTTGCAATAATGGGAAATAGAGTTAAAATTGAGCTGTAATGTGGGTTGATAGAATGAAATTCAATTATGCTAATCTTCCTACTGAGAACAGATTTGCATACAGTATATCAAATTCCTCAGACAGTTTAGAAGCAGAGAAGTGGAGCATTCTTGTGTACAAGGGCCGGTTATTTGTCTGTTCTCCTACCATTTAATTATTCCCTTCTTCTATAAGTCAGCATTACTTACAATGTATGTATCAAATGTGTAATTGTTCATTCTTTTGTGTGACGTGAACCTGCTGTAGGGGAAGAGAAGTCTTTTCAATGGGGAAATGAATTTACAGTTCAATTTATAGTGTGTCGGATAGGAATGGATGCAGTGCCTGTGTATTATACACATAAAATGAACATGAATAATACATTTTATTCTGTCATTTGTTTGGAAAAAGAAGAGGTATTGTGGCGGGTTACTAGACATACAAAGTTAGTTTTCAATTGATGTATCACACCTTTACGGTCATCATGATGTTACTATGTTCAACATATCACCTGGCTAGAGCCAGACAATACAGATTCTCTGCTTGACTACTCCCCTTCTCTTCTGCAAGAAATGCTGATTACGGCACAAAATGTCACGTTTCGCACCGAAATTCCCCTTGTCTACCTGCACCTGAGCAGAGACAATGCTTCCAGACAGGGCTGCCATTAGAAATCACGGGGCCCCGTACAAAATGTTTGGGGCCCTCTCTCAGTCTTAGATTGAGTCTAAAGTTAAATTATCCAGAATGGAGAATGGAATATACATTGCTGAGGGCCTGAACAGTGAAATTCTAGAAAAGAAAAGTCAAAGCCAGGGTGCAAAGTGCAAAGAAACAGATGCAATTTGCCCGCAGCCTGCTTTACCCCCATGAATACAGTGCTATCTCGGTTTGGCAATGATGTATTCATGAGAGGTGGGTGGGACGAGCCATCTCTATGTCCCCCTCCTGCCCCCTACCTGCCATTCTGAAAGATCTCTCTGCATAAGCACTAACAGGCAAACTATTGTACCATTTATTATTCTTGTGCTTATCCCGATGGTCCTCGACCTCTCGTTTATGTTTTTGGTTGTCAGGGTCAGTGACCCAGGTAGCATTTTTTACTTGACACCATCAAGAACACAAAAAAGGAAAGCTAATAGTTACACTTACTGAAAAGTTGCTTAGAATATCTACAGTATATGTAACCTTCTAATGGTTTATTTAAAGGTGAACTTATCCTTTACCAGGAAAGCATTTCATGAGCCTCTAGAGACATCCACTTGGCTATTCACCTCCATCAGCATCAGGCTGCCAAAGTATACAATTCCATGTGCTAACAATGTTTTTAGAAAAGTCCCTTAAGGCCACAAATCTCACAGATCTTTTTATACTCTCGGTCTTTTTTAGGGCACACAGCCCAAAGTCTTTGTTTTCACTTGCTGTATTATTTAAAAAAAAAGAAAAAGATATTTGCATCCTTCCTCCCGCTGAAAACTGAAATTGTTTTTCTTCCCTTGCTGATGAAGCTAATAATTTATTCCACGCTCATAACATCTCTAAGCTAAGAAAGGATAATACAGCATGACCCTTTTCTGGGACACATACCAATTCTCATTTGCAAAAACTACCTATTCCATTGTGCTGCATACTACACTAAATTCCAGCATGTTATTATTACAGTTTGTAATTAGGTCAGCTATGAAAAGGGAATTAAAAGCAAAATGAAGGTCATCAAAAAAGTTGCGTTGATGATTTGCGTTAGTAATATTCTTCTCTTCAAGGAACAGAAAGCTACATTCAGCTATAGATAAAATGTTGGAAGGTCTAGCCAGTGTAAAGGCTGCTCATACTGTTTAAGCAATTGCACATGCTGTATAAAATGAACGTGTGCTTTCAATCTAGAGATTTTTTGGCATCAGTAAAAGGGACTTTAAAGACGCTATCAGAAATGAATAATCCCATATTGCCTGTGTGATTGTTATAAGGGATTTTACAATAGCCAATGAGTCAAATTTTAACTTGACCCTACTAAGCCTGGATATTTTTATATTGATTGAGGGAATGTAGAGTATCTAATATATTAATTGTATAAAGAGAGAAGAATAATTCATACAGTGGCGTAAATAAGGTCCCCACTCCCCACAGACTCCACAATGTGGGAGAGCCTGGGGGTCTGCAAGGACCTCACTGAGCCTGCCCTAAAGGTGGTCATTGACACAAAGATCCGCTTGTTGCGGATCTTTCCCCGATATGCCATTAAGGAGCATGGCTATATCGGGGGTAATCTGTATGGCCGAACGATCCGATTATGATGTGTCATGAGCTCCGGCGGGATCGGTCGGGTCAAAATCAAACCTGACCGATCGACCAAACAACCGATCTCCGCCGGACGAAAGACGTCGGCACACGCCACACACGATCCGAAAATCGTACAAATCCTCGATTCGTACGATAGGATCTGTGTGTCTATGGCCACCTTAGCTCTTGCAACTTGCCAGATTGAATGCAGCAAATGCATGAAAAGCCTTGCCATCTTTGATGTCTTTTTTAAAAATTGTAGTGGGCCCTGGCACCAATTTTTTTGCCACCATTTTTGGTTTTTATTTTTAGGGGGCCCTGGTTACCATTTTTTTAACTGAAATCCCTGGAACCTCCAAAACCAGCTTATGTGAACTAGTCGAATATTGGCAAATTATGCCCAGATCCGCCTATCATTGGTTATAGAAGGGGCCAAAATCTTAGAGATTTGTTAGTTAAGAGTGATCCAGTGAACAGCTATACCTCAAAGAACTTGCCCCTGGCATGGTTACCAGTCAATAAATGTGGATGCTTTAAATGTCCTTCATGTCTGTCTTGTCGCCATATGACACCAGGCACATTTGTCCATCCACATACAGGACATAGGTTTAATATACGACAACATATTAATGTTTAATATACGACAACATATTAATGTTTAATATACGACAACATATTAATGTTTACGAATGGATGATCATAGATCAGCTATAAAAACCGCTTTTCGAGATCAGAAAACCACCAAACCAGTAGCGAAGCATTTCTTAGAGAAGGGACATAGGCTACCAACCTTCAAATATATTGCTATCGATCATATACGTTTATTATTACAGCGTGAAACTAGTGATTTGCGAATTTATTCGGCAGGCCCGAATTTGCTGCGAATTTGCGTGATTCGCCGCCAGCGAATAAATTCGTGAAACGCCAGCGAAAATTCGCCGGCAAAAATTCACCGGCGTCAAAAAAATTTTTATGCGTATTTAGATATACTGTGGTGGCCTACTGTACCTTTCCCTTTAATCCTGTTGAGGTGATTTGCCTCGACAGGTGGGGAAATGAGGTCACACCATGGGAGGAGCAACTATGGTTTTAAATGTTGTAATTCTGTAACGATGCTTTTATATGGTTATACATCTTGAGAAAGGTTCTAGACTATGAACCGAAACGTTGATGTGCTGTAATGCTGCTTTTTGATTAATAAACAGCGATTTTTCTGGAGTGCGTGCAACACCAGTATTTTTGAGATATATATATATATATATATATATATATATATATATAATAAGTGCTTGATTGGTTAATAGGGTCAATTATTCATGCAGAAATAGCAAAACGGTCTGCATTTTTTATTCTAGAGAATCATTCTCTCTTCTTCATACTATCCAAATCTACATTTTCATTATGGGATTTTCTCGTTCTTTTCTATTTTGTAGAATATCAAGGATTCTAGGAATCATGCAGATCAATGAAATGGCAGCGGTTGCTCCTGCATGCTCTCCCTAACCTTTTTTTTAGTGTTCCTTGCTTCAGACTTATTTTCCCAACTTTTTAATTATCACCCAGTGATTTTTATGTAGCCCTGAGTTTGTGCCAACTGTGATTTGGGTTTATCCAAGAGGACTCAATACTAAACGTGATACTTCACAAGTAAAATTTTAAAAGTGGATTTATTTAATCAAAATGCACAGCTTCTCGGGGACACAGGAGAAGAACCATACAGATGAGGTCTCTACTTTTTCTCCCATACTTCACTTAATCCATGATTATTGGCAAAATTAATTTCAAGAGGGGTGACCAAAAGAAATATTGTTTTGAACATTACTCCAGCCAAGCAACTCCTGGGGTGAAACTAACCGAATTATTTTATTGGCAAGCAATCATCACCCACAGAGAATTATATTTTCGAAACAATCTAGAATCACAGCAGCAATCCCTTCATTTAATATCAGGTCATACCTCATGCCAATATTTTATTAGATTCAAATGCTTACTGAACTGCGTCTTTCTATGAGACATAGCTTGCAGTTTACAAGGTAAGATTTTTTTTTTTTATAGAAGTTCCCTTCACTCAAAATGAAATGCTTAAAAATAACTATGATTAACCACCCGGAATTTTTGGAATTATTTAGGGACAGATTAAACTTGTAGTTTTCCACTGTGCATTAATAATTTTTCCTAAATCTTAATTACTTGGCAACATCTTTTTTTGCGCCGCCAAGTAAATTCCTGTCAAAAGCTGATGTTGTCTTTATTCATGTAAATCTGTTTCCTTCAACATTATGTGCCCAGCATGAAATTTAGATCATACTTTTCCCAGTCCTTTTTAACGGCTATTTGCAATGTTGTTTCAAGTTGTGTTTCTTTCTGGATTTTTCTTTCAAGACTGAAATTAACTTTATATCCAGTGTACTTCAAATGCAGGAGTATTAGAATTATATCATGGATGAACATTCTTCTGAAGAAACATCTGCTCTGCCTTCGCATCATCAATAAACTGAATGACGATTTTAGATTTAAGGATTTTAATTTGGGGTTCATTATCTGCTTTGAACAATGGACTTTTTACTGATGGGCAAATTTATTCGCAGGACAAAGTCCCGCGATTCGCCGCAGGTGAATAAATTCACAAAACCGCCGTGAAAAAATTCGCCAGCATCAAAAACGTACGCCAGTGTCAAAAACAAAACGTTTCGCATATTTTTCGCTGTTTCGTGAATTTCGCTGGAAATTCTCAAATTTTTCGGCGAAGTGAAACGCCCCAAATTCGCCCATCACTACTTTTTACCATATAAAAGAAACTGTGGACACAAGAGACAGAATATACACCTATTAAGAGTTCTTCTTTTATGAAAGTCTGCAAAATGTCACTAATATCTAGGAAACACAACAAAACTAGAACTCACCTTTAATCTTGAAAGAGTAGCTTTAATATCTCCTTGGTATTCACCTCTAGTTATATTCACTGTTGAAGGTCAAGTCTTCATAAAGTGTATTCAGAATTGGAAAGCAAAAAGACCTTGAAATAAAAGTTAAAGAAACAATAATAAAAACAAGGACAGAGTTCAGCACATAGATGAGAAAGGAGAGCACTCTATTGCAGATTAACTGCTTGTGATTTTCATTTATTGCAGACTGCCAAACACGACATGGTTTTTTTAATCATAAAAGGGACAATTTTGTCCTTAGATTACTCTGTGGTAGACATTTTATATAGTTCCATCATGTCCAGGGTTGTATTTTATTTTCCTTGTTTTTAGCAGGATTTACACAAAAAGATATTTAGTTTCTGACATTTCCTGCACAACTTTTGCACATTGTTACATTGTATCTATCATGGACATTTATTCACTTTAAAGATACATTTGAGATGAATTTCATCATTGACACCTGTGGGTTAGTGATGTGTGGGTCCTGACCCGCACCCGACCCTAACCCGCCCTGCTGCAGCCTGCGCCCGTCCACATACACGCTTCCGGGGTCCTTTTATAGACCCACCCCGCCGATGACGTCACAATGATGTCACAAAAGGGGTGGGGCGAGCAGACACGAGACTATAAAACTGGAACCCGGAAGTCGGATGCCAGCATTTGAAGGTGGCAGTGCGAGGTCAACCCGAACCCGCGGGTCGGCCCGCACATCACTACTGTGGGTTATAAATGGAACATTGCAATATTGTGCACAAAACCCTAATTGGATGTTGGACAATTAATGGGTGCTGTGGGTGTGTTTAAAAGGTCACTGGGGATCTATGTGTTGGTTGTTACACTTGAGAAAGGGTATTGAAGGCCCAAAACATGTCGTATTTGGCAGTCTGCAATAAATGAAAATCACAAGCAGTTAATCTGCAACAGAGTGCTGTCCTTTTCTCATCTATATGCTGCCATTTTGGATGGTCGGTGCATCCACCTATTAAAGGATTGGCGCATTTGTGATAAATGATAAGAGGCTGTGCGCTGTTTCACCCACTTTTTAAGGTCAGAGTTCAGTCTTTCCGGTAAAAATTCACAAAAGATCAGACAAGGCATGGTAGTGCAGAACAATATCGTAATCTCAGAAGCAACAGGAAATAAAAAATAAATAGGCTTGGCCAATGAGCTTAACTACATCAAAGGGTTATATATCCTGCACTCCTTTATTTTGGTATAACTCTCAGTAATGCATAATTGATTCGGTTCTGCCCTGGTAATGTAATAAAAGATGCACAGGTCTCATTGGTCTGTTTTCAAACAACTGTCTGTAAATGCTACCTGATGATTGGTTTATGTAGGTTAGCAGACCAGTAGAAATATTTGCACCTTTTCAAGACATTATTCCTTTATTTATTTAGATGCTTTTGCTTATTCTATAAGTGCTTCTTTGCCAAAGCAACCAGTTCTATGCTCCCCTCTGCTGCAATAGAACAAAATAAATCATTTATTGCAAACAATAAATACTTGTTCCTACTTAGACATAGGAATACAGCTATATCAACTGTATTCAGTTGTATCGTTTTAGAACTAGAACTAGAAATAGTCATTAAACCGTTTTACAAGAACATTTTTAAGGTGGTCACCAATAAAAGCAGTGGTAGGGGTAGATTTGCTGTGCTCTGAGTACAGCCCCACTGTGTAGAATACACTTTTTACTAATTATATCTGCCATTGGATCTGTATTTTTCTGTTAGTCTGCCTTAAATGTATTTATATTATTATTATTATTAACATGTATTTATATAGCGCCAACATATTGCGTAGCACTGTAAAGTAAATGTGATTATACAACTACATCACATGAATTACATACATAGAACATATGGAGTAACAAATATTACAATCAATACAGGTACAAAAAGCTGGGGAAGGCCCTATGCATAGGCATACAGTCTAAAGGGAAGGGAGTAATACACAAGGTGTGGGAGTGGGCAAGATCGAATTAAGTGGGTGAGAAATGTGGTACTGTATGTGGTGTTGCGTTTGGTAGTTAAGCAGAGTGAGGGTAGGCTTCTCGAAAGAAGTGCGTTTTCAGAGATTTCTTGAAAGCAGAAATGTTGGGAGAAAGTCGGACAGACCGTGGGAGAGAGTTCCAGAGGAGGGGTGAAGCCCTTGCAAAGTCTTGAATGCGAGCATGTGAGGAGGTAATGAGAGAAGAGTTGAGTAAGCGATTGGGTGAGTATATAGAGATGAGTTCAGAGATGTGAGGTGGGGCAGAGTTATGAAGTGCTTTGAAAGTCAGTGTCATTAATTTGAATTTGATTCTGAAAGGTAACGGAAGCCAGTGCAGGGATTGACAGAATGGCGAGGCAGAGGAGGAGCGGTTGCTGAGGTGTATGAGCCTCGCAGCAGTGTTCATTATGGACTGGAGAGGTGACAGTCTCTGGAGGGGAAGGCCAATTAAAAGAGAGTTACAGTAGTCTAGACGCGATATGATGAGAGAGTGAATAAGTATTTTGGCAGCATCTTGGGTGATAAATGATCGTATTTTGGATATGTTCCTTAGGTGGAAGTGACATGATTTAATAAGTGACTGGATATGAGGAGTGAATGACAGGGCAGAATCTAGGATAACCCCAAGGCACCGGGCCTGGGGAGAGGGGGTGATAGTGGAATTGTTAACTATGATGGATACTTCCGGGATGTTACTGGTGTTAGTTGGAGGAAAGAGAACCATTTCAGTTTTAGAGAGGTTTAATTTAAGGTAGCGTTGCGACATCCAGGTAGAGATAGCGGACAGGCAGGAGGAGACGCGAGTTAGGAGTTCTGGGTTGAGATCAGGAGATGAGAGATAGATCTGAGTATCGTCAGCATAGAGGTGGTAGTGGAAACCATACGAATTTATTAATTTGCTAAGGGAGGAAGTATAGAGGGAGAATAGTAATGGTCCCAGGACAGAGCCTTGAGGAACTCCAACAGAAAGAGGTAGGGGAGAAGATGATACTCCATTGTAGGAGACACTGAAGGAACGATTGGTGATGTAAGAAGAGAACCAGGACAGGGCTGTGTCCCGAAGGCCAAGTGACTGGAGGGACTGGAGGAGGAGAGGGTGATCTACAGTGTCAAATGCGGCTGAGAGATCAAGCAGTATTAGTAGTGAGAAATGATTGATTACGTATATATAAAATATGTACATAAAATACATATATAGGTGTGCAACATCACTCAGTAGGAATTCTAGATGAAGGGAGGTTTCTTCCCCAAAGGAAACCCAGCACCAATATATATATATATATATATATATATATATATATATATATATATAATGGACAATTGTGTACAGAAGCATTGATGACTATGGATAAAACTATCAAGCATCATAGGACTGATAATAAACCTAGATAATCAAAATTAGTAGAGCTGACACTGCTCCTTTCCTGAAAACATATAGTTTGGGAAGCTGGAAAAATTGTATGCATAGTTATCAAAAAGTCCAAATGGGCACCCCATGTGAACGGAATGGATGTATTTAAATCAGATTGTAGTGACTGCTTTAGAAATGTATTGTAGTTTACCATCGGGCCTTTAAAAAAGAGAGCTGTTGGGTTTATGAGTATGACAGTAATAGAAGTACAGTAGAGATAGAACCTAAGTGACTATTGAGCTAAGGATATAAAAATCTCAAACCATATAAATATAAACTGTATTTTACATTGTTTTGAAACGTATTTCCAGATATTATGTTAACGGCTACAAAAGTATTGTGATAAGATTAGGGATAGAAATGCTTCAGAGCTGTATCTTTTGCAGAGTTACAAATTCCACCAGCCCCTACAGACTAAGTTGGACGAGTTATGCAGCAAATAAACAATATCTGCTATAAATATGGCTTGGGTGGCAATTCTTCAGCTCTGTACATTTCACAAAAATAAATATTAAGCAATATACTTTAATTAAAACAAATGTCAGGCCACCAAGAGTTGGTTGTAATTGTTTTTTCTTTGGAAGTATTGTTGTAGATCTCGGCAAACCCTGCTAAATGTTGTCTTTTTACAGAATGCTGGGGTTGAGCAGCAACATCCAGAATAATACAAACTGGTACAGGTATGGGATCCATTATGCAGAAACCCATCATCCAGAAATTTCCGTATTATAGAAAGGCCGTCTCCCAAAGACTCGATTTTAACCAAACAATCCAAATTTTGAAAAATTATTTCCTTTTTCTCTGTAATAACAAAACAGTACCTTGTACTTAATCCAACCTAAAATATAATTAATCCTTATTGGAAGCAAAACCAGCCCATTGGTTTTTTTTAATGTTTATATGATTTTCTAGTAGACTTTAGGTATGAAGATTCATTATCCGGAAAGCCCCAGGTCCCGAGCAGTCTGTATAACAGGTCCCAAACCTGTACTGACGTGTTTTTTTATGACATGAAATCTCGCCATAAGTAAATGTCCATTATAAGATAATTTGGGAAACTTCTTAATGTGTTCCATGTGTTTTCTTGTAACACGGACAGCACTGAAATTTCTGTTTCAATCTCTAAAGCTCCTCTCCTGTTTATATGGCTCTGGAAAGGTAAGAGGCACGTGTATATTTATTATGTATGATATTCTACTGGGATCGTAAATGTTATCTCTTCAGCATCACTTTACTTTAGCCTTCCTACTGTAATCTTGCTACTCTACAGATCAAATTAGTGCTAAAAAGCCTTCTAATAATCAGCTCAGGAAAGTATTGACAACACAGTACAAGGTTAATCCAATATTACATTGGTTGGATAAACTAAGCATGTTTGTTTTATTCTTATTATGAGAGTGGGACTATGCTAATAAATAAAATTAGGAAACAGACATGGGGAATAAAGATAAATCTGTCTGCCTTCTTGTACAAGAAGAATAAATAAATGTATGGGAGAATATAATAATACAAATTGGTAAAGGTAAAAATATTTAACCCCCTGCCTTCATTTCTGACATGGACTCATGTAGTTGGGTTTGTGTAAAAAAGTTGCACTTCTATAACTTCAATATTTTAAAAACCATGACAGTTTGCTTCATAAGAACCATTACCCACCCCCTTAGGCTCATAGTGTAATTCAACTACTCCACTCACCTTGTTTCATTGTGAAGAGATGGATTCTGGGACTTGAAGTTCTTTTGGTTTCCATAATGGGTGGAGGACTGATTCTTTGTAATTCAACATTTTTATTAGGTTTTTCCAAAGCACAAAAGATCTTTAATCCAACAGATCATGTTAACCACGATGAAATATCATGCAAGCCTTTAACATGTAGCTTACAATGCAAAGGAGTAGCGATGGGTGAATTTGGGGCATTTCGGTTCCCCGAAAAATTCGCAAATTTCCTCCGAAATTCTCGAAACGGCAAAAAATTTGAGAAACGGTGCTGGCTTCAGTTTTTTTGGATGCCGGCATCTGTTTTTTTGGACGCCGGTGCACATTCGACGGTGAAAATGCGCCGGCTTCCAAAAAAACAGACGGCGTCAAAAACTAGATGAATTTTCGCAGCGGTTTTGCAAATTTATTCGCCGGCGGCTAATCGTGGGAATTCGCCGCAAATTCGCGATTGCAGAATAAATGCGCCCATCACTACAAAGGAGTATAACACTCGTAAAAGTATAAGTACAATAACTGCATTGTACAAGGGTGAGAATCAAATTAACAAATAAAGTACTAAGAATTAAATCCATCCAACATACAACTAAACCTCGCATGGTGGAATTAAGATGTCAAAAAGTTTTATAAAGACACAGAGCCACTAAAGCTGCCCAAAAAGTAAAATAGTTAAAGCCGTAAAATAGTTAAAGCAGTAAGTAGGTATATTTGCTGCCGTTAAAAAAAGCCTGCAAAAGTGTTGCGATATGATAACATGGCAAATAATGCTGATATACTGTAATGGGATGGGAACCCATTATCCAGAAAGCTCCGAAGTACAGAATGGCCATCTCCCATAGTCTCCATTTTATCGAAATAATCCGATTTTTGAAAAATGATTTCCTTTTTCCTGTAATAATAAAACAGTAGCTTGTACTTGATCCAAACTAAGATATTATTAATCCTTATTGGATGTAAACCCAGCCTATTAGGTTTATTTAATGTTTACAAGATTTTCTAGTAGATTTAATGTATGAAGATCCAAATTACAGAAAGATCTGTTATCCTGAAAACCCCAGGTCCTGAGCATTCTGGATAATAGGTCCCAGACCTTTATTTTGTAAAGAACGGTTCTCATGGCATCATTTATAGAAGAGTATCATAGCAAATAAAATAGTTATATCACTGAATGTAGTAGAACAACCTGGTGCAATCAATAAGAATAATTATTCAATTTATTGCAAAATGTAGGCTCAAGGGGTGTATAAGCTTTTAAAAGTGAATTTATTTGGGAGACATCTTTTTGCAATGCTGAAATAATAAACAGGTATGGGATCAGTTACCTGTAAACCCTTTATGCAGAAAGCTCCAAATTAGGGGAAAATCCATAGACTTCATTTTAATCAAATGCTGTAATTAAATCAGTTAAAAAAAACTGATTAGTTTAATTAATTGAATTAATCGGTTTTACAAATTATTTCCTTTTTTCGCTGTAATAATAAAACAGAACCTTGTTTTTGAACTCAACTAAAATTGAATTAATCTTTGTTGGAGGCAAAACAATTCTTTTGAGTTTAATTAATGCTTTAATGATTTTTTAGTAGAATTATGGTATGGAGATCCAAATTATGGAAAGACCCCTCATCTGGAAAACCCCAGGTCCCATGCATTCTGGGTAACAGGTCCCATACCTGTATGTGTGTATCTGAATGACCTCTTGTTCTGATTGGCCTGATTGCGTTGAACAGCACTAATGTTTTGTCTCTGGGTTATCATGGATGGGACAATGAGATGGGGAGGCACATCTAGTATTTAATTTTATTTTTCTTCAAAATCCTACACAAGGAAAAAGAAACAACTGCCTTTCCCTTTAAAATCAAGTCAGCAGCAGGCATAAGTAATTGATTGCAGAAACAGTGAGAGAGGTCAGGAACTCTCACTTGAAGGCTTTAACTATTGAAGGTCGAATTTTTGTGGTTTTGGAAGTCAAGACTAAACTGACACTAAACTCTAAAACCACAATTGTCATTGGATTTATTAAAAGATCTGATTATAAAAATTGCGAACAAAAAAATCACTGAACAATGTGGTAAAAAATAAGAAACCATTGAAAACCTCTAAAAATGTGAGTTTTTTTGGACAATTTCTAGCAAAGAAAAAATCTGAAAACTTCTAAAAGTCTGAATTGATTTAAAGTGCTTCAATAGGATCAGCACAGCTCCCACTGACTTCTATAGAACCTCAACATGATCAAGGAGGCATAATTATTTGTGTATCTCTGGAATTAAGTCTTTCTCTGCAGTTCACATTGTATAAGCCTTTAACATGTCTGACATGTGCAGCAATCAAGCTTGCTATCTGCTATTATTGCAAAATTGAATGTTTTCCCAAGGAAATTGTCTGGGTTTTGGTCCCTGGAAAACTAGCAGCCACAAAACAATTGTTGCAGACAATTTAAATTTCTTTAAAGGGCATTTAAAGGCAAAAAATAAAATCCCATTTTTACTTTCTTTAATGAAAAAGAAACCTATCTCCAATATACTTTAATTAAAAAATGTGTATTGTTTTTATAAGAAACCTGACTGTATGTAGTGAAATTCTCCCTTAATTTACTGCTGTGGATAGGAATTGTCAGATGGTCCCTAACTGCTGAGCAGTGAAACAATCATACTTATGAACAGCAGGGGGGGCCCCAACCTTACTTCCCAGCCATGCAGAACTCAAGCAGCTTTGTTTATGATGATCCCTAAGCAGCCCAGACCACACTGAGCATGTGCACAGTCTTAGTCTTGCGAAGATGTATAACAAAGTTACAAGATGGTGACCCCCTGTAGCCAACTTTGAAAGCATAAATTATTTGTTTGATTGGGCTTGTGTTGCAGTAAGTTCATGTTTATATTTAGTATACAAAATACAGCATTTCTAGCCTTATTCTATTTTAGACTTTACATGCCCTTTAAGTATGGTATACTTGCATGATGGTTGCCAAAACACACACATATGGCGGTATTACCAGGCAGGAGGCCAAAGCAATCATCTGAAAAAATGATCCAATAGGTGACAATTCCACACATTTTATCATGCTGCCAGATTGTGTCATTAGCCTCTTCCCGTTAACTAAATGCCGGCACACGGTGCATGCGTGCATGTGCAAATGCCTTCCTGCATTTAGTTTTTTTTTTATGGGCCATCCAATAGGGGAGCTGGTCTCGGCCAGCGGGGCCCATGAGTAGTGATAGGCGAAATTTGCAAAACGGCGCCGGCATCTCGTTTTTGAGACTGGAGTCCATTTTTTGTTCATTTTTTCGACGCCGGCGAATTTTCGCAGCGGTTTCGCGAATTTGGAAGAGTTGCCAGCGATGCATATTGCCGCAAGTAAATCAGCCTATCCCAATTAGAAAACAATGAATAGTTTGAACGAGTTTTAAACATTTGTCATTTTTACTGAAACAAAAGCTCTGGTTCTGAAAGTAATATGTCAGCTTGTTTATTCCCTCTAACCAATTAATGTTACCCTAAATATAATATAATTAGAACCGAGCTGACTTTGCCTTTTAACAATGACCTCTAACTTGATTAGCCGGCAATGTTCAACGCAGAAGGGGAACAACGACAGGAAAGAAATACTGGTCAATACACAGGGCCCAGTTGAGCCAAAATAGAATTATTGAGCACATAGACCAATAATGCGCTAACGGTATCCAATGCTTAACTACACACATCAATCATGCTTTCTCTGCTGTTCACAGGAGAACAAATAGTAACACAAAAGCGATATGGAGGTGTCCTGAGATCTTGTATGCTATTGTCAAAAAGGCATAGACATGCATCCTGATTTGCCCACTTGTATATTGTTAGCAAAATAAAACATCATCTTGCTACACTGGATTGGACTTGTAAGGAAAGACTAGGGGGGGGGGGATTCACAAAAGTGGTGATATTGAGACAAAATAAAAGTGGAGATAAAAATGACACTCCAAATTCATGAACCTCTATCTCCACTTTTGTGGATTTGTCTTTTAAACAGACAGTTTTCAGCTTTTGTCTTTCTCACAACATTTTAACAACATTTTTTCTGAATTTGTCTTTAGCTCTTACTATACCTGTCAGTCATCCGTCAAACTGGAATGTCTGGGGAGGGGTAAAACATCCTTTTTTCAATATATCCTGGGATTTCTAAATCTGCCTACATGTTTGTGTAATTCCACTTCTGCCAGGCCCGGATTTGCGGCAAGGCCGCATAGGCCCGGGCCTAATGCGGCAAAAAATAGGGGCGGCATGCCGCCTAGCCGCATTATGGGGACGTTCGCGTCCCCATTCAACTACACCAGCTGCGCCGGTGGTTTTTCGCCAGCGCGCTGGGAAGGCGGGCGCTAGGACTGCGCGGCCGCCTGGTCGGACCGCTCGGCCTAGGGGCGGCCGGAAAAGAAATCCGGCGCTGACTTCTGCAACAAGATATAAGGGTCTAAATACAAAGGGGCAGATTCACTAAGCGCCAAATTTGCGCTAGCGTCTGCTTCGCTCACATCGCAACACTTCGTCAGTAGGGATGTAGCGAACTGTTCGCCGGCGAACTAGTTCGCGCGAACTTCGACTGTTCGCGTCCGCCGAATGTTCGCGAACGTCGCGCGACGTATAGGCGTCGAACGCGACGTTTGAGTTTTCAAAGTTTGAGTTTTCAAAGTTCGAGTTTTCAAAGTTTGAGTTTTCAAAGTTTAATTTTTCAAAGTTTTCAACGTTTTCAAAATTTGATTTTTCAAAGTTTTCAAAGTTTAAATTTTTTCAAAGTTTTCAAAGTTTGATTTTTTCAACGTAGGCGTTCGCGTCAAAAATCGTTCGACCATTCGACCATTCGATTCCTTCGATCGCTAAAATCGAAGGATTTTCGTTCGAATCGAACGATCGAAGCCATTGGATTGAATGAAATCATTCGATCGAATGGCTTCGATCGTTCGATTCAAACGAAAATCCTTCGATCGAACGATTAAAATCCTTCGATCGTTCGAATCGAACGATTTTCAGATGTTCGAAGTTCGCGAACAGTTCGCGAACTGTTCGCATTTTTTGCCGGTGTTCGCGAACGGCGTTCGCGAACACATAAACGGCAGTTCGCTACATCCCTATTCGTCAGTCATAAATTCGCCCAGACAACACTAATTCACTAACATGCGTAGTTATGTCCAGGGCGACGAACGCTGGCGAAGTTGTGCTAGCGTTGGCTAATTTGCATAAGGCCAAATGGGCTAAAAAAAGGGACATTATTGCAACGCATTTCACGTGAATATCAAGGCTTCATCAGGCATAAGTTTTCAGTTCATTTGTTTGAAAGTGGACAGACTATTTGTGAGGGCCTGAAGGCTCCGCTAGGATTTGCCGGCCTAGGAGTAAGCAGCAAGTCCAACACAGTTCACAGTATCCAAAGGGTTGAAGAAGAAGATTAATCAAGTCCAGGCAAAAGGTCAGTTCAGGCAGCAAGGTTCTTAGTCGATATAACAGGCTGAGGTCAATAACAGGAATTAAGATCAGGAGAACAAAATAAATTGAACTTATAATTGGGCAAGCACGTTGATGCTGCGTGTTTTGATGCGCCGGGGCCTGACGTTGTGCACGTTTTGATGTGCTGGCATCATGACACATTGGCGTCAGAACATGCCACGTGGAACTCCTGGGAGCCGCCATCTTGTTTATGGCGTCGGAACGGCTGGTAAGTATCCCTTACACTATTGACATAATGCCACGGGTGTGTGAATGGGGGTATCTAATGCAGTCTGCGACTCCCACATTCAAATTGTTGTCATTGGTTGATGCGGGTGCGTTGCTGATACACACACAGAACAAATAGAAAAATATATATGTTTTAATGAAAACATTAGTACTTTATAACTTGCTTTATATATTTTTTTTGGTTCTATAACTGTAAGTGTGATATTTTATTTCAGTCATTCCTCAGTGACATCAGTTGAAATATACCGAATCAGCGGTGTTTGTCACACACCACATGATTTCTCCCAACACCACCCATCACACACCTTCTTGCATCACTAGACTCATCACCTCTGGCGCTTTGCATGCAGGTGAAATGCAGAAATCATTCTTCACTTGTCTTAACTCCATCTCTGTGTCAAGCTGACAAAAATGAATCAAAACTATTGATGCGTGATTATGCCGCAGTGGCTTTATGGACAAACCACTTGTAATGTCATTGATATCTATAATATTCACATTTATCATAATTTATACATTTTCAATATGGCACTTTTCCTATACAAAAAACTGTGCAATTAGATGGACAGATAATTTCTTTTTTTATAGATGGGAATAAAAAATACTGTGAGTAGTGCCGGCCTGCCATCAAATGATTTCTTCTATGACTCATGCTTATTTATAAAATACAGGTATAGGATCCGCTATCTGGAAACCTGTTATAAAGAAAGCTCAGAACTACAGGATGGCCATCTCCCATAGGGGCAAATTCACTAAGCGCCGAAGCGCCGAACGCTAGCGTTACTTCGCTAGCGTTTGGCATTTTCGTTACTGCGCAAATTCACTAACGAACGCTGACGTAGATTCGCTAGTGTTACTTCTCACCCTTATACCTGGCGAATTATCGCTACGGACGTAACTACGCAAATTCACTAACACGCGCAGTATACTGAACGCTACCTTTTACGCTAGACTTCCTTCGCCACCTCAGACCAGGCGAAGCGCAATAGAGTAGATAGGGATTGCTTCAAAAAAAGTCAAAATTTTTTCTAAGTCCCAAAAAACGCTGGCATGTTTTCTACATTATGGGTGATAGGCTGAAAAAGATCGCAAATTTTTTTTGGGGCTCCCCTCCTTCTCCCCTACATTTCCTGACTCATGGCAACTTACCTATACAGTGGGCACATGTGTAGGGCAAAATAAATTTTTTATTTGATGTTTTGAAGGTTTTCTAGGCATTTGTAGTGCTGATACGTATTCCTCCATTGAAATTTGAATTTGGCGCCGTATGCAAATTAACCATCGCTAGCGTAACTTCGCTTAGCGAATCAACGCTAGCGCAACTTCGCAACCTTACGCTACCCCTGAGCGCAACTTCGGATTTTAGTGAATTTGCGAAGCGATGGCGAAACTACGCCTGGCGAAGTGTGGCGAAGTGCGGTGAAGTTACGCCTGGCGCAACTACGAATCTTAGTGAATTTGCCCCATAGACTCCATTTTAATGAAATAATTCAAAATTGTAAAAATTATTTCCTTTTTCTCTGTAATAATAAAACAGCACCGTGTACTTGATCCCAACTAAGATATAATTAATCCTTATTGGAAGCAAAGCAATCCAATTGGGTTTATTTAATGTCTTATTGATTGTTTAGTAGACTTAAGGTATGGAGATCCAAAATATGGAAAGATCATTTATCCAGGAAACCAGAGGTCCAGAGCATTCTGGATAATAGGTCTCATACCTGTATTCATTATTGAAATAGGGGTGTGGTTCTGTTTTGAAAAAGGAAGAGATGAGGTGGATCCTTAAATGAAAGTTTAATCTGTTTGATCAAATGAAATGATGCCAAACCTGTAGCCTGAAGATGAAAAACAATTGCATACAAGAGGGTTTATGCCCTTCTAAATTCTTAAAACTGAATATTTGCACCAAAAAAAAGTACAAAACAGCATGACCCACTGCCAGGTAAATGAGCCTTGATATTTATAAGGAATTCTCATGCTTAATTATTCATGTATTACAATCTGCTTGAAAGAAAATACCTTCCAATATTTAATCTGACAATCCCTCAAGGGTAGTACAATTATACGAGACATAAAGGAAGATAACAATGATCGACGTGAATAAGAAAAAAAGAAGCTTTGAAGCTAACTGAATACATTTAAAACTGTAATGAGGGAGGCATCACATGGGCTTAGAGCTTGATAGTACAATATGTTACTTGGATTCTAAATGGGCACAGTTAAAAGAAAAGGCACTGTGAGCTCATAATATAATTGGGCAAACATAAAGCAAACTCATGCCCCCGCATTTCTACAGCTCTTGTCTGCCAGAACATCCATTTTGCTATGTGATCTCTTCTACATACAGTCATATATCAACTGAATATAAAGAGATAATATACATAATATACAAAAATTGTCAACATTTTTCCCAGCAGTTATGTTAACAAAATTTTGGTAGCTGCAATGAGGAATTTTCTGGCTATAAACAGGGTTTTATTCCCCTAAATTTGTTCAGATAAGGCTAATATTTGGTTAAAGGCTTTGTTCACCTTTAGAGTAACCCATTATGCAGAAAGCTCTGAATTATGTGATGGCATCTCCCATAGACTCCATTTTAATCAAATAATATATTTGCTTAAATATGTTCTTTTCTCTGTAATAATAAAACAGTACCTTGTACCTGATCCCAACTAAAATATAATCAATCCTTATTGGAGGCAAAATCATCCTGTTGGGTTTAATTAACACTTGAAAGATTTTTTAGTAAACTTAAGGTATGAAGATACAAATTACAGAAAGATCCATTATCCCAGGCCTTGAGCATTCTGGATAATAGAGCCTATATGATGCAGACAGTGATATTGAGACCATTGGGAATTGGTCTTTCTTATTTGATTATAGGATCTCTTCAGTTTTTAATTGCAGCGGTTATATTGTTGCTAAGGTCCAACTGGAAGGTGAATAGGAGAAGGAATGAATAGGAAAAGAAAGTAGACAAAATACCAGTTTAATTGTAACCTTAATTGGGTGCTGGGGCCAGTGACCACTTTTTGAAATAATTCAAAAACTATATAGAATAAAAAATCAAGAGCAATTAAAATGTTAAAGGAACAGTAACACCAAAAAATGTAAGTGTTTTAAAGTAATGAAAATATAATGTAGTGTTGCCCTGCACTGGTAAAACTGATGTGTTTGCTTCAGAAACACTACTATAGTTCATATAAACAAGCTGCTGTGTAGCAATGGCGGAAATTGAAAAACGGCTAAATGGCACAGGTTAACTAATGGATAACAGATAACACCATTAGACAGAGCTTATTTGCTATCTGCAGTGTAACCTGAGCCTTTTCTCCTTTGAATGGCTGCCCCCATTGTTACACAGCAGCTTATTTATATAAATAATAGTAGTGTTTCTGAATCAAACACATCAGTTTTACCAGTGCACAGCAACACTGCATTATATTTTTATTACTGTAAAACACTTCTATTTTTTGACGTTACTGTTCCTTTAAAAGTGGTTAGACCCTATAGGTATTTGTGGGGGCTTCCATATTACTTTGTATTAAACATGGAGCAAATCTTATTAGAACGACAGTGAGGATACTGTTCTTCGGCATCATACAGAATCCCCAGGGAGCTCATTAGTCTTGACAACACAGAGACAAACTGTGCACAGTATGTAGAACAGACTAATGGCTCCTATATTGTTAAAGATCTGTGTTGCCTTTGGGCTTTCTCTCTCTCTTATTTCCAATTGCTTTATAAAATGACTTGAAAGTGTTCTTCATTAGACTCAATTTCTTGAGATTCCATCGAATGTTTTTATTTTTTTTTTGTAAATCCTGTTTCATGGAATTTTAAGCTCAGCATTTTTAATCGATACAGGAGCAATGATAAATGAGGCAGATATTTTTATTCTGATATTTTAGCCACGGGACACAAGCCATGTACTTTTGTAAGTATATTTCCTGGAATCCAGAATTATAATGATGTTATTTGGGAATTCACTGCGCACCAGAGCTCACAGCAGTTAAAGATTAAAAATATCATAACTTTAAGGTTACCAGATTACTTGAATATTATATATATATATATATATATATATATATATATATATATATATATATATATATATATAGAAACGAAAAAATTGGTAGCGCACTCCAGGGACTTGTATATGATTCTTTATTCTTTATGGCATAATGATCGACGTTTCGGCTCCCCTCTAGTGCCTTTTTCAAGATGGAAGCCGAAACGTCGATCATTATGCCATAAAGAATAAAGAATCATATACAAGTCCCTGGAGTGCGCTACCAATTTTTTCGTTTCTGCATTTTCAATCCCAGGAGCAGCACCCGGGCGGATGATTAAGAAGTTAATTGGAGGAGTGCGGATCTGTTTGGTTTGTATATATATATATATATATATATATATATATATATATATATATATATATATATATATATATATATATATATATATATATATATAAATAAATAAATATATATATATTATATAAAATATATATATATAATAAATGCAAGTTTCTTGGCTGAACTAATTATATATTAAATGCAATCAGTGGAGCCTTTCTAGCTGAATTTTCTAGCCGTGTCCCTGATTTCTATCATACTCTAGTAACCTTATTATGAGGACAGGGAGATTATTTTGTTTAATGAATGAAGAGGAAGGAGAAATGGCATCAAATCCTCATTTAAAAATGATTAATCTATTTAGTTTAAGACATAAAACCTACAATCAGTAATATGTAAGCACACAATACACACAGTAAACATACAATGCTCATGAGAGCAAATAATGGATGAAGCTGGCTTAATTGAAGAACTGGCACTCGAGTATGGTGAATTTTATCTCCAGCCACTAGAGGGCTTCAGTTCAGAACAATGCAGCATTTTTCCTATCACTCTGAATAATTGTGGTCACCATGGGGAGTTGCACTTGGAGCGACTGTGGTCCATGTGGCAAATGTCATGCAGTTGCAGCTGCACTTCAATGAAAATCAGTCCAAGTGATGTCACTTTCAGCATGTACCATAAAAATGATGTGCACACCCAATTGTTTAGGCACAAGTTCTCAGTGTCTATGGATGCAGGCCACTATGGGAATCCTGGCTACCATTACCTTCAGAGGTCGTGTTAATTCCAGCGTTTCCCACTGTTAACAGGCACACAGCATTTTATTTGGAACAGGAGACAAGAAGAACCAAACCATTCCAAGCACAAGGATCACATTTGGATGCAAGGTCCTTTAAACTAGATTTTTTTTGCACAATGACTTAATAATGTGCTGTGACGTAATCATTTGCACAATGACTTAATAATGTTGGAACTCCCTGTTCTAGAACCAGGGATCCTATGTATATTTGCTGTTGTTCCTCCATAGGAGGCACTGTGGTTTTGATCTGGAGTATAATGTCAATGACTTTTCCTCTTGTCTTTGTTTCCTGCTAACCACCTGTGTGCCAGATGCATGCAATAGCCAAATTAAGGGACTATTTAAGCCTGCATCTCCCATACCCTTGGTGCTGGGTCAGTGTTGGACTGGGACGCCAGAGGCCCACCAGAAAACCTTAGACCGTGGGCCCACTTTCCAAACTATTATTCCTCCTCTACTCACTTAATCTTTTTATTCTCCAAGTCTTTTATATCTACTTACTATACTCTATTGTGCCATTATTAAGCCTCTTTTTTCCTAAAAAGAAATAGGGAATGACCATGATATATGCCAAATGGTTAGAAGCAAGAGGGCCCACTGACACCTGGGACCACCGGGAGTTTTCTTGGTATCCCAGTGGGCCAGTCCGACACTGTGCTGGGTCATTAGATTATCTTCTAGTTCTTGTTCATGTTCCTAGTTCCTATAATCCTGTTGCTGCCCTGCGACCCCAAATGCCCTCGATTTTGACACTTGGCATGATATTTGACTCATTTTCTGCCTGTCCTGACCTTCAGCCTGTCTCAAGTACTGTATTTTGATTTTCGCTTGCCCAGACCTGAACTTGGACTTGTTTATTGCCCACTCCATATATGGAGGTCTGTGCAATTTCCGACAGAATGATCCGGCACACATTATGGCGGTGGCATAAATAGCCCCTTAATTTGGTTATTGCCTCTAGCCAGTGGCGGAACTACCGGGGGAGCAGGGGGTGCGAGCGGGCCAGGTCCCGCACCCCTCAGGGCCCCCCGGCAGTCCGAGTGCCGTGCATATCACGGCCAGTTCCGGGTTTACGGAGGGGGGCAGGGGGCCCGGCTGCGCGTCCTGCAGGGGGAGCCCCCACCTTACTTCCCAGCCATGCAGAACTGAAGCAGCTTTGTTTATGACGATCCCTAAGCAGCCCAGACCACACTGAGCATGTGCACATACTTAGTCTTGCAAAGATGTTTAACAAAGTGTAAGGGTTTAGGTAGCTGGGATCAGCTTTCTGGGGGTAAAGCAGCCCACGGCACAATCAGAACTCATAAGGGGGTTGTTTCTTTCTGGCAGTTTATTTTCACTTGCAGCAAAACAACATAAACAATTCAAAATAAAATCCTTGCCACTTAATGGGCTTCTAACTAATACATGTCAGTTTTCCTAACTACCAGGAGAAGGCCTACCGCCTGTCTCCCCAAAACAAAGTACATGCAGGAATATATAAAATCCCAAACCTTTTGGTGATTTCAATCCCTCTCACACAGGCAGCTTTCCTGTGTCTTTTTCCCAGCCAGGAACTCCCCAACTGGCTTGAGCTGCCTTTTTAATTAACCACCTGAGATACCTCAGGACAACGCAAAACACCCGAGCTGGACTAGCAGTCCCGGAACCACTCTGTTAGGAACCTGGGGCATAAATAAGCACCGTCCTGGACTTTCCCAGGTATCCTGGTAGTGACCACAAAAGTTACAAGATGGTGACCCCCTGTAGCCAACTTTGAAAGCATAAATTATTTGTTTGATTAGGCTTGTGGTGCAGTAAGTTCATGTTTATATTTAGTATACAAAATACAGCATTTCTAGCCTTATTCTATTTTAGACTTTACATGCCCTTTAAAGGAAAACTAAACCTTTTATTTCCGCCTCCAGAGAAATAACCTAAACCAATAATGTCACAGCTGGCACAGGTATGATTTGAATAAGAGACTGGAATATGAATAGGTGAGGCCTGAATAAAAAGATAAGTAATTAGAAGTAACAATAACAATTCATTTGTAGCCTTACAGAGCGTTTGTTTTTTAGATGACCCCCCATTTGAAAGCTGGAAAAAGTCAGAAGAAAAAGTTACCAGAGGCAGCTTTTTTATGGTGTAGTTGTTATTTCTAAATTACACTGTTTACACTGCAAATAATTCACGCTACAATATAAAATGTCATCCCTAAACCAGCAAATGTATTTTTTTAGTTGTAATATTGTTGAGTAGGCGCCATCTCAGGTCATGTTTCCTGGTCATGTGCTTTCAGAAAGAGCCAGCACTTTAGGATGGAACTGCTTTCTGGCAGGCTGTTGGTTCTCCTACTCAATGTAACTGAATGTGTAGTGGGACCTGGATTTTACTACTGAGTGATGTTCTTATATCTACCAGGCAGCTGTTATCTTGTGTTATGGAGCTGCTGTCTGGTTACCTTCCCATTGTTCTGCTGATGGGCTGCTGGGGGTGAGAAGGGGGGTGGGTGGTAACAGACCAACTTGCAGTACAGCAGTAAAGAGTGACTGAAGTTTATCAGAGCACAAGTCACATGTCTGGGGGCAGTTGAGAAACTGACAATATGTCTAGCCCCATGTAAGATTTCAAAATTAAATATAAAATAATCTGTTTGCTCTTTTAAGAAATGAATTTCAGTGCAGAATTCTGCTGGAGCAGCACTATTAACTGATGTGTTTTGAAAAAAACATGTTGTCCCATGACAGTATCCCTTTAAGAGACTATTTATAATTGAAGATTTGCTGCTGTCCATACTTTTTCTGTTTGTACATAAAGGCTAAAATTCAATTCACTGAGAAAAAGTTATCTCTCACGGTTTCTCAAGTGAAAACTCATGGAAGAGATTTAATTCAGGGAGAAAAGACTTTTCTCCAAATTCAGTTCCATTTTTCCATGATTTTTCACATGATAAGTTTTCTGACTTTAATTGCATCTCAAATTTAATCTTGTCCATGAGTTTTCACGTGATAAACCTTTTTCTCATTGGATTGAATCAGGCTCAAAGTTTGGGATTGCTTAGTAAATAGCAGCTTCTTCCAATTAGCTATAGAGAGGGCTTTCTTGGAAAACTTCTCACCTTGCCTTATGGCAGGAGCAGCCGTGGCCTGGGGTGAAAATATTTTGACTGGCTCCTTCCTGCTGTAGAATTTCTTAGGGAAGAATGTTGCTTTTAGTGATTCAGTATTATTAATATTTTTATAGCTCTTCCTCTATTTGGTAGCATGCCCAGATAGTTAATCACTGATGGAGCTGGATCATAACTTTTATCCAAACTTGAGGTAGATAAAATTCTCAATCCTTTTTCTACTTCTTTTTCTCGTTTGTGCCAGTTTTCCTTAGGACCAGCAACTGGTTCATCCACTGAGACCGACGTAGGTCCGTTGGTCAAAGGCCTCATGAACGTGGCGCTCCTCGTCCCAATGAATTTTTAAACCTGATTGATGTCTGCCTGATTTTCAGCCTGATATTAGTCAAGAAGACCCAGTGGTTTGCCTCATACATGGTATAGGGCTAAATTAGCATATTTAAGTGGCCTGTGTATTGCCCCATTTAACCACTTCTGAATCTCAACATCACTGCTGAAGGGAAGCAAATCCCACCAAAGATCCCTTCCTAGAAGAACAGAGACTGTATACCCTTGGTTTGTGAACGAGATGTTGGGCATACAGGTGTAATTAGTGATGGGCGAATTTCCCGAGTCCAAGCTGACGCTGGCGTTAAAGTCAATGGATGTCCGAATAGTGTTGATGCGTGCTGATTTAGACACAAGCGACTTTTCGGACATGCGTCCAAACATTTTTACTGCTGGCGAATTTTCACGGGAGATTCGTGAATTGCGGAAATTCATCGCAAATTTGTGCCAGGCAAATTTATTCACCCGTCACTACAATAATGTATGTAAGAACACTAAGCAGGACTAGTCTACACAACAAATTTAGACAGCGGCAACTTTTTGAAAGGAATATTTTATAATGTTTATTTAATATTGCATTCCATTTTGGTACACAAGTAGTTGATCCAGTATGCAGGAAACTTCTAAAAAATATAGTGGATTCGCAAAGGTACACACCATTAAGATTGTTAACACCCGGGGGCCTGCAAAACGGTATATAAAAGATAAGTAAATAGCGGCACTCACTGGACTTTTGAATAAGCAAAAACAAAGATGTTTATTTGACTCAACATTTTTGATCCCCATTCATTCTGACCTACATCCCCCAAAAAATAACTTTGCTAAATTTTTCAACTTTTTAAAAAAAATTTTTTTATGATAGTCAAGAAAGTGCTAATACCTATGATAAAGTTTGGACAGATGAGAATGCATCAGGATTGCACAGTCTGAGCTTTAAAAGATTGCCCATTAATAAACAAAATAATAATCGCGGACTCCACTGGATAAAGATAATCCACGTGCGAACCAAAGTATTAAAATAAATCCATCTTTATTGTATAATATTTAAAAATAGCAGGCAGGGGAAGATTGCTCGACGCGTTTCGTGACAACAAGGTCACTTCATCAGAAGCACCTTGACGACCTTGTCGCGTTGCCTGTGTGCACTCACTGCTCCTATCTTGCAACGCTTTCCTTCTCCCTCCATTAATAAACAAAGCACTACATTTTGCATTCATTCAATACATTTATTTATACTTATGGTTTGGGAAGTCTGGCTTGGGGAAAAATGGTCTCTAAAGTAAAACGTCCAGTCATTTTTTCCTGGAAATGTGATTTTTTTTTTTCCTTCTGTGTGTCAGCAGTAATGTAGAAAATACGTTTAATTAATTCAGAGTAAATGCTGCCAGCATTAAACACCACTGGTTGCCATCGTTTAGGCCATTATTTTAATTGGCTTTAACCTATAATCAATATTTACTGCTTTAAATTGGATTGGACTCCATGACTAAGCAATATCCAAGGCTCACGTCCCCTAGCAGTGTATTGTACTGTTTGTAATGTATAAAATAATTGCTTATTTTAAACATAAGGTAAGGTACAGCCTGCAGCCCTCCAGCTCTGGTGGAACTACAGATCTTGTAGGATGCTGGGAATTGTAGTCCAGCAGTTGATTGGTCACAGTTTCTAACTTAAAGGACAAGGAAACCCAAATTTACTGGGGGGTGGATGGCAATATGCTATGAATTTAGTGGCTAGGTTTGTTGTCCGGAGGTGTGTCTTTTCTTCCAAATGAGCAATGGAACATATTCATTTATAAAGGGTGTCAGTAGTCAGATATAGCTCTGAAACCTAATGCTCATGTAGAACCTTTGAGCCGAAGTTAACCTTCAAATTATCTTTTAGTGTCTATTAGATGCACCTGTTCTATTCAGTGTTGTATGTTTTTGATTATTATTGTTCTTACTGAGCAGTAACAATAACTAATATGTCATTTTTGGGAGATTTGTCACCCGTGGTAGTAAAGATTTAACCATGAGCAACACATCTCCCCATGTGACATCACCATTAGGGACAATAAAAGGACTAATCTCAGAGAAAATAATGGGTAAAATTGTCCAAATGTAAAGAAAATTCAGAAAATTCTCGATTTTTTGTGTGCAAACTACGGTTAGAAACCAGGGCGAAAAGTGTCTTTTTTAATCCCTAGCATAAAATGATCTTATGCTAGGGGCCAGATTTTTCAGAGTTTAGGGACCAAAAATAGGATAATATAGGAGAAGACGATGGGGCACATTTACAAAAGGCGAATTGTGTTTTCTTTTGGCAAAAGTTTGTCAAAATGACAATTCGCAATGACATCGCCTATTTACTAAAAAGTGAAAAATTCAACTCAGCAATAGAGACCTTTTGTACTGTTTTGCCAGACAAATTTTTGCTCAAGAGAAAAAAAACTTTCCAATATGTTACCCTTTTCGCCAAAGTCTACGTTGCCTGGTTCCTCCTGGCTAACTGTTAAGATGAAGCCACATCCTCAACGTTACTGTGCCCGTGACATCATATCCTGTATTCAAAAAAGTCATCAAAAAAATTGAAAATAGTGGGATTATGTTTATAAGTTGTAACTGTTAAATATTTGTTACTTACACTTTTTGAATCATTTGAAGCTCGTGCCACATGTGTTTTAGGGTGGTCTAATTTTTAGGACAATAGAGGATCCCTTTTGTCTTTATTTTGCTTCCTTGGACATTTTTAATAATACGTGGCCACTTCCAGCAATTTCACCATCACTAATAAAGACAAATATATGACATGTATGTATACGCCATACTGAAATGGATGTAAGCGTGAGTATGTTAATGAAATTTCACAAAGAAGGAAGTAAAGTAAAGGAGAAAATTCGCTAAGAAACTTTTGCACTGAAGCCTAGTGGGCTCGTGGGCAGGCATCAGCAACCTTCCCTATAGGAGACTTACAGACTATGACAAAGAACCCTAAACTATCACGACTCCTTACAAAGCATGGACAGCAGCATGTAAGGTAATGAACTGTGCCCCACCGATCCTCTCACCCTTCGTCCCCCTCTGGCTGAACAGCAACCTTCCCCACCTCCGGGACCTCCAAGACTTCAACTATTGGCCAGCTCGGAACATTAAGGTTTTGGGAGACCTACTAATGGCAAACCAATTCCCCACGCTTAACCAACTTAAAGAAAGCTAAGGACATCAGGATATACAATTATACAGATACCTTCAGCTAAGGCATGCATTTGGATCCCAATTCTCCACTCGAACTATACAATATGCAACAATACCATTTGAACAGGTCCTTAGGAACTCGCAACGCAGCAAACTGACTTCCAGGCTTTACAAATCACTGCTTAAAGTATTTCCTTCCCCCTTTGACAAAGCTCTTTCAAAATGGCAAACTTCTCTTCCGACGATAACATGTGAGCTTTGGGAAAATGCAACAGACTCCATCTACACAGACCTGATTTCCTTGAAAGATAGACTGATCCAATTTAAATTCATGCACCAAGTCTACATCACCCCCACCAAACAGGAAAAAATGGGTAGGAATACAGGAGCCATTTGCCCCAAATGCGGCGAGGGAGAAGCAGACTTCTTCCACATGACGTGGAACTGTCCACACATTAATAATTACTGGAAACTAATAGTGAAATATATGACTGATGAACTGTTCTATCAAGGCCCCTGTTCACCAAAAATATGCCTACTAGGCCTAGTTGATGACATAATACCCCTAAACAAAACTAGATCGCTAATCCGAACACTTCTGTTCTATGGCAAAAAACTCCTGATAACCAAATGGATGGCACCCCAACCCCCAACAATTCCAGCCTGGATAGCACTTATCAACAAACTCCTTCCTCTGATTAAGCTCACATATGAGGGATGTGGCTGCTCCAAGAAGTTTGAGAAGGTTTGGACACCCTGGCTCGAAACTAACCAGGAAGCACAGATAGATTACTAGCCAGACATCTGTAAGAACTAGCAATGGTCACATTAATGAGGCACCAACACACCGCCTCCCTAAATAACTCCCCTGGGCTACACTTAATGAGGGTCACTTTGTAAAGTCAAACGTAAATATTCTCTGTTCTAATGTACAGTGCATGTCGCAAGGTTTCTTTCTCTCGTTTCTGTCAATCTTATAATGTTAAAGCATAAATAAAACATTTAAAAAAAAAAGAAACTTTTGCACTGACGAATTTTCATTAGAGACAAAGTTTCGTAAGCACGAAGTATGGCAAAGCTTTCCGAAGCAAAAATTCGGTCCTAAGTAAATTTGCCGTAATGGGTGAAACTGAACAAAAGTTATCCTTGGTTTTAGCTATTTTTTTACTCTGGCATCAGCGGGTCCCAATATATTTTTTTGTGCAAACAAGGATTTTTCACAATTTAGGGACGAAACAAGCTTATTTTGGAGAATACAATGGGTGCAATTACCCTGAGAAGACAGTGGGTGATAATCACCTTAAGATTTAGTGCAAGATTTTTTTTAGCAAATAAGTAACAATGCTTTTTGAAAAACTTGTCATTTCTTTTCAAGCAACAGACTGGAAATCAGCTCTAATGAAAACACATTCGATTTTCTGCAGCTTACTCGCAGAGCAGAAAGAAGCATCTGAATATAAAATTATTTTAGATTACCCTCATCATCCCTAAAAATACAGCTTGAATCATTTGTTTGCAGCGCATCGTCTTTTTCTCTGTCCATTTCTTGGCAGCGGTGCATATAATGATCTGATATTATTAGGGAAGTTGTCGGAGTTTATTCAGCTGCTGTGTTGGGTGCCATTTGGAAGAGATAAAAGGGCTCAGTTACCAAATGAGTGAAGAGTTGGAAAAAAAAGCTCAATCTGAAATACTTTTTTTTAACAAAATGTAATGTTCTTTTTAGTGTAATTGCTCAAGATGCTATCAAGCACAAACTTCTACACCAGATAAAGACAAAAAGGAACACCAAGAGCCCCAATAGTGTAATATGTTTTTACAAGGAGTAATGGTAGAGTAAACAAGTTAATACTCAAAAACCAGGGTTACCGATAGGCAACCACTGTATAGGCAGGTGGGGAGATTATCCTGACCCCACTCAGGAATAAGACGTCGCTCTCTGTAGAAGACGAAAAAGGGGATGATACCCCTCCACTCGGGGTGGACTCGATATAGTAGTAAAACAAAACAGAGGCGCCAAAAGGATAAAATTAGCTAAAAACACTTAAAAACCCAATGGGTAATTCAGAGGAGGTAGTAGTGGACTTACCTCCTCCAAGCCAACACCAACGAAAGTGGTAATTTTCAGTAATAGTTTACTCACAAAACAGTATTGCAACGCGTTTCGCAGGCATTTCCTGCTTCATCAGGCAGGTGGAACGGGAGCAAAAACAACAGTGTCTTTGTATAAACACGCCCGGCGCCTCCAGATGATAAAAGTGCAAATATTTGCGCTAGTTAGTAAATTTTGTACTTGAATGGCCACTAGTGATGGGCAAATATGACCCGACAATTCACCAAACTGCAAAAATTTTTTCCATATGCATAGAAGTCAATGGGTGTTTTTTAAAGGGGACCCGTCACCCAAACAAAATTATTCCAAATCCTATTTTATCATGTTAGTCAAGCAAAATGAACTTTAATTACACTGTATAAATATTTTGAATATTGTTTCCATCACTCTGGGAACTCATAATTATAGTAACCAGGAAGGAGCCATTTTGTGGACACTGTTATTAAGGCAAGTCTTGTATCATCTCAGAATCAGGAAAACTATACCCCCAAAATGAGCACATATGCAACAGATAGTTTACATCATATTAAGTGGCATATTAAAGAATCTTACCAAACTGGTCTACATATTTAAGTAACTCTTGCCGTTTTACACCATGTCATGAAGGTCTGTGTGCTTCCTTAGAGATCACCTGACCAGAAAATAACACAGCTCTAACTGTAACAGGAAGAAGTGTTGAAGCAAAAGGCAGAAATCTGTCTGTGAATTGGCTCATGTGACCTAACATGTATGGTTTGTTGGTACGTTTGTGTGCACAGTGAATTGTACGATTGCTGGGGGCAGCCCTTATTTTTCAAGCTAATATTTTTAAATGAATTTACAACAGCTATGAATGCTTTGATAAAAAAAAAAAGAAATTGGCTTTCATGTTTAATTTGAAAAGGACTTTTATTATACCGATTTTTATGTCTGGGTGACGGGTCCACTTTAATGCAACTTTTTTTAAGTATACATTAGATTCTAAGTCCGATTTTTTGTGTGAAACGCAAAATATTTTGCTAATGTATAATGGCCCCAACAAGGGACAGTTAAACATCCTTCAGTTGTATACAAGTCATCTGGTGCAACATCAAACACCTATAAGCACAACACAAGGAGCCCTTGTCGATAACTCCTGATATAGGGCACGTTGCAATTACATGGCTCATTCGCACCCTACTCCTGCCTGCATTCCAGAACTTCTGTGTATGAACGAGGCACAAAAAGTGAATACAGTGCTGCAAAATGAGGGCAGCTCTGTATTCATTTGGAAATCATTGGGTTTTTACCCTCCACTCTAGAGTAGAAAGTGCTGTGGCCCTAGAAACTTGCTGTTGGGCAGGGTACAAAGTGCCAAAAACAGGGCTGCTTGCATTTGCCCTAAAAGCCTTATATATTTACTGCAGTTTCGGGCTTTGTAATTTCCCAACAGTCATTTGCATATATAATTGCATTTCTTAAAAGCACTTGCATCTACATGCATTCCTTTCACTTCCATATATATGCAGTATCTCACTTATTGACACAGGCCGATGTGGGAACCTTTATGCTACAACCCGCTCCAGACATGGATATTGCTTCAATTCAAGATTCCCACAGCGCCCTGTGTACAATTACCCCACAGCCTAAAGCATCAGGCATACACATCACTCTAAATAGTCGAAATCTCTTTAACCAACTTATTTTGACATCTGTACTAGGTCCAGATACTTGTCCAGCCACGGAAGAGGATTGATGCAGCTGTCAATGGTGCTGGGTTTGGGGCTTCTGCATGGCCAGACTGTGCATCATCAAGCTGGTAGGCTGACCATTCTCAACCCTAAAACACTTCACCAATATCCACAAATAATGAGGGCAACCGGATTGGGATGTAACAGGCCACAGCTTTATTACAAAAATGTTATTAATATTATATTTTACCAAATAGCATAGTCTAACAAGCATGAATATTATAAACAAACATTATACACACTTCATACGGAATGCTTGCCTTCTGCAAAAAACACCACCAACTGGGCTACCTGCCATGTGAGAGCAATAGGATGGTTGGTTGGACCAGTCTTGGGACCCTTGTCCAAGGAGACCATAATCACCTTGGCACACATGTGCGTAACACTGGGGTATGAGCCCCCGACACCAGGCAAGCATTCCTCCACAGCTATGACAAACAATCCAAAAAGCAGAGAAGGCAGTATGTCGCTCATCCGCCGCTACCGCAGAAAAGGCAGGTACTTTCTCTCCAACTCTCCCCTATCCCTCGCTATCCCCTCCTCCTGATCCAACCCTTCCTCTCAAGCTGCCTTACCATTAACTCTTCACTGTTCCCACTTATCTTTTGCCTGCCTACCTTTCCTCACACAGTCAGGGCACTTCCCTTTTAATATTAAATAGCCTGGTGCAGTAAAAATGCAGTGGAGAGAGCCTCTACTCCTTGAAGCAATTATTGGGAATAGACTTTTCAAGACACCTTTTCTCTCTATCACCCCAAATAATGGAGTACTTTCCTTTTTAGAAATGTTTCATCCCACCCATCGGAACTGTTGCATCTGGATGTCTAGAGATACTGGGAGTTTAAATCTACTAGTTAGATAATACTTTTCCCCAATGGCTGAGATAATCCAGCTCTTTTGGTGCAATCTGCTATTAGCAATATACTTAACTTTGAACATTAACCTTTTCTTCAGGAAATAATTGTGAATTTATTTCTTTTGTATTAGATCTGTAATTATTATGGTTGCTTTGTTGACAAGATCTGGATTGCTCTCTTCTACATGGAACAAACCCACACGTATCATGGAAGATCAGGCTGCTAATACACTGCCAGAGCAATAACAATATTACCTCTAAAGTGGTCATGCCATCAATAAATTTCAATTAATAAATATGTTTCATTTTTTGGTTTCACAATCTCCACTGCCATAAATAATACAGGCTCAAAACTACTTATTTTCTATTGTTCTTTTGTCTGCAAAAACTATGCAATTATGCTTTTGTTTCCATAACTGATATAATATCCAAGAAAAGGCATTTCAGGGACTGTCTTGCTGTGAGCGGTTCTAATGAAAAAAGAATATGAGACAGATATGCACTGCCTGTAGAGCGTTGCAGCTTACCTGGAGGAAAAGAATATTATACATAGTGACGTATGGATCGCCCCCAATAACATTTATTGATACTGAACAATATGAGCAACTGTTGTGTATAATGAATATAGGCAAGGTCAGGTGCGCTATTGCTTGCTATTCAATATGTTCCCAATCACCTGAAAAGAAAGCAGTATATACAGTAGTGTAGTATGTCAAAATTCAATATTTGGTGTATAAGTATTGAACCATTCACAGTATTGTAAGTTATGTATAGGCACGTAAATTCTCTCTCTGTGGCCGGTGTCAGTAAGCGACCGCTAGGGAGCAAGGTGGTGCTGTAGACTTTGCGGTAGTTCTGTAGACAAAATACTGCAAATAGTGAAGAAACGCCGGAGCTGCAGATATGGCCCTGCGGGCAGTTAAAATTTACCGAGCGGTAGTAGGGTAGAGCATTAGGATAGATGCAGGATCTCTCTCTCAGGTTCGCCGTTCTTCAGTATAGAAGGATCATGGTATGCCGGAATTGCCGTATAGAATAGCGCTCATTGAAGGCAGCTTTGGATAATGGCGGCGTCTACGATAGGGTAATTGGCGTATTCTAGTTCCGCTCTCCTTCTATTTTTCTTAGTCTCCCCAATCTCGTAGGCTTGGCTGTCTGGGGGTAAAATGGGATAATTAAATGGGCACACAAGAAGGGGCACATTTTAAGGATTTATTTAATAGTACAGGCCCAACGCGTTTCGTATCATAGGATACTTCCTCAGGGGCATCACCATCCTCTGGGGTGATGCCAAGCATGCTTTGATCATCACTATAGGGGACTGATAAAGAGTGTCCTCAATTATTGTGCAATTTAGAGTTTAGTGCTAAAGAGCCCCTTAAGGTGGCCATACACTGGCCGATAAAAGCTGCCGACAGACCAAGTCGGCATCTTATTGGCCCGTGTATGGGGCCCCCCGAGGGGCTTCCTCGATTGAGATTGGCCAGATCTCGATCGGATGGGACTAAAAATCCCGTCGTAACGCGGCCGCATCTATTCGTTGATGCGGTCCTGTGATATGCGGTGGGCATATCAGAGAGAGATCCGCTCGTTTGGCGACATCGCCAAACGAGCGGATCTCTCTGTGTATGGCCAGCTTTAGTCAATTTAGTCTTTGTGGCTCTCCAGGAGTCCTGTGTATCCGCTACATGAGAGAGCAGGTATACTATGATTTGGCATCGTCTTCATACAGAGTCAGGACAGACTGGGCTGTAAAACCCCTCCCTAGGAACTTCCCTGATCCGCAATTACGCATACACTACATAGAATAATGCAGATGGTGATCTCTGAACTGCTTAACGAAATCACCACTAGGGTTTCCACCTGTCTGGTTTTCACGAAGACAGCGCATTTAAAAATCTCAGCTGTCAATCAAATATTCAATTTCCATTCAGCACTTCCTAGATGTCACTGCTCTCCACACATTTCCCCGTTCTCTTCACCGTTTAATTGTGTAGCCAGGGCATGAGGATGAACATCAGGTCCCCCATTCTGGTGCACAAACAAGATTCTGAGATGATGCAAGGCTTGTCTTAATAACAGTGTCAACAAAATGGCTCCTGCCTGCTTGCTATAATTATGAATTCCCAGACTGAAGGACACAGGATTCAAATAATTTATATTGTGTAATTAAAGTTAATTTTGCTTGACCAATGTGATAAAATAGGATTTTGAATATTTTTTTTTGGTCACGGGTCCCCTTGATCAGCTAATCTCTGATTGCCATATCATCAGCCTGCCCTGATGTTATCAGCCCTCCCCTGACATGACCAGCCCCTTCCCTGACTTCTCCAACCCGCCCCAAATCTGCCTGGCCTATCCCCAACGTCATCTGCCCTGCCCAGATTCACCAAATTGAAAAAGTGGCAATCCTGAGTAGGACTCCCTTTAGCGTTCCATTCCCTGAGCACACTTTGCTCTTTAGAGCCTTGACATTTTGTTCTACTCCATTTGAATGGAGGTTTTATAGACTACATTGGTTTACTTATGTCTTTATGATGTTTACATTGATATTTTAAGACAATTTCTATTTTTTGTTGACGTCTGCAACAAACTGAGTCATAAGTTTGTTGTTTTATATATGTATACCCGCATTGTACACTTGGGGAAGGTAACCATTATCACCATAGTGCTCAGGAGCTACTCAATAAAAGTCACAACATTTGCAGCACATCTAATAACCCATAGCAAACACTTATAACCTGTTTGGAGGAAAGATGTGAGTAGTTGCTGAGGGTTACTTTAAAAACTCCATAAATCTATCCTAGAGGATTGGCTTTTCACATAATGTGCAACTTTCCTGTAACTGAATATTTGTAAATTCAAGGCTCTCGCCAATTTCCATGGACATGGTTGGAATTCCCAGCTTACTGAAACCCAGTCTGTCAGCCTGTAAGTGAAGGGGTCTTAATGAGATATGTCTGTCTTTATCTAATCTTGATATGTCTCTATAAATTGTAATAACAGACTCCAGGTTATTCTGATGATGTCAGTATGTTCTACCCATGGAACAGATGGAAGAAGAAATACAATGGGGCATATTTATGAAGCCTTTTTCTGGTCAAGTTTTAAAGGGGAAAAAAATCTGAATTTTTAGAGGGAAAAAAAGCAATTTTTTGAGATTTATTATACTACAAAGCTTCTTAAAATTAAAAGCTGAAAATACTAAAACCTGTCTAATCATGTCAATGGCAGATTGTGCCTTTAACAATTGGAACATGTACTTGCCTTCATGATTGATGACATTTTCGGGCTGTTTATAGATGGTTTTCATTTGATAATCCGAATAATCTAAGTTGTCGAGGAGACAAATTCTAAAAAATGGACCATTTTGTCTAGACTTTTCCCGCTCTGACAATTTATGATTTAAGTTAAGCTTTGGTCAAATTTGTCTCATTAATATAATAGGAAAATTAGAGTTTTAATAAACACCCCCTTAATGTTCTTGTCATGAGTCTCTGGGAGACATTAATATAATTCCCATGTCAACTTCAACATTGGCCTGTCTCAGTGAATTGCAAACTGGTTAAAGGGATACTGTCATGGGAAAAAAATTTTTTTTCAAAATGAATCAGTTAATAGTGCTGCTCCAGCAGAATTCTGCACTGAAATCCATTTCTCAAAAGAGCAAACAGATTTGTTTATATTCAATTTTGAAATCTGACATGGGGCTAGACATTTTGTCAATTTCCCAGCTGCCCCAAGTCATGTGACTTGTGCTCTGATAAACTTCAATCACTCTTTACTGCTGTACTGCAAGTTGGAGTGATATCATCCCCTCCCTTTTCCCCCCCAGCAGCCAAACAAAAGAACAATGGGAAGGTAACCAGATAACAGCTCCCTAACACAAGATAACAGCTGCCTGGTAGATCTAAGAACAACACTCAATAGTAAAAACCCATGTCCCACTGAGACACATTCAGTTACATTGAGAAGGAAAAACAGCAGCCTGCCAGAAAGCATTTCTCTCCTAAAGTGCAGGCACAAGTCACATGACCAGGGGCAGCTGGGAAATTGACAAAATGTCTAGCCCCATGTCAGATTTCAAAATTGAATATAAAAAAATCTGTTTGCTCTTTTGAGAAATGGATTTCAGTGCAGAATTCTGCTGGAGCAGCCCTATTAACTGATTAATTTAGAATTTTTTTTCCCATGACAGTATCCCTTTAAGTATTTGCATCAGGGTTCTGTTGATGCCAGTATGTGTTATCTGTTCAATAGGCAGAAAGAGAAATAAAGGTTATATTTTCAAGTCTCTCTACTCTGTCTCAAGGAGGCTAATATAATACCCATACCAACTCCAACATTGGTCTTTCTCTGAATTACAAACTGGCTAAATAGTAGGCTCAGGGTTCTGCTGCTGTCAGTTTGTGCTACAGAAAGAGGAAAACATGCTGTACTTTCAAGTCTTTTTACCCTGTCCCTGAGAAGCTTGGATTGAATTGGGATGACAACTGCATGAGCAAATTCTTAGGCACTAAGTTAGATTAAAAGGTCTACAGGGCAGAGTGTTGTTGGTCCTGAATCATTCCATCTCATCCATCAGATCCATAAGTCACACATGGCTCTTGTTGGCTCTCAAACCAAATCTGGTTGACCTCTAGGTGTAGGACATTTAAACAGAATTGGCCTCTTTATTTTTCTGTTTACCATTGGGGTATGTGGCCATATTACCACTATATAAAGAGACAGGTGACTTACATTGATGGATCTAGATCAACAGAATAATTGGGCTAGAATATGTTCATGTAACTGCTGCTAGACAAATTATTACAGTTTACCAGAAAATTAGTACTGTATAAATGCACATGCTGTCTGAAATCATTTTGCACAGTCAGATATTTTACTAATCACCTCAATGTCCATAAATCCCTAGACGGCAGCCACTGACAAAGCAATCCTGAGCTTGGCACGTGAATGCAGGAGAGACTTATTATTCTGTGTTGGCAGCGGACAAGTTAAAATAACTGCAATGTTAGTACAGATGTAGCTCTGTCACTGCCCATCCCAGCACGATAAATATTACCGTCTTCAACTCACCCATTTCTTTCAAATAAAGATTATTTTAGTTCTTTGGTTGTCAGAGACAGCAGATATAGCATTATTGTTCTGTAAAACAAATTTGGCTGGAGCTACCTTAGTATAACAAAATCTGCAATGTCATATTTTATATTTAAAAACTTCAAGCAAGCAGTTACATACATCATATATTTTTTTGCACAACTAAATGTTCCTGCTTCTGTTACATTTCCCTGAACCCGGTGGCTTTTATTGTTCAATGCAAGTAAAACATGGAAGTCAGTGGCTTTCTGAACTCTTCATTTTCATTGGAGCATTTTCTCCAATGAACCTGAATTGTTGTTGGCGTTGCACTTTTCAGATTCTGTGTCTGCTATCTTTTTGACACGCTACATAAACTTTTACAAAGTATTCGTCCAAGCCCGCTTTCTCAAAAAATGCCAGAGGAATTCATGGATCAAATGAAACAAAAGCCATTTAAAGTTCAGCGTGAATAGCAGAGTACGAATATAAAAAGTACATGCCCTTGATTTGTCTTGCTCGGGTATACAATGTGGTTTTATAAATAAGACAATGATCTTGTATCAGTGCTGCCCACATTTATTAATGTGGTGGGTCAGTGATACACTGTATCATATGGATTGCGGATGGGTTATAAACACAACTCTGGGCGATGTCAAGTCATTGAGGAAGTTTAACCTGGGTTCCGGGAGTGGGCACATGGGAAGTTCCTGTTTCCTAATTTATAGACGGAGAGAGAAAACTTGGTTCTATCTCCTTGGAAGACATTTTATGAAGATCGTAGATGATGCTATGGAGCCTTAGGTGGAAAAAGAACTTAAGATTAGCAAGGAATATCCAAAGGTAAAACAAAACGGTAACCCAGAAAAAGGAAACAGAAGGCAGAAATGAGTTCATCCCACTCACATCAGCTGGATAATAGCATATTCCTGTGGTCATGAATTACACTTAAGGACACCAAGGGGTAAATTTATTAAGTGGCAAAAAATCCACGAGTGATGGCTTTGCAGCTATTGCAACACTTCGCCAAACGGAAATACGCTCAGACAGCGCTATTTTACTAAAATGCAAAGTTGCGTCCAGGGCGCCGAATGCTGCCGAATTCTCACTAGCGTTACTTTGGCAATGCAAGCAAATCAAAGGGAAGATGCGCTAGAGTTCAGTTCTGCCTAGCGCAACTTCGTTAGAGGTCTTCGCTAAGGCTAATTTGTATATGGCGGGAAATTTAAAGTGGAATGGACGTATATGTTGCAGCAAATACATTACATTACGCCAGGGAACCTTGATAAAGACAATAGAGTTGTTATAATGCCCTACACATGAGCCCACTGTATAGTTTATGTTCCATATGTTAGGAAATGTATGGAGAAACCTGGTGACCCAAAAGAATTTTTAAGGACTTTTGCAGGCTATCACTCTGAAAAAAGGAAAGACAGGAGCGTAACAGAAGAATGAGGAAGATCTATGCACTCCAGTGCACTTCGCTGGTCTGAGCTGGTGAGTCTGGCAAAAGAGGTAACGTTCAGCAATATCCGCATCTTAGTGAATTTGCAGAGTAATGCCAGAGCGAAAATACGGCTGGCGATAGAGTGCGAAATTAACGCCTGCGTCCAGTTGTAAATCGGCGAAATCCCTGAAAACAGTAACGCTGGCAAATCTTTGCCAGCATTAGTCACTTCGTCCTTTAGTAAATCTTCCCCAAAGTGTTTGGTGTCCTTAAGTGTCAAATATATGAAGCAACTATATCTAATATTGGGTTGAATAATATTTCAGCCTAAGTGAACAGACTCATCTGGAGCAATCATGCACAGAAATCAACATGGAGAGATATTTTAAGACAAATCCCTAAAATGAAAACCTAACTTCTATTACATATAAATAAACCTATTAACTAAGTTTGGGTTGTTCATGCTGGAGAAGAGATAAGGGGTAATAATGATTTATTTACCAGTAGGTCTTTTCAGCTTATACAAGGTCACCCGTTCTGATTAAAGGATGTTCGGTCTAAATTTTCGAAGGGTTTTTTTTTTACAGTGAGAGCTGTGAAGATGTGGAATTGTCTCCCTGAATCAGTTGTACAGGCTGATACATTAGATAGCTTTAAGAAGGGGTTGGATGGTGTTTAGCAAGTGAGGGAATACAGGGTTATGGGAGATAGCTCATAGTACAAGTTGATCCAGGGACTAGTCCAATTGGCATCTTGGAATCAGGAAGCAATTTTTCCCCCTCTGAGGCAAATTGAAGAGGCTTCAGATGGGTTTTTTGCCTTCCTCTGGATCAACTGGCAGTTAGGCAGCTTATATATTGACTTAAAAGGTTGATGAACATGTGTCTTTTTTCAAACTAACTTACTATGTTATTATGTTACTATGTGTATAAAAAGCCGCCGTGCCAGTTTTAAACTGCTAATATCAGTCTTTCAGCTGAAAAGCTCTTTTTGAAGGTTTAGTGACCCTAACCCTTTATGCACTATGACCCTCTCTAAGAAACTTGAGTTCCAATGGAACAGTAGATTTATTAAACAGAAAGTTACATCCTTTATGGCACAATATCATATTATATGTGGAGTTTACAAATTATATCAATAGTACCACAGGGATCTGCTTGTCAGGATACTTTGGGCTACTTCAAAAATGAGCTGCTCTGCTTATGTTTCCCCAGTGGGGATTCACACGTTAGCCACTGGGAAGCATTTGGATGAATTTATTTGCCTACACTAGAGGAGATTAACCTCGGGCTACTAATCTCCTCATGAGTCAGAGGAAGCTGTTGTGACTTGTACAAAGCCTCGTCCTCTTCTCAATGAAATGATGTGAGGTGGGTAAGGTTCACAAATCAGCCTTCAGTCAAGTTCCCCCCATTTGGGGGCAGATTTACTAAACTCGAGTGAATAGTTCGAATCCAAAAATATTCGAATTTCAAAGTATTTTTTTGGGTACTTCGACCATTGAATTGGTCAAATTCGATCAATACTTCGCCAAATAAAAGCTACCGAATTGAATGTTAGTCTATGGGCACTTTTTATGATTGAATAAAAATCATTCGATCGATCGCTTAAAATCGTTCGAAACGTTCAATTCGAACGATTTTATCGTTTGATCGAACGATTTTTATTTGATCGTTCGAACGAACCTTTTGCGCTAAAATCCTTGGAATTCAATATTTTTTAACCTTCGAAATTCGACCCTTGATGAATCTGCCCCTTAATGTCTTTGGACTCCATAAACGCCATAAAGTTTACGTTTTTCATTAAGATTTTTAAAAGATCCTTATCGTATGACCAAGTTTAAGTGGCAGATTTATTAAAGGTCGAATAGTAAATTAGAATTAGAATTTTCGAATCGTTTTTTGGTGTCAAGATTCACACATTCAACTTTTAATCCCCCAAAATGAATGTAAATTTGAATTTATCACGCTCAACCATTGAAACAGTTCTAATTTCGAATATTCACCACCTAAAACCTGCCGAATTCATTTACAAGTCAATGGCTGAGGTCCGTTGAATCATTTGAATATGTTAATTGTCTTTCTGACATTCGAGTTTTTTTCAGAGAGAAAACTCAAATCAAATTCGGTTCGAATTTTCGGTCGGGACTATTCGATCGAATATTAGACGTTCACATTTTTTCTTAAATAACCTCCCATTCGAGTTGTGAGTATATTCGAATTTATTTCAGATTTCTTATATATATTTTATTATACATTAAGGGGCCCATTTACTTAGTTCGAGTGAAGGAATAGAATAAAAAAAACTTCAAATTTTTTTTTGGCTACTTCGACCATCAAATTGGCTACTTCGACCTTCGACTTCTAGAAATCGTTCGAATATTCAACCATTCGATAGTCGAAGTACTGTTTCTTTAAGAAACACTTCGACCCCCTACTTAGCCACCTAAAACCTACCGAGGTGCAATGTTAGCCTATGGGGAAGGTCCCCATAGGCTTCCTGGCAATTTTTTGGTCGAAGAAAAATCGTTCGATCGATGGATTAAAATCCTTAGAATCTAACAATTTGAAGGATAAATATGCCAATAAATGTACGATAGTTTAAATGCAAGTATTCAACTAAAAAGACCATTTCAGGTGATATCCTCTAGTTGAAGCCAAGAAAACTGTGGGTAGTCACCTGCTTGGCCCTGCAAACAATTGGACAATGGATAAATTTCACTGTGACTGATGAAAATGTTCTAACCTGACTGATCGATTTTCCGACCAATGTCGATTCACGAATGTTCTGTGCCCACTAAATCTCACTAATATCAGTTGTTAAAGAGAGAAAAAACTTAATGTCTATGGTGAAGGTCTTCCTTATATGAGATCTAAGTTTCCAGTCTTGCCCAAGAGACATTATAGATACCATTACATTTGTACAGTAAGGCACGCATCCTACAATTTAGTGAATATGATTATTACAGGTCTCTATCCAGAGTTGTTAGGTGCTATTGAAAAGAATGAAAAGAATAAGAACTGTTCATCTAATTTATTCCTATAGAACAGTTTGTGTAAGTGGTTTCTATATTGGCTTAATGGATTAACAGTGCTCCATATTATGTACCCGGTAAACACTGGCAGTTCCAGTGGGAGGCATGCTACTAATATGTGACCAGTTAGCCCATAGCTTTATCAAAATGATTGCCCAATATTGTTAATAACCCTCTCAGAATACAGAAATGTGACACTGAATATATAATATATACAATGACCTCAGTAAACGCATTTCATAAAGGTTGATAAATGCTGTAAGCTTGTCCATTTAGCAGAACTTAATCACCTGCAATCATGATCTGATTACCTCATAATAGCTTCCTACTCATAGTAACTATTTCTGCCGCAAAATCATCAAGAATGCAAAATTAGCCTTAGCTCAATTGAATGGTTTAACAGAGCGGTGTAGTCAAAGTGCAAGAGCAATCAGACGTCAGCGAATGAATTATGCTTTATTATCAGGTTGAATAAATTATGACATTTTTACTAAACTGACATTTAAAAAAAAAAAAAAAAGTCTCTCCATCTATGAGCAGGAAACAGGAAACCTCACTCACAGTAACAATGAAAGTAAATGAAAGATCATTAAGAAAAAATTGATTGGTAACCCACGCTGAAAATGTTAATTGCTTGTATTACGATAACTCCCAAACAAAATACAGGTATGGGATCTGTTATCTGGAAACCTGTTATCCAGAAACCTCAGAATTACGGAAAGGCTGTTTCCTATAGACTCCATTTTATCCAAATAATCCACATTTTTAAAAATGGTTTCCCTTTTCTCTGTAATAATAAAACTAATATATAATTAATCCTTATTGGAAGCAAAACCAGCCTATTGGGTTTATTTAATGTTTACATGATTTTCTAGTAGACTTAAGGTATGAAGATACAAATAACGGAAAGATCCATTATCTGGAAAACCCCAGGTCCCGAGCATTCTGGATAACAGGTGCCATACCTGTATTTGTATAAGGATATATTGTTTCCCAGTGCAACATGTCCTGCTGAAGTGCCATGTATTATTCACCAATAAGAATCAAGTTATGATGAGATGTAGACACCAGTACTGTAGGGTGCAACCCCATCTCTTTAAATCCAGACCAGTCATGGATACTTTATGCCCATGTGGTGATCCCATTCGCTTTCGTTCATTCCTTTCAAGTGAGTAAGTAAGTGAGTCTGACTCTTATGATGGCAAGGTGTTGAGGAGCTCCTTTGCTCCTTTTGGTTGGGTAGGTTGCAAACACTGTAATACAATAAGTACATTGCTTATTTTGTCTTTTTGAGATATTCAACAACATTATCAGCATATTGAGTGTAATAAATAACATATACATAAACATATAAACTCATTGGGTTTGAAAATTAATGGACTTGAGGGATATTTAAGAGACTCTAGTTCTGGGGTGTCCAAAAGGTAGATCAGGATCTACCAGTAGACCTTTAGCTGGTGATCAGTAGATCTCAAGTCAACAAATAGCTGGTCTATATCACACTTATTATGTTAAAGCTGAAAGCTGAAAAGAGTCAGAAGAGGAAGGCAAATAGATAAAAACTATAAATATAATAATGAAGACCTATTAAAAAGTTGCTTAGAATTGGCCATTCTTTAGCATACTAAAAGTTAAATTTCCCAGCTGCCCCAAGTCATGTGACTTGTGCTCTGATAAACTTCAATCACTCTTTACTGCTGTACTGCAAGTTGGAGTGATATCACCCCCTACCTTTTCCCTCCCAGCAGCCAAACAAAAGAACAATGAGAAGGTAACCAGATAACAGCTCCCTAACACAAGATAACAGCTGCCTGGTAGATCAGAACAGCACTCAATAGTAAAAACCCATGTCCCACTGAGACACATTCAGTTACATTGAGAAGGAAAAACAGCAGCCTGCCAGAAAGCATTTCTCTCATAAAGTGCAGGCACAAGTCACATGACCAGGGGCAGCTGGGAAATTGACAAAATGTCTAGCCCCATGTCAGATTTCAAAATTGAATATAAAAAAATCTGTTTGCTCTTTTGAGAAATGGATTTCAGTCCAGAATTCTGCTGGAGCAGCACTAATAACTGATTCATTTTGAAATTTTTTTTTTCCCATGACAGTATCCCTTTAATTTAAAGGTGAAACACCCCTTTAATTGTATCTAATGAGGGACAGAATACAGTCAGTCTACCACAAGTTATTATAAAACTAGCTTCCAATTCTATATTATACAACAAGCCTCCAATCCTAAATTATACAACTAGCCTCCGATTTTTTATATAAATGTACTTATTTATTCAAGGGTTCCCCATCCATCTATATAATGACGGGAAGCAAAAAAGTCATAGAGATGAAGCCTACCTTGTTTCACATGTTGTCCTCGCATGTCCCCAACTTCTAATTACAATATCACAGAGAATGAAATACCAAAATGAATTAACTAATGAATCAAAGGATTAGATGCATAATAAACATTAGACATATCTAAAGACCTGTGCGTGTGACAATTAACATGCTTCTGCAATGCGAAAGTGAATTTATTCGCCAGGTGTGAATTCACTTCAAATTCACGCGATTCGCGAAACTGGCGCGAAAATTTGCCGGCGCCATAAAGAGGGACACCAAAAAGCGAGACGCCAGCGCCGTTTCGCAAATTTTTCACCGTTTTGTGAATTTCGCCAGAAATTCGCAAATTTTTTTGGCAAAGCGAAATGCCCCATCACTAATTATTTCATATTAATAATAATTATGTTATAAGTGACGATGTCTCAGCATCTACTTTATCAACTTTTGTTTCTGTTATGAAGTATAGAGTTAGTCAATGTTCTTCATAGATATTAATTACACATCTTTGAAGCTATACAAATTTTTTGAATAATTTCTGCAGCATCCTGTTGCTGATTCTGTTTGGTAATATATTTTTTTCTATATGTAAATGTATAATTACATTTATAAATAGGAATGTATTTTTCTTAAAGAACTGTTTTTACTCTAGAACATGTCCTACACACTACAATGTGTCTAATACAGATCTTTATTAAATACATTATTGCATTATGCATGACATTCTCCTTAATGACCTTCGTTCATGTTAGAATCGGACTCCATTCTCCAGGAACACGTAGGCCTCTCACTGTTGAATAGTACAACCTTGAGATTTTAATATGAAATAACCTGTTTGGAAGACATTTACCGCCTCCAGTGTTTCATTATATAAATGCCCCTCAATGTTAAATAATGGGGAAACCAAGTGATGTAACGATCTTTACAATTCAGGACACATAATTACACAACTGTGATTCAGAAACAGCAATATATGGGAATATGTGGCACAAAACCCCAGATGGTTGTTTATTACAATCGTTTATGTCTCATGATGTAAAATGAGTATTTCATTACAGTTCTTTTGAAATAAAGATTTTTGTTCTGGGGTTACGTGGAAGTTCTTTCCTGATACATATTACATATTTATTTTTTGCTGTAGTATATAGGTTGTATTACATGCAACACAATGATCAGTTCTGATACTGTGGCCTGGGCTTCTGTTGACTGGCAGGGAAGCAGTGGTGAGTAGGATATTTTGCCAATCATCTTTTAATTTTTCTGCTAGCAGGGCATATACAGTAAATAAAGTTTAGAACACTAAAAAATTATACATTTAATTCAAGCACTGCATTTATGTAAATTAATAGATATCTATTAAAATAGAGTGTTTGAATAGGTTAAACAAGGTTAAACAAGCAAATTAGCTTCATGACCCAAAAATTGTCTCAGGCTCACTTTGTTTTAATTACTATTTTGTATTCTAACATAAAATTTCACTGTATTCAGGGAGATTATAGAACCAGCATTTTTTGGGTCCCAAGTTCCTGGTGCATAGGTCAAGAGTCAATGCTCTAAATAGGGTTGCCACCTTTCCATGGGCCACGATCCAGGCAGGGGGCAGAGCCGTGATGTCAGAGGGGCTGGCCAGTGACATTGCAGACGGAGCGAGATACACTGCAGGGGCAGGGCTATAATGTGGTGATCAGTGATTGGCTGCTCGCCATGTCAATCAAGGGAAATCCTTCTGAAAACCGGGTTGTCCAAGTCAAATCCGGACAGGTGGCAACCCTAGCTCTAATATGTGCTCTAAAGTATATGTATCATGTAGATCGGGCAGTGATACCCAACCAGTAGCTCATGAGCAACATGTTGCTCTCCAACCCCTTGGATGTTGCTCTCAGGGTCCTCAAAGCATGTGTTTATTTTTGAATTCCAAGCTTGAAAGCAAGTTTTAATTGCATAAAAACTATGTATAGTGCCAAGTAGAGCCTCTTGTAGGCTGCCAGTCCACACAGGGGCTACCAAATAACCAATCACAGCCCTTATTTGGCACCCAAGGGACTTTGTCATGCTTGTGTTGCTCCCCAACTCTTTTTTCATTTGAATGTGGCTCACAGGTAAAAAGGTTGGGGACCCCTGAGATAGGGATATATTTTCTTCTGATGCTTTTCAGGGAGAATTTTGAAACATGTGGCTCTTTTTCTGTGCTGGGCCCTTACTTGGTGGTGTAGGTAAAGGATCTCCAGGCTGAGCTATAATTCTTACGCACACTTGAAGGGCACCTTCTTGGGAGGGAGACATGTCAGAGCGACATCACATGCATGCGTATAATGAACAAGTCGCGGCAGTCGCTCATTATGCACATGTGTGCGTCCCAACATGGCAGCTTGTACCGGGCGCTCCCTTTAAAAAAAAAAAACTATTGTTACTTCCAACTGGAGTGCGGCTCTATTAGCCCTAACCCTTAGTTGGGGTTGGGGATAATGTCGTGCTCATAAAAATTGTCGCGCTTTAAAATTATTCAGAGGCCCATTGACTTTATTGCATTTGGACAAATTAATTGCGCGTATAAAAATTGACGATTGCAAAAATAATTTTGATGCCCATTGACTTCAATGCGTTTTAAGAATTTCACTGCTTCTCCCGGCCTCTTACCTCAGGCTTTTTCAGTACCATCCATCTTCTTCTTGGGGTGTAGTCCAAAAGATACCAATAACACCACTGAGCAACACATTGCTCTTAGAGAACTTAGGTTATACTTTACCCAGTAGGGGAAATTATCTCCTACATAGAAAGTCATTGGTTACCTGTTTAGGGAAATAGTTAAAAACAGTGATGGAGTTTTCACTTCTATAGAAAAGGCTACAGAAGAAGAAGGAACAAAAGTCTTCTCATCTCCGAGGACCACCTTCCATTGAAAACCCAACAAACAGTTTGGGGAATTGGAGTGTGTCCACCTGTGCTAATACATCGGAGGTGCACGTACCAACTTGTTTTTGCATTACTGTAGTAAAAAAGACATTTAGTAAGAGCTGAGAGCACAGTCAATAAACAAGAGCTGAGAGCACAGTCAATAAAACAGTTCGGAAGATTAAAGCACAAATAACATTTTAGTCCATTGGGTGCCATGAATCCAAGTCTTCAGCATTTTCCAAAATTAGTTGTCATTCCCCCTAATTAAACAAACATTCTGTGTGCTTTTGCCAAGATTCATAAACATTTCCATTCACGTTCATTACACTTGGGCTACTTAGCTACCAAATGAAACTCAACGTGCATTTGCATATATTAAAGAAAAAGCGTTCATCGCAGTTACTTTGAAGCTAAAAGCAAGGGACATATTTGTTTCAGAGGAGTAATGACCATATGATATTTACAGCCCTATATACAGTAAATATATATATATATACATATATATATATGATCTTCTTAGAACTGCTGGTAAATAATGCACTAAATTCTCTAAATAAATACCCAAACTAAATCTGCAAAGTACAGAGAAGGATTAGATCAATATATTGCAGCTGAAGTTCATCAGTGCTAACTGAAAAGTGACTAACCCTACAACGATGACATATTTATCTATAGGTAATTATAGTACTTGACTCTTTTACTAGCTGCTTGTGGCACAAAGCAGTCACCAAGTTCATCTTGTTCACCTGCAAATATATTAAGAGTGGTTGGACAGATACAAACTTTAAGGGGGAATGTAGTGTAAAAATATATTTTTTTTGCACAAATTTAATATACTGTAGCTTTTGCAAACCCAGAATCTAGTTAGCAATCACTTCCAACAATGGAAGATTTTATATTTTGTGGCAGTGTTATGTTTCCTACAAAAGGTTATGACATCTTTAAGTACTTTTTACAGTTATAATTCGCAATACAATAGTCTAATGAAGAATATTACATTACAAAATGTACATTTTTATTCTTATTTGTGCAAATTGTTTTTCTCTTTGGGAATTTTATTGCACCCCCCCATAAATTTTCAAAGTAAAATGGGCTAGTGCAGTTGCCCTTAGCAGCTAATCAGATGTTTGCTTTTAAAGAAACTGGGATTGTTTTATACATGATGAGTTTTCATGATAGATTAGTTAGAAAGTTTACAAAAGTAAGCGAAAATACTCTATTAACTGTATATCAAGCGCCATCAAGTGGCCATAAAGCAGTAATTTACATCTGGTTTATAGCAATTTACTTGAAATATTGACTCTCTGCAAAGCTATAAAACTTATAGTGGGTATTCGTTTAAAATAGATGTTTTCTTGAAGCAGAATGTAGGTTTTTAATACAGTTAAAAGGCTCTGTGTTTAACATAAAAATCCAGAGTAGTACTGGTGCTATCGAGAAACTGGCAATACTGGTGCATTTTAATCTCATGGGTTGGCTTAATGAGCTTTTAGCGTTTTTCCATTATTGGAAAAGGGAAAAATATTCTTTATGTAAAGTCTAAAATAGAATAAGGCTAGAAATGCTGTATTTTGTATACTAAATATAAACATGAACTTACTGCACCACAAGCCTAATCAAACAAATAATTTATGCTTTCAAAGTTGGCTACAGGGGGTCATCATCTTTAACTTTGTTAAACATCTTTGCAAGACTAAGACTGTGCACATGCTCAGTGTGGTCTGGGCTGCTTAGGGATCATCATAAACAAAGCTGCTTGAGTTCTGCATGGCTGGGAAGTAAGGTGGGGGCTCCCCCTGCTGTTCATAAGTATGATTGTTTCCCTGCTCAGCAGTTAGGGACCATCTGACAATTCCTATCCACAGCAGTAAATGAAGGCAGAATTTCACTGCATACAGTCAGGTTTCTTATCAAAACGGTACACATTTTTTAATTAAAGTATATTCGAGATAGGTTTCTTTTTCATTAAAGAAAGTAAAAATTGGATTTTATTGCCTTTACATGCCCTATAAGCAGCTATAGCACCCAGACAAAGAGAGGCTATACCACCACAGGCTACACAGATAAGTTCTGAAGAGTCCCATTGTATACTGCAGAGCTTATCTGTTATCTGCTGGGTATCCTGTGCCTTTTCTCATTTTTCAGCTTTGAATAGTTGTTCTTATAGCTACACAGCAGCTTGTTTATATAAACTAAAGAAGAGTTTCTGAAGCAAACACATCAGTTGTACCAGTGCAGGTCAACAAGACGTTATATTTTCACTACTTTAATACACTTTAATTTTTTGTTGTTACCGTTCCTTTAAACTGCGTATTTTCTTGGTTACAGTTTGCTCTCTAGTCTGTACAGTTTCAAAACTGGGTATATCATCTGGCTTACGTCTTCTATAGACTTCTCTACAAATCTCTTCTGTAACAGCTCCTATTACATAATGTATGAACCTGGTTTCCACCCTCATTAAATGCCCTTCTCTCAAGCGATCCTTAGAGAAAACAATAGAAACAGCAGCATTGTTGTGTAATATCAAGTATGCGTATTATGTTTCTGTGACTCAGTGCTGAGCCCTAGACTATGTCAATTGATTGAGTAATTGTGGAATCATCAGTGGTCTCCATGTGATTTTTGATACAGTTTATTGTCTATATAAACTGATATAAAGGGGTAGTGTAGTGCCTTGTTCAACATGAGTTTGAATTTGATGAATAGAACTTGTGCTGAACTTTTAAGTCTATTGCTCTAATTATATTGTTTTATTATTTCTTGAGCAAATCAGTTCATACAGACAGTTTAAATCTACTATAGTTTGCATTAGACAAAGTTAATATTAGATTGTCATTTATGTTATAGTCTCCCTTCCCTTTAATTGTGAAAACAAAACTCAGTTCCCTTTATTAAACAAAAATCAGTATCCTTTATTAAAAAAATATTCATACTCCTATACTGTCCCTTTAATGCATACTACACTATGAAGAGAACCAGAACAATGTACAGCTAAAATTCAGTGATGGGCGAAGCATTGTTTTGCACCAAATTTTTGCATTTCACCACCTGTAAATAGTTTTTGTGAAACGGCTGCAAAAATTTGCCACAGAAAAAAATTACTGCAACAAAAAAAGTTGTGCACGTAAAAATTGTTAAGTGTAAAAACTGTTTAATGCATTTGGACAAAAGAGCTGTGCCCGTAAAAATTGTCACAAGTCAATTATTTTGACGCCCTTTGACTTCGGAGTTTCGCAAATATTTTGGCTGAGCAAAACAGGAGAGATTCGCTCATTTTGTGAATTATTCGGCGTTTCCCTAATTAATAAAGATGTTGGTATTTTATGAACTCTTGACTGATTCAGTCTGCTAGTCCCTTTTACTTAATTGATTGATTATGATATTTACATCTTATGGACTCTCTAAGGGGCAGATTTATCAAAGGTCGAGGTAAATTTTTGAATGAAAAATTCGAATTGCGAGCTATTTTTTGTGTACTTCGACTAGGGAATAGTCCAAATTCAATTTGCATTTGAAAAAAATTAAAAAATTTGAATATCAAAATTTATCTTGTCTCTTTAAAAATTTGACTTCGACCATTCGCCATCTAAAACCTGCTGAATTGCTGTTTTAGCCTATGGGGGACCTCCTAGAACCTATTTGGAGTCAATTGGTGGACTTTGAAAAATGTAAGGTTTTTTTGGGAAAAACGTTGAATCGAAATTCGATCTAATGCGCTATTCCTTTGATTCGTATGATTCGAATTAGGCCGAATATGGACCTATTCGATCAAAAACGGACCTATTCGACCTTGATAAATATGCCCATGTTTGAAATGTATAGTGCGTCAAATATAAAGGGAAAATAGAGCTGAAATAGGTTTTTGTCCCTAGATGAAAGCCTCCTACATGGGACTGTAATGTGTTCGGCTTTCCCTACTTTTGTCAAATACAGGTATGGCATCCAATATCTGAAACCGATTATCCAGAAAGTTCTGAATTAGGGAATAAACATCTCACATAGACTCCATTATAATCAAGTAATCTAAATTTTTAAGAATGATTTCCCTTTTCTCTAAAATGACAAAACAGTACCTTTTACTTGATCCCAACTAAGATATGAATAATCCTTACTGGAAGCAAAACCAGCCTTTTGGGGTTATTTAATGTTTACATGATTTTCTAGTATGAAGATCCGTTACCAGAAAACCCCAGGTCCTGAGCATTCTGGATTACAGGTCCCATACCTGTACATAATATACTTTTTTCTTATTTCAGCTCTTGCACCTTTCATCATTTCATTTTCGTAAAAATACGTACAGTATTTATAGTTCCATAGTTAAGTTGGTTGAAAAAAGACCAAAGTCCATCAAGTTCAACCCCTCCAAATTAAATCCCGCTTCCACATCTACACACAATCAGTGTCGGACTGGCCCACAGGGATACCAGGAAAAGTCCTGGTGGGCCAAGGTGTCAGTGGGCCCTCATGCTTCTAAACACTTGGCCTATTTCACAAAGTGGCTAAATAGATGGAATAACAGATTATAGTATGTAAAGAAAAGAGTCTAGGAGAATAGAGGTTGAGTGAGGAGAGGAAGAATAATAATACTAAGAGTATGCCCCTGGTCTAAGATTAATTGGTGAGCCCCTAGTCAAAGGTTTTTGGATGGGGCCCTGATGTCCCAGTCCGACACTGCACACAATCACACCGACCCCTCCATTCACTCACATAAACTATATATACCAATAGCTATACTTATTGTAGATTGTAGTATCACAAATATAATATTCAGAGCAAGCTCACCAAATTTCGTTGTTGGCTTCTTCCACACAGGGGTGTTTCGCCAATGAGGCGAGTTGAGGCTGTCGCCTCAGGCAGCAGCGCCCCACTAGGTATCAGGGGCAGCAAAAATGCTGCTCCTGGTATTTTAAGTGCAAATTTCTGGGGGAGGGGGGGCAGCAGCAACTGCTGCTGCCTCAGGTGGCGGAGGGGCCAGGATCGCCCCTGCTTCCACAGGTATTCTGTGTATAATACCCAATAGTTCAATGCATTCAGTAGTTTGTGGAACAAATCCAGGGCAGCAACTTGTCTGCAAAGTTCTTTATTGGGAAACTGAGTTACACAGATTGTAGTATCACAGCAGCCTTGGATATTATGTCTTTCCCAGAAAGTCATTAACAGAATCAGCCATCACAACATCACCCGGCAGTGCATTCCACAACCTCACTGTCCTCACTGTAAAGAACCCCCTACACTGTTTCAAATGAAAGTTCTTTTCCTCCAGTCTAAAGGGATGGCCTCTGGTACGGTGATCCATTCTATGGAAAATTAGATCTCCGCCATCTGTCTATAATGGCCTCTAATGTACTTATAAAGCATAATCATGTCCCCCCTTTACAAGTGTAGAATGCTTTAAGCCAGGCAATGTCAGGAGATATCAATTGCTTGGCTCCCAACTGACCGTAGCATAGTTAACACAAACCTTATGTCACTAACCAAGTCCATTGTTTTGTCCAGTATCATGAATAATTCCCATTGCACTGCATTACAGATGATTTTGCACAAAGCATGTTTCATTAATCTTTGCCTGAACATGAGGCCAATCTTGTCCTACACAGATCCATGAGAGACTGAATCACAGTATTAAGTGTAGGACTACACAGACGTTTTCGACACGATCCGGCACGCTGCAACAAAACACCAGCGTCAAATCGCATGCGACCAAAATAAGGTAAGTGAATGCATTGTCAGATGAAGCTGCAGCTTTGATCCGCTGCGACACGACTGTTGGATGCAGACACAACGTGTAGCGTCTGCATCCGACAGTCGCAACGCATTTCTATCTCTTACCTGATTTCCGTTGCATGCGATTTGACGCTGACGTTCTGTTGCTGGGCGTCGGATCACGCCGAAAACGTCTGTGTAGTCCAATATTCATAGAAAATCAGATGGCACACACAAAAGCATTCGTGCTAAATAGTTGTAGTTTTATTGAGATCCCCTCAACGTTTCGGAGGCACAGCCTACTTTCTTAAGTGCTCTCAAACAAGTAAATTGATACACAGGTATATATAGGTGCACCTGGAGGAAAGACTCCTCCCTTCAAACAAGTGACATCACTACAACAATTTTATACAAAACGTTAAAACATTTGCTATTGTGACATAATAAATATTATTATACTACCTGTGCAGTGACAAAGAGTGCTTATTGCTTTATTACACGATAGTATCAGTGTCCTAAAACACCCAGTGAGTATTATGTAATTTCTTTATTAAAACTGTGAAAAGATAAAAGTAAAAAATATATTATTATAAAATCACCACTAGGGGTCACACAATGTCACTTTACTTCCAATTTACTAAAAGAAAAAGTATCACTTTTCTAAAAAAAGCATGAGTAATTCAGGTACTCATTTAATCCCATAGGGTCCATGGTATTCAACCTGTCAATCCTCATAGTTTCCTTTTGTAATAATAACCGATTGAAATCCCCTCCTCTAGGGGGTGCATTGACTACCTGCAGTACCAGCCATCTCAATTGATTGCTATTATGGCCTTGCAAACGAAAATGCCTACTCACCGGGGTAACGTTTTTCTGCTTATCTAAGTCACAATTGGCAATTGACTGTGTAGTCCTACTCTAAAAAGGCAGTTATCCTACCCTAAAGAGGCAGGATAACCAGTGTTGTGGTTTTCGAAGTAAATGCTGACAGCTAGACATGGTGGGTCAGGGTGGACTTGCCCCAGACTTTCAGCAGAGGGAGTATGCACAAGCCTAAGGGTCAGGGCACATGTTCAGATTTGGGGATATTAGTCGCTCGGCGACAAATCTCCTCTTCTTTGGGGCGACTAACCTCCCCGAACTTCCTCCCGCCAGCTAGAACATAGCTGGCGGATTGGCACTCGGATCGCTTTGTTTTCCGAAGTTGTCTCACAAGAAGAGATTTGTCGCCGAGCCACTAATCTCCCCGAATCTGAGCGCTGTGTGCCCTGACCCTAAGGCTTTTGTTTTAATTACTATTGAAAATAAATGTGTAATCTTTTAAACATTAACCTTAACATTAAAGCCCCTGGTTTTCAACTACATGTGGTCCGTTATATGCCAGCCTGCATTGATGTTTTACTGTGCAGACTGAATAACAGCACCACTGGTATGTGTGGAGTATACACAGCAGAGATAAGGAATTAAAATAGAGTCAAGGTGCATAGGACAAGATAGTAAAGTGACGTTACGCTTAGCTCATAGCATCTTCTAACCCCAGATTTGCTCCTTCCCTAAATCTACAAATACCCTGGCCCATCCATTCACTGCATTTTCAGTGTAAAGTAATAGTTTCAAAGTCCCTTAAAGGGGAAGGAAACCCCCCACCCCCCTCCCGTTTGTTGCCCACCCTCCCTCCTCCCCCCTGGCCTACCCGTCCCGCTGGGCAAATGCCCCTAACTTGTTACTTACCCTTCTGCGCAGGTCCAGTCCAGGGAGTTCACAGACGACATCTTCTTCCACGCGATCTTCTTCCTGCTGTGACCGGCGCATGCATTTCGCCGGTACGATCTACTGCGCATGCGTGTGACTTTTGGCGCATGCGCAGTAGATCCGTACCGGCGAAATGCTCCTACTGCGCATGCGCCAAAACGCCGTTCACAGCAGGAAGAAGATCACGTGGAAGAAGATGTCGTCTGTGAACTCCCTGGACTGGACCTGCGCAGAAGGGTAAGTAACAAGTTAGGGGAATTTGCCCAGCGGGACGGGTAGGCCAGGGGGGAGGAGGGAGGGTGGGCAACACACGGGAGGGGGGGAGGGTTTTTGCACCACCTAGGTTTCCTTCCCCTTTAAGAATGGCACAATTCCCATTCCAGTAAACAGTTGATCTTGCAATCCCAAATCATCTACTTCTTCAAACCTTATTTATACTGTACCAGGTATTCATGAACCTTTATGTGCTTTTTATAATATGGAAGATACTCACCAGTCCATCCCATGCTGGAACTGACTAATATTGTTTGGGGTCAGGGGTGGGAGCAGATTCACATTTTCTGCAAATACTAAGGTGTGAAGTATAGGATGTATGAGGATAGGATTCTCACACTGGTGATTATTATGTCTAAGGGGGTGTTTACACAGACACAGGGGTTGCTGCAGGCAACCAGGGACCAGTTATCCAAAATGCCTGGGACCTGGGGTTTTCTAGATAAAGGATCTTTCCATACTAAATCTAAAAAAAAAAAAATTTAAACATTAATTAAACCCAATAGGATTGTTTTGCCTCCAATAAGCATTAATTATATCTCAGTTGGGATCAAGTACAAAGTACTGTTTTATTATTATAGAGAAAATGGAAATAAACATTTTGAATTATTACATTAAAATGGAGTCTATGGGAGATGGGCTTCCTGCAATTCATATAAAGGATATCTGCATAAAAATTAGATTTAAAATATTGGTATTATAAAGTAAAGGCAATGAAAGGACACAGGCTCAGAATCGTTTTTCGCAGATATGGTGGTAGAATATTTCTTACAGAACTGGATTGTAAAGAGCTCATTCAGGGGCAGAAAGTGGTCCATTAGCAGGAGATAAGATGACATTGTATACAAACAGCTATCATGTGAATTCTTTTTATGATAAGAATTAAATATGCAGGGCACGGGCATTGTAATTAGCACGTAGTAAATATATTATTCTGTTTTTATAACTGTAATTTAAAGCGGAACATTCACTTCATGTTTATAACGATCGTTTCTATGTCCCAACTCAGGAAGCTAATGATTGTGACTCAGTTCCATCTAAACATGATTAGGTAATTTAATGCTCACATTAAAATCGTTGTACATTAAAATGCATAGAAATCTCTGAAGATAATACACGGTATCATAACATGCAAACTCAAGACAAACACATTGATACAGGTAGTTCATCACAGATTTAGTGATATAACAACCAGCAAATCTTAATAAACTTTATTATATACTCTTAGGGCAGAGACACGCGTGGAGATTTGGGGAGATTTAGTCGCCTGGCCACAAATCGCACATATCACCTCTTCTTCAGGTGACTAATCTCCCCGAACTGCCTTCCCACCGGCTAGAATCTAAATCGCCAGTGGGATGGCACTCGGAGAGCTTTGATTTCCAAAGTCGCCCAAAGTTTCCTCGCCGGGCGACTAATCTCCCCGAATCTCCACATGTGTCTCTGCCTTTACTCTATTGAGCACATTATCTTGGCACAGAGATTATCATTGTCACCATTGACATTAAGTCCCTTTACTCATCTTGTTATGTTTTGGGTGGCCCAGGATGAGTAGAGTATAACAGTGCTTTATTAGCAGACTCATGCAGCCATCACACAACAGTAACTTTCACTTTTAAGTTGACAGGAAGTATGCACAGTATAAGTCTGGCACAACACCACATATTCCCCCTATAGTAGTAAAGCATTTGGACAACTATAATAAACATCAACAATTAAACAGTATGCATTTTAAAACAATATTATGTATCATTCACATCACATAGTCCTGGGTCCATGCAGGTAGTTTTCTGATTCTCTCAGTAGGCCTTATAGGTTCACTTTCTTCAGGCCTATTGCAGTTGACATCAGGACTAGTAAAATGTCCTTCATCAAATGGAGCCTCTCTAAAGTCATATCTAACAGGATCAAGACGACTTGCATTCCATATGCGACCATCAGACATATGTGTATGGTCCTCGCTGGCGTCTCACTTCAAGTGGTGTAGTAAATTTAGATTGTCCTTGTTTCAGTATTCCTGGTTTTTTAATTCAGACTAAAGATCCAGGCTGAAAGTGTACTTTTCTTGCACCATGTTTTCTGTCAGTATAAGCCTTGCATTTGGCTTGTTGACTTTTCACAATGTCAGCAGTAGATGATTTTGTAGGCACAGTATTTTGTGGAAGTTGTTTTGAGCTTTATCCACAATTAATACTGTGAAATTTGTAGTAGTGACTTCATGAACATCTTTAGCAGAACTACGGCAGATCTTAGCAAAATGTCCTACTTTTGTGCATTTGCGGCACCGTTTAGCTTTTGCAGGACATGTAACATGATTTGCAGTGTCTTGTGTTGAACCACAGCTGAAGCAGTATTTTCTATTTGTATTTGCTGCACGGTTTTGCAGTGTAGGTGAATCCCTTTTCTTAGCACTGTATTTTGCCTGTGACTGTGCATTATTAGGCCACAGTGCTGAATTCATAGTCTGTACATTCCCAGCAGTTCCCTGACTGAGAGTTTTAGCCTCTGCCACTGCTGTTTCAATTTGGCTAACAACTGTAATAGCCTTTGCAAGGGTTAAATCCTGCTCTAGGAGCAGTCTCTCTCTCTAATGCGAGGTGAGCACTTAGCAATGCAGGTGTTGAAGAGCAGTTATCTGGTCACCAGCCCATCATTCTGTTGCTAGGCTATGGAGGGAGAATGGGAGGGGGTAAACTCACTCCAACTTGCAATGCAGCAGTAAAGAGTAACTGGCATTTATTAGACCACAAGTCACATGACTGATAGCACCTGGGAAACTATGTCTAGCCACATGTCAGATTTCAAAATTAAATATTAAAAAATCTGGGTTTTTTTTATAAATGGATTTCAGTAAAGAATTATGCTGCTGCTGCACTATTAAATGATGCGTTTTGAAGAAAAACATGTTTTCCCATGGTAGAATCCCTTTAAGACCACTAGGTGGAGGGTCAAATGGGGATGAATGGTTTCTTTAAATACTATACTGAAAATGTAGGCTTCTAGGGCTTAAAGGGACATTTCTGCAACCTTTACAATACATTTTGTTGGTGAAATATATGGTAAGATATCTATAGTGAAGCAGTAGATAAAAACGAAACATTGTTTACAACTTTATGGATCAAATAATTAGAAATAGCTGAAATTAAATGCTCATCATTTTTGTCAGTACCTGGATTTGAAATGATACTTTCACTGGCCCTAGTCTGATTACATTATATTTTATTATATATTCCCTCATTGCAGATATTTGCTTGGCACAAGTCTGCTTTTGACACAATGCTCTGTGGGAACATTTAATATACCTCCATGATGTTCCCTAACATTCACAATTCCTCCCTGCATACTGGATGGGCGCAATGGTGCTCATCACAACCAGTGCAAGAAGTTTAGGTGCAAGCATCTTTTATGAATGGCATCAATACAAGCACATCTGTCTGCACATTTCTACTCTTTTAAGCCTTTATATGAATATGTATATTTATATGTAGAGTTTTTTATTTTCAACCCACTTGATTTGATATCCATCGTCACACTTATATGCTTTAACTAAACGTTTGTAGTTTCATGTTACTGAATGATCTCTTCAACTGGAGCAGGAGAAGCCCTAGTGATTAAATAAAGCTCCCCATAGACGCGATGATTCTTCTTGCCGAACTACCGATTTTAGTCCGACCAATCCTTTCGAAATTATTGTGCGGTTAGTGGGATTCGAACAATCGTACATCTTACGATTTTTCAGCTGACATCTGTCAGGAAATTGACCGGCCAGGTCAGAAAATCTTTGTCGGTCCCAGTGCAATCTATCTATGTTTGCAGGGCCAAACAGGCAGCTCCCCTTTGTTTTCCTGGCAAATTGGTCTTTTTAGTTGATGGACAATTCGTTCCGAGAAAATCGTGGTCTCACGATGAGGATTGGATCATTTAAAAATCTCAACATCTATGGCCAGCTTAAGAGTGGAAGTGCCAGGGAAAAGCAATGCGGGACACTATACAAGAGGTTAATTATGTTAAAGTGTAAATACAAAGGTTAGGGGCTTGATGCAAACAGGTTTTTACAGCATGAAAATACAGTAAATAGGTCTCTATAATAAAAATAGAAGATACTGAGATAGCTCTTGGCCAGTTACAGAACAGTTTTAGCTTGCACTTCTCAAAGTGATCCGAACAATCTGTATTTCTCTCTCCCTCAAAAAGGTTTATATCAAAAACGATATAAGTCCCAAGGCCTCTTCAAATAAAAAATATTAATTTATTGTAATTCACATTAAAACAGTAGCTAGTACATACAACCCCACATACCCCACCTTACGCGTTTCGCACCCTCCGGCTCTTAGTCATAGGTGTATCTGTCAGTAAGGGGTCAGGCACAGAATTTAAACCCAAGTAATCCCGCCCCTTTTTTGTTTAAAACCAATCAAGGGTCACAGGCAGTTATCCCTGCTTCGTATTTGTTAACCCATAAAGCTTTATACAGGGTGTATGTACCATTTCAGTTACATAATAGTTTAAAGTTATACATGTACATTGTATTCAAATTATTCACTAGCCACACAATCTATAAAATTAGTTATTGCACAACATTGTATTTTAGCAGTATATAAACGTTTACACATCAATTCGTTAATCTCTAACCTTGCACAAACTCCATTATTACCACAATTATCTCGAATGTATATACTGTCATTATTATCGCTGCATTCCGTTATTAGTATTATATAAGTATATTCCTTTGTCTTTATAAACATTCAGGTGTAACACGTCACGTCAAATTCATAGTTAAGTCCCAATGGCAATCGCGTTCCCAAATGAAAAATCCAATAAACCTCTCTCTTTTCTAGTAGTTTCTGATGATCCCCTCCCCTTATTCCTAATCTCACCCTCTCTATCCCCTGTATGGAGAATTGATTTACATCCCCTCCGCTACATATCGCAAAGTGCTTGGTGACATTACTTTTCTCCATCATTTTGGGGTTCTTAATTTGACTCAAATGTTCCCTCGCTCTCTCCTTCAGTTTTCTACCAGTACACCCGACATATTGCTTGCAGCACTTCAAGCAAGTGATCAAATAGATCACAAATGCAGTGTTGCAATTAATGTATCCTTTGATTACAAATTCTTTTCCTGTCACTGTGGATTTAAACTTCTTAGACACTTTCATATGCGTACAGGTAACACATCTGCGACTACCACATCTGTAATTACCCACAGACTTAAGTGGTCCCATATCCTGTTTCTTGACTTCCATTTTAAACAAACTAGGTGATAACATGTCCTTTAAGGTGGGAGCTCTTTTAGGGATAATGTTGATTCACGGGCTCAACACCTCAAAGAAGTGTTCATCACCATAGAGGATAGGCAGAAATCTCTTTATGATTTTAGATATCTCGAAAAATTGTTTACTATATCCAGTTGTAAGTGCCACCTTTTCCGACCAAACCTGGCTTTTCTCTTTAATCCCAGTCCCTTTAAGTAGGTCCCCCCTATCACTACTTCTTGCTCTCTGTAGGGCTTTTTGTACAATTTTCTGCTTATATCCTCTTTCCAAAAACCTCTTCTGCATATCCCGTGCCTGCCATCCAAATTCTCCATCTGTTGAGCAGTTCCTTCGGAGTCTCAGGAACTGGCCAACAGGTATACCTTCTATCAGTCTTTTAGGGTGGCATGATGAAGCATGCAGAAGAGTGTTTCCACTGCACGGTTTACGAAATATGCTTGTTGTTATTGCCTCACCCTCTATTCGCAGTGTCACATCCAAAAATTCTATTTTCTTTGAACTGAACTCACTAGTGAATCTTAGGTTCAGCTCATTTCTAATAATGTCCCTCACAAATTTGTCAAATTTCTCTAGAGAGCCTTGCCATATACACAACAGATCGTCAATATAGCGCAGGTACAGCCTTAGGAGCCTCCTTTGTTCCAAGGTGATGTATGTCTCCTCCCACCACCCCATATACAAATTTGCATATGAGGGGGCGAATTTGGCACCCATGGCTGTACCCCGCCTTTGCAGAAAAAAACAGGCATCAAATACAAAGTAATTGTGTTCCAAAAGGAACTTGACGGCACTCAAGAGAAATTGTATCATCTTCTCCGAGTAATCACTGTATTTGATCAAATGATACTGGATTGCATTTATACCCTCAGTATGAGGTATTGAGGAGTATAGGGAAACTACATCGAGCGTACCCCATGCACAATTCCTTGCCCATCCAGTGTCATTTAATCGCTGTAATACATGCGTGGTATCCCTAGTATAACTGTCCAGGCGTCCTACCAAGGGCTGTAAATGTGCATCAATCCATTCTGAGAGATGCTCATTTAGAGAGCCAATTCCAGAAATAATTGGCCTACCCACGGGAGGTCTCTCTTTTTTGTGAACCTTGGGTAGGTGATAGAAGGTGGGAATAGTAATCGACCGCGGGAGTAAATAATCTCGCAATAACGCATATATCACCCCATCTTCTACCCCTCTTTCGATCAAACCCTCTAGTTCCGACTGGAACCTTTTCGTAGGGTCCCCTTTTAGTCTCGCATATGCTTCTTTATCACTAAGTTGTCTAAGGGCTTCTGCTCTATACGTCATGGAGTCTTGTACAACCACCATGCCGCCCTTATCCGCATTTTTGATTGTTATGCTTTGATCTTTTTTTAAAACATTCAATGCTTGTTTCTCTTTCTCACTCAAGTTAGTTAACCTACCTCCCTGTCTCCTTACCCTGGTATCTAGTTCCCATAGGCTCTCCTCAACTTTTTTCTGAAATTGTTCTATCAGAGGGCCCCTCAGTTGAATTGGGTAAAAATCACTTTTATTTTTATTTATTTTTTTATTATACTGCTAAAATACAATGTTGTGCAATAACTAATTTTATAGATTGTGTGGCTAGTGAATAATTTGAATACAATGTATAACTTTAAACTATTATGTAACTGAAATGGTGCATACACCCTGTATAAAGCTTTATGGGTTAACAAATACGAAGCAGGGATAACTGCCTGTGACCCTTGATTGGTTTTAAACAAAAAAGGGGCAGGATTACTTGGGTTTAAATTCTGTGCCTGACCCCTTACTGACAGATACACCTATGACTAAGCGCCGGAGGGTGCGAAACGCGTAAGGTGGGGTATGTGGGGTTGTATGTACTAGCTACTGTTTTAATGTGAATTACAATAAATTAATATTTTTTATTTGAAGAGGCCTTGGGACTTATATCGTTTTTGATATAAACCTTTTTGTAGTTGAATGCCTTTCTGAACTGGGGCGAGTCCCTGGGGCCTGGCTGATTAACGATATGGACTCCTGATCTTGAATTGAAATTTCTCTCTCCCTCGCCATGCATTCGGGAGAAGGCAGCCCAGCAAATCCAGAATATTCTGCAGTTGTGCAAGGAACTGACTCACTAGTTATATGGAGTAGCTGCTTTGTTGTTCATTTCCAGGGGAAAGGGGAAATTTGGGTTATGGCAGGTCACAAGATGAACAGTAGAGGTACCCTAAGGACAACTTTTGTATGGATAGTTAGGGTTGACTTTATACCACTGCAAATGCCATATGTGTGCTTACAGCCTGTGCAGAGAGACACTATGAAGATATGGAAGCAATGCAAACTATCCCTTGTATTTAGCACAACCCAGCAGGAAATTATAAATGAATTCTCAGACAGACATCTCTTTAAAAATCCCACTGGGTCGAATGCCACATCGGCCTGTCAATGCAGTTTTCCCACAGCAGGTATCCATGGCTCTATTATAATCTGATCATTGGTTCAAATTAACTAATGCTCATTATTCACACCATGTGGGTGACCATATCAAGCACCCACCCATCTAGTGAACTCACCAAACAATGTTTTCATATACAGATATGCTATCCCTTATCCAGAAAACTCCAAATTATGGGAAGGCCATTTCTCATAGAGTCCATTATATAGTGAATAATGTACCCCCTCTTGTAAAATATGAGGATATTATAAGTTACCGAGGAGTTTCATGACCATATAAAAACACGAGGCCGAAGGCCGAGTGTTTTTATACAGGTCATGGAACTCCGAGGTAACTTATAATATCCTCATATTTTACAACTGGGGGCACTTTATTTATTATAATACACAAATTTTAGTGAGTCATTTGACAGAAATTACATCACTACTCACCGTTTATAACTGATGACATCACTACTCACCGTTTATAAGGATATCATTTACAGGATATTCATGGCTTTTGTGTATTATAAGTAAATAAGTGTAATGTTAGAAAATAAGTTCCTTTGTCTCTGTATGAATACAACAGTGCCTTTTAATTGATGGTACAGGTATGGGACCTGTTATCCAGAATGCTTGGGACCTGAGTATTTCTGAATAATGGATCTTTCCGTAATTTGGATCTCCATACCTTAAGTCTACTATAAAATCATGTAAACATTAAATAAACCCAATAGGCTGATTCTGCTTCCAATAAGGATTAATTATATCTTAGTTGGGATCAAATACAATTACAGAGAAAAGGAAATTTGGATTATTTGATTAGAATGGAGTCTATGGGAGACAACCTTTCTGTAATTGGGAGCTATCTGCATAATGGGCTTCCGTATAAAGGATCCCATTTCTGTAAATAAACTGCAGGGATCAAAATTGGTGACAAAACAATCCTATTGGGTTTATTTCATGATTTTTAGCAGAGCAGAAGGTATGAAGATCCAAATTATGGAGAGATTCCTAAACTAGGAAACCCCAGATCCCAAGCATTCTGGATGATAGATCCTATACCTATATATATTTATAGATTATTTATTTATATGAAGCCAACTTTACTACTACAGTTCTGTACAACTGTGGCCAAACAAGTTCCCTGATGCTGAAGCCTGTTATTCTTAAGTTGCAGATCTGCCACATCTGGAAAAAATTGACAGTGGCATCCTTTGAATGCAATAACCATTGCATCAGTAACCATTATGCTTTTAATAACTACAATTGTAGGTGTTTTCCATTTAAATGTGGCACTATTGAAATTGACTTAAATAGCAAGTAATGACTTCTAATAAAGTATGTGAACTCTGAACAGGGCAAAACTTGTTTTGCAGCCCTTGCTGCTCATTTCTCAGACCTATGAAGTATGTCAGTGATCCTGAGACTTAAAGAATAAATATTGACACAGCTAAAGATGAAAGTAATACCTGCCAAGTTATGATATACAATGACAAGGTCCAACACCTGTGCTGATTTGTTATTTACCTTGGGAGAAATGGTCTTATTCAGTTGTAACCGCAATATTTTACCTTTTCAGACTATAATATTTTATGGGCAGGGATAGCCCCCATCCAGTGTCATAAGCATATTCATAGTGGTGGACTAAAATGCCAATCAGATCATTAGAATCTTCACTTTTGTGGACAGTAATTTCAAGGTAAACATCAGACCTCTGAATCCTTGCAGTTGAATGGTTGAACAAAATCTTACAAGTGACCTTTAATACCATTGGAACCCCCTGCAACAGGTAATTTGACCCATAATTCATGTCATAACAAGTATTAATACTTTTAATTCACAATTATTTATTCATTTCAAACTGGGTAGGACAGAAAGGCCATTTGACTGAATAAGGCCACTTGGAGAGAATGTCTAAACAAAAGTACCAAGGACACATCATATTGTTTAATCAATTTTAAATACCATGTACAGCTGTCTGGGGGATGCTGTGAGTTGTATATCAACAACAGTTGGAGAGTCACAGCCTGGACATCTACGCATGTTTTATGTAAGCTCCCTACCCCCTAACGCAGTGTGCTTCCTGAATTGTTGGGGGGGGGGAACAAGGGGGCCCGGAATGCGGGGTCGGCTTCCTTTAAAGCTATGTGAAAATCTCCCTTCCCCAGGCACTATCCAAATCGAGGAAACGTCTTTAGCACAGAGGACCAGCAGGACGCAGTTTCTTAAAAATAATCCTTTATTGATTTCATTAAAATCAAGGAGAATTCAGGAACATATCAAAGCTTGACGTGTTTCATAGCTACCAGCCACTTTCTCAAAATCTGTCTTAATTGAGAGCTGGAAGGGAGCAATGAAAGCTGTCAGGTAGGTGGGAGGAGAGATGGTGGTTGCACATGTCGGGCCCCTATTAAGATTTTCAAGTGGGGGGCCCGTTGGCCCATTGTTATGCTACTAGTGATTGTTAATTAAACAGCATTAATGTGTGTTTCTTTAGGCACAAGTCTGTTGCTCCTCTTGATGGAGGCCACTGTGGTAAGCCTGGAAGTAACCCATATTCAGTGTGGCGGAAGCTCCAGGTTCCAGAAGCTCCAGGTTCCAGCATGGTGAACGGACAGACGCACGTTCAGTGCAAGTACGCTAAATGCAGGCAGAACTGAGGTCATGGTGGAAGCTCAGGTCTTGGCTCTGCAGGATAGGTGCTAATTGCCAGGCAGGGGTACAAATGTGTGTCCATTTTTTTGCCCTATGAATAAGCCCTCAAATATAATTTCCAACAGCCAGGTGGCATCTGTCCTTAAAGAAGAAGGAAAGTTTGTTTGCACTTGGGGTGCCAAATGTTAGGCAACCCCAAGTGAATGTATTTACTTACCTGAAACCAGCAGAAAACTGCACCGGCCTAGGGTTATACCAGCAATCACCACGGAGCGATCCACTTCCTGCTTCCTCTTACTTTGAGCGGATGCACAGTAGAATGCAAAGCTGAAATTTAACTAAAAAGTCGGCTATTTCGTTCTACTGCGTATTTGTTTGCTAGAGGAAATTTAAAGAAAGAAGAAGCCCCAGGGTTTTTTCTGCTGATAGGAGCACCGGCCCGGGGGTTTCAGGTAAGTATATACAATCACTTGGAGGTGCCTAACATTTGGCACCCCCAAGTGTCAACAGACTTTCCTTCTCCTTTAACCAAGAATCTAGTGCAACCATTGTGCTGTTCCCTTTCTCACTTCCTCCCCCTTCCCTCCCCGAGGGCCTGTCACTACCAGGAAGTCGTGTGTCAGAGCTCAGGCAGCTGTTGTAGTGCAAAGGTGTGTGGCAGCAACTCTCAGCAATGACTGACTGTCACACTGCAACTCATTCCGTGGGATGTTGCACGCATTTCTCAATTTTCTTTGAATGCCAGGCTTTTTTTCTAGAAAGTCTGTAGGTGGAAGAACTGGAACTTCTGCTTTTCTTTTCTTTCACTTTCACCGAGTGGAAAAGGCCACTGCAGCAGACACAGGCTGGGGAGGCGGCTGCCCTTCCTGCAATAGAAAACAGACTTTTTATACTCTTTGCTGTACTCGTTTTGCCAACCATCCACCCTCCCCGGGAGAGAGAGAGAATGAGCAACAGCGATGGCAGCAGGCGATCCACGTCCAATTGTTCATCAGGCAGTGGCTACTCTCTAAACCTGGAAGAAGATGTAAGCGTTCAGACTGCCAGTATCAGCAGTTCCCTGCAGTGTATCCCCTATCAGAAACTCACAGACCTGAAGTTCATTAATAAAGGAGCATATGGGACCGTACACAGTGCTTGCCATTCTGATTGGAGGGTCAGAGTCGCTGTGAAGTTCTTTCCAACAGAGCGCCACCTGGTGGAGAGGTGAGAGATTTTTAACAGGGAGCTTGTTGAGGGCACCAATATTCCCTTCACTTATCTTCTAGCGCTACACTGAAGTCGTCATGCCATATGGGCAGATTTATTAAGGGTCAAATAGTAAATTCAAATTTTCGAATTGTTTTTTTTTTATGTCAAAATTCACACATTCGAATGTTAATCCCCCAATTTGAATGTGAGATTTATCAGACCTCGACAATAGAAACTGTTCTAATTTGCATATTCGCCAAGTTCATTTACAAGTCAGAGGTCCGTTGAACCATTTGAATTTGTTAATTGCCATTACTGACATTCAAGTTTTTTTTCAGAGGGAAATTCTAATTAAAATTTTTAGGTCGGGACTATAAGACGTTTCAGTTTTTTCTTAATAACCTCCCGTTCGAGTTGTGAGTATATTCGAATTTGTTGTATTAAAGAAGAATTCACATAACTTCTAAATTTGACCTTTGATGAATCTGCCCAATAGGAAATCAAACCTATGTATGGAAATTTCACTCTTTGCAATGTCATTCTTTGGTTGTATGTGTGTGTGTGTTTAAGAGCCCACCAAGGCCCTTGCTGTTTATAAAGGGGTATATATTGCCAGAACACACAGAACAGTTAGACACTTGTAATCAGTGATGTATTCTGGTCCAGATGTGATGTCACAACATACAGCACATGCTCATGACATCACTCCAGCTACAAAATGGACCCAACACCCCCTACCCTCCACCTCTGCCTCCAGATTTCATGAAAATATATCAGGCGGCAGGGGAAAGAGTATTTTTTTCCAATATTTACCATATAAGCATCCAAGGGCAGCCTCCTTAAAGCTGTTCCCTGATCACAGGCCCTCAAGTGCTTATATGGTGAATACTGCCCTGCTTGTAATCACTTGTAATCACGTGTCTGGCCTAATGTAGCCTGCCCCCCCCTTGTGTGGCCCACCAGATGAAGGTCTGCCTGGTGTCTGTTTACCTTGTATAAAATTTAATATGTATCACTACAGAGGGATTGTTTGCATTGTTTAAACCTCAAATTCAGATTTTAATCCCTTGTATTGTTCACACATGTAATCCTCCCTGCATTGTTCACACCTGTGACACCTCTAAAACCCTGTATTGTTCACACCTGAGACCCAGACTGAAACTGCCCACACTGTTCACCTGTTAACACTCATACAAACTGCTGAAGGGGCACCAGCACTGTGTCACTGTATGTAGTACATGTTTGAGTGGTCCTGATAAGTTTTCCTGTCTCTTGCTCTGTTCTGCCCTATGCTCCCTGTGTTTCCATACTCTGTCTTCCCCATGCTCCCTGTGTGTGCCATGCTCTGCCTGCCCTATACTCCCTGTGTGTGGCATGCTTTGCCTGCCCTATGATCCCTATGTGTGTCTGCCCTATGCTCCCTGTGTGTGCCATACTCTGTCTGCCCTATGCTCCCTGTGTGTGCCATACTCTGTCTGCCCCATTCTCTATGCGTGTGTGCCATACTCTGCCTGCCCTATGCTCCTTGTGTGTGCCATACTCTGCCTGCCCTATGCTCCTTGTGTGTGCCATGTTCTGCCTGCAACATGCTCCCTGGGTATGCCATAATTTTCCTGCCCTATTTTCCTTGGGAGTGCCAAACTCTGTCTGTGTGTGCCCTGCTCTGCCTGTTACACAAGCCTGGTATTTCTTCTGGGGGTTTGTTAGCATTCGAAAATTATTGTTAGGGGCCCCTAAGGTGTTTAATCATGCTGGGGGTGCTGTGTTATCCACAGGGGAGGAGGAGCATATGGATTTAAGTGTATGTGTTAATATGACTTCGCAAATGAGTGATATCTGTGCAGTGAGCACCAACCATTTGTTTTTTTGGTGTGCTTTTAATGTGGACATGGTTTTGTGGTAACGTGCGTGTGTGGTTTAAAATGAGTGTGGTCGTGTGGTCTAAAACAGGGAGTGGCTAACACTGTCTTCATTATCGGCCCTCCATCACGTATACCAGAAAAAATCCGGCCCTCGGTAGCACAGAAGTTGGGCAGCACTGACTTATCTGATACCCTGGGCTGGTGCTTTTGTTAGGAAAAAACTTCACTGGCCTTGGGTACTTTTCAGTGAGAACCAGTGATCTTGTACCTGCTTGTTTTTTTTCCTTTGTGCGGGTGCATATGCACAGTACAGCAAAACTGAAAAAAACATGGCTTTCTCACTGTATTGTGCATGCTTTAGCCTGGGAGCATTGAGGGAAGAAGAGGTGGAAGAGGAGGATCTCTCTGTGATGCCTACCTGCAGTATCAGGTATCACCCCAAATTTTGGACTGTCACTCAACAACCATGGGCTCTTTTAAGTGAAGATCTGAAATTGAAGCTGATGGCCAGAAAGCTGGGAGAGGCTATAAAAAGATTGTGAAAGAATTCCATCTCACAATTTCCACTGTCCGGAGTGTCATGAATGCAGAATTTGGGGATTAAGTACACAAACTAAATATAAACTACGGTAAACATAATATAAACTGAAAAGGGATTTTCCAGCATTTGGCAACTTAAAATATTTTAATGCTATATTTTCACTTGCTTTTCTGTCTTCTGTCTTTTCTGTCACGGTCTAGTCTAAAAGACATTGGGGCAGCAGGATTGTTTGTTTTCCCCACACTGGTGACAACAGTGATTGTATGGAAACAGTTCTCTTTATGTGTCAATCTTCATTGCTTAGCACAACATTCCTTTAGGCTGGTTATCACCAGTCTTGTTTTGTGAAACGCTGACTGTCACATTTCTGTGCCTTGCCCACGTGTTCAACCACAGGTTCAAGGAAATCTGTTGAAATCTGTAGGGAGCAGGTCCAAGTGATATATCCCCCCCACTAGCTATTTAAAGGGGACCCATCACCAAAAAAAATTATTCAAAATCCTATTTTATCACATTAGTCAAGCAATATGAACTTTAATTACACTATATAAATTATTTGAATCTTGTTTCCTTCAGTCTGGGATTTCAAAATTATAGCAAGCAGGCAGGAGCCATTTTGTGGGCATTGTTATTAAGACAAGCCTTGCATAATCTCAGAATCTTGTTTATGCACCAGAATGGGGGACCTTATGTCCATCCCCATGCCCTGGCTACAGATTTAAACGGTAAAGAGAACGGGGGAATATGTGGAGAGCAGTGACATCTAGGAAGTGCTGAATGGAAAGTGAAAGTAATTGTTTGCCCCGCCTCTATGCCCGTGGCATAGAGGAGTGGCAGACAATATTTGATTGACAGCTGAGATTTTTAAATGAGCTTATAACAGCTATGAATGCTTTAATAAAAAATAGAAATTGGATTTCATGTTTAATTTGAAAAGGACTTTTATTATACAGATTTTTGTGGCTGGGTGACAGGTCCACTTTAAATACTTGGATGGAAAAATAGATTGTCTAAATATCTTTTGCATGGCCCACTGCACAACACATTCAAGATGTCTAGACATCCATGCAGTTTACTAAAGGCAGCATAGTTTATTTTCATGGAGAAAAGCTGTATTGGGGAAACATGGTTAATTGTATCTTGCTCTCCCCCTCTGTAGTTAAAGAGGTTGCTCACCTTTAAATTAGCTTTTAGTATAATGTAGAGAGTGATAATTAGAGACAATTTGCAATTGGTTTTGATTTTTTATTAGTTGTGTTTTTTTTTAGTTATTTAACTTTATATTCAGCAGGTCTCCAGTTTGCAGTTTCAGAAATCTGGTGACTAGGGTCCAAATTACCCTAGCAACCATGCATTGATTTGAATAAGAAACTGGAATATGAATAGGAGAGGCCTGAATAAAAAGATTAATAGTAAAAAGTAGCAAAAACAATAAATCTGTAGTCTTACAGGGCATTTGTTGTTTAGATGGGGTCAGTGAACCCCATAAGAAACATAACAAGGTGGCAGCACACTCTGCTAATTGAAGTTTACCGTGCCTTATTATTCAGGCGGTGCGTGAGATTGTCTTAAATTACTAGAAACAATAAATTAGGAATCTCTTCTATCGCACACAGTAAATTACTTCTTATTATTATATGATTCAATAATTAATTATCGGGGTAAACTAATTATAGTAGATTAATTGAGGTTTTTTATTCATCATAGGAAAAATATTAAAAACGTATGTGCAATCATTAATCAAATTTCATGTAAATAGTTAATAAATAATATACGTTACCACCACAGCATCAGTTCATGTAGCGGCAGTATCGGTTAGTGATGGGCGAATTTATTTGCCAGGCATGAATTTGTGGCGAATTCCCGTGATTTGCGGCCGGCGTCGGTTTTTTTGGACACCGCCGCAATTTCACCAAAAACGGATGCCGGCGCCCAAAAAAACAGATGCCGGCGTCAAAAACGGACGCCAGCGCAAAAAAATAGAAGCCTGCGCAGTTTTGCGAATTTCGCAGGAAATTTTCGCATTTTCCGGAGAAACATCCGAAATTTGCCCATTACTAGTGTCGGTAGGACAGTTTAGCGGTTCTCTGGAACGTCCATGTTTCCTTGCTTTCTCATCGCCAAAACAAATGCTGAATCTCCAGAGCTTTTTTTCTTCCACATGGCCTGGCTAACGCACGTTTCCCCTCGAGCGGCTTCATCAGGGCTTGAAAGCTGGAAAGCGCCAGAAGAAGATAAAAACACTAAAAATTAAAAAATAAATTTCAGATAAGGTTGCTTAGAATAAGCCATTTTGTAACATACTAAAAGTTAACTGAAAGTGAATCACCCCTGACTGACATATGGAATGATTGGACAAGAGTGAGTGCATATATGAGCATGGAGTTGAAGTATGGGTGCATTAATATGTATGTACTTTCTTTCAGCCATTCCGGACACTTATACTAATAACCTGTGGGTAATGAGTGAAATACTTTTGCATTTTTTGTATATCTGGCGTGCATTTAGGCATAGCGTGTTTACTATTTACAGGGCCGACATCAGGGGGCACAGGGGGTATTGTTTGTGCTCCATTTTTCAAAATAGTCGGGCCCCCTTGACAGCGCAAAAGTCGTGCTGAACCGATAAAGTCCCGAATAGCTGAAGTCCCGAAAAGCCAAAGTCCCGAAAAGCCGGAGTGCCGAAATCCTGAAGTCCCGAAGTGCTGATGACCCGAAGCCATGAACGGAGCTGAAGCCGTGAAAAAACAGAAGTTGAAGTGCTGAAGCCACCATTGTGCCATCAGTCATGCCATCAATAGTACTGATGAAAGGAAGAGATGGGCTAGGTTTGGGTGGAAAGACCATGAGCTCAGTCTTGGCCAAGTTGAGCTTGAGGTGGCGTTGGTTCATCCAGAAGGAGATAGCTATCAGGCAGTCTGCGATGAGGGTTTGAACATCAGAGGCTGGGACAAAAAGTGAGGGAAAGAGGTGTCAAAAGATGGCAGGGATGATCGGGCGACGGCAAGTCTAAGGGGAACAGATTCTTTCCTTATTCCACAAAAGGGTTGAATAAGGTAACAAATCTTCCCCTGTGAGTTTGTGCTGAACAAGGAAGAGATAATAACAAATTAGGCGTGGTTCACTTTATTAGAAAATGAGTTTCCCAACAGTAATTAAAGAAATTTCTCTGTTATTGCTTTGTTACATGCAAAAAAAAAAAAAATATATATATATAGTGGATAATGCACCCCCTACTGTAATTTATACAGATATTATAAGTTACCGAAGAGTTACATGCTTTTATACAGGTCACGTAACTCTGAGGTAACTTCCAATATTTGTATAAATTTTGGGAGGGGGTGCATTATTCATTATAATCTATAATTATAATTCAACTGCGCAACATTGCTCGAATACGACACTATCTCAGTTCAGAATCAACTAAAACACTGATTCAGTCTCTCATCATCTCCCGCCTTGATTACTGCAACTTACTCCTCCTCTCCAAATACACTCCTTCACGAAACCTACGCTCTGCTTCTGATCTTCGCCTCACTTCTCCTCTGGTCACTTCTGCCCATTCTCGTCTACAAGACTTCTCTCGGGCTTCTGCTTTTCTCTGGAACTCTCTGCCACAAGCTGTCAGACTTTCTCCTTCCTTCCAAACTTTCAAGCTCTCCTTAAAGACCCATCTGTTTAAAGAGGCTTATTCAATGTACCTTAATTAATCATTGCTGTATCAAAAATGACAAAGTGTTTATACAATCCTAATGTCTCAATTGTACCCTAACCTTTTAGTTTGTAAACCCTATTGTACTCTGTAATCCTTGTCTGTTATCCACCATTTATTCCCTGTTTGCTATAACTGCAGTAAAGCACTGCGTATCTTGACAGCGCTATATAAATAAATGATGATGATAATCTACAGTGTGCATGCAGTGTCTTCAAGGAGCTATCTTTCCTTATTCCACAAAAGGGTTGAATAAGGTAACAAATCTTCCCCTGTGAGTTTGTGCTGAACAAGGAAGAGATAATAACAAATTAGGCGTGGTTCACTTTATTAGAAAATGAGTTTCCCAACAGTAATTAAAGAAATTTCTCTGTTATTGCTTTGTTACATGCAAAAAAAAATTATTATATATATATATATATATATATATATATATATATATATATATATATATATATATATATAATACTGTAATTTATACAGATATTATAAGTTACCGAAGAGTTACATGCTTTTATACAGGTCACGTAACTCTGAGGTAACTTCCAATATTTGTATAAATTTCGGGAGGAGGTGCATTATTCATTATAATCTATAGTGTGCATGCAGTGTCTTCAAGGAGCTATCTGCCTTGCTCTATTTTAATATGCACAATGACAAAATTCTGTCTGTGCCCCTGTAGTTTCACTTTTTTTCACTTTAAATTTTGTGCTGGGGGTACAGAAACTATTGTACGAGAGGCAGGCGAGGGGTTAAGGATGAGGGTAGAGGGCTGACAGGGGAGGGGGGAGATCATTAAAGTAGCAATGCAGCTGAGACGTAAAGGCTAAGTAATGTGACAAGGGTAGATCTGAGCTAAGTATACGGCCAGGATGGAGTATTAAATAGAGCCTGTTTGGATGGGTGAGCAACATACCGGGAGAGGCGGCTGCATTCGGTTTTTCCATATTGGAGCAACAGACTAAGTAAGACCGAAGAGAGAACAAGGGTGGGAGGGGCAGAAAGAGATTGATTGATGGAGGCTGAAGCTGACGTTAGATCAGAGAGGCACTGAGGGAGCGAGACGGATGGAGGGTGGGAGCGGAAGACTGAGCAGGACCAGAGAGTGACACAGGGTTTGGGAAAAACCAACAACTGAGAGGGTATGAGGGCGCGAGATTGGGGAAGGAGGAGCGAGTGAGATCACCATTTGAAATAAGGAAGTGGGGGGAAGTCCGACACGAGGGCGACAGACTGGAGGAAGAGCTCCGGTGAAAGTGCAGCAATGACAATTGCTGACTTTTTAGCTATAAACGTCATGTTCTGACGTCAGAAGGGCCGTTTATAAGGATATATTTTACAGTTTGGTCCCATAGGGACATGACCAAACTGTAGATTATATAGTGAATAAAGTACCTCCTCTTGTAAAATATAAGGATATTATAAGTTACCGAGGAATTTCATGACCATATAAAACACGAGGGCGAAGGCCGAGTGTTTTTATACAGGTCATGGAACTCCGAGGTAACTTCTTATATCCTCATATTTTGCAACTGGGGGTACTTTATTTATTATAATACACAAGTTTCAGTGAGTCATGTGACAGAAATCAGAAGTCACAGTTTATATGTATATAATTTACAAGATATTCATGGCTTTTGTGTATTTTTCTGCACTGCACTCTGCTTTATTACACCTAGAAAAACCTAACACCTACATACGCATGCTGTTCCTAGATTACAGTTCTGCTTTACCATAAACCCTCAAAAACTCATCAACAAACTTGCAACTCTTACTCTACCTCAGCACCTCTGTAACTGGATCCCTGATATTCTCACTAACAGACCTCAATTTGTTAAGATTGGGAATTGCACGTCTACTACAATTCTAACCAGCACAGGTACACCACAAGGATGCTGTCTCAGCCCCAAGCTTTTCTCCCTCATGCTCATCTTCTATAAACAACTGCAAAGTCTATAAGCAGAATTTCCTGCTGATGCTGATTCCTCCAATCTGGACTCCTCTCACACTCTCTGTCTCTCCAGGCACAGTATCTTCCTTCCCAGCTTTTGGTGGGACCTTCCAGCTCTCTGATCCCCCCGGCAGTGTGCTGATGTCTCACCACCGCATGGTTCTCTCTGCCAGGCTGTCTTCTGCCAGCAGGCTTGCCAGATTTACATTTTAAAACCAGCCTATCAAATCAATCAATATGACAATCAATATGACAACAGCATATAGAAGCAGCTAACTATAATTTGTCTGGTATCAAATACCAGATGAAGTGGGCTGCAGGCTGCACTACAGACAGGTTGGGACTGATATAATAGAACTGCAGCAAATAGAAATAGAAAAGGGAGTTGCTTTCTAAACCTTTCTACTCCCATTGCCTTCTGGGCATTGTAGTTTCACATTAACCTTGGCTGTAGGCATTTGCTAAATAAAAACTATATAACCCAACATGCACTGGGATGGCACACTAAGTACAAACCTGCCAAGGCTCCACTAACTAGCCCAAATCCATACCTTGGCAAATTTGTACTTTGGTAACCCGCTTGGGCTTGAAATTGGTAGCCCAATTTGGCGGAAAAAGCACCAACCTGGCAACCCTGTCTGCCAGACTCTACTGCTTCCTCTTCCTGCCTACTACTCCCATGCTGCTGTGTCACTTCCTGCAGTCCTAAGGCATACAGGCTCTGTGCCTGCTCCATTACAGGGAACTGCTGCAGAAGTGCAATGATTCTGTACTGCCTCCCTAAATTACATAAAGCAAAGACTCTTTTTGCATATAGGTTGTTAATTATATAAGTAGAATGAAAGTGTACTGTATGGAAACATTGGCATCATGACTATACTTTAGCTCTTAGCTTTAGTTCTTTCATACAGGTGAGACAATGCAACGGTGATATTATGAATAGTGATGGGCTAATTTATTCCCCAGGCGCGAATTCACAGTGAATTTCGCGTTTCGATGCTGGCGAATAAATTTGCTAAATCGCTGCTAAAATTCACCAGTGTCAAAGTTTTTTTTGTCGCCTGAGACAATTCCGATGCCATCGACAAGTAAACAGGTGACCATTGACTTTAATGCTCGTCAAATTGACGCCCACGAATTGATGCTAGGGTCAATATTCGCGTTTTGCAATTTTTTCGCCCGTTTTGCAAATTTCACGGGAAATTTGTGAATTTCTAGGCGAATCAAAACGGGACAAATTCGCCCATCGCTAAATATGAATATGGTTAATGTGCTTTGCTTTGAAGCTATGGTGAGGACAGTTCGATGATGACATTTCATGACATTTCAGGAATGTCCCCAGATATACATGGCATGGGAATCACACAGCCACAGAGAGGAAACAGCAGTTTCATTCAGTACAGGTTGAGGATGAAACTACAAAATTACAAGAAATACCAACACATCCTCACCTCTTCAATTACTCATTTGGTGCCCAGTACAGAGGGTCCAATAACTTCCTAAAAAACACTCCCTAAAAGTCCCAAATAAAAGTAGTTACTAGTAGCTTCTGTGAGTGGGAAACTCCCTGCTAATTTTATAAAGTGAACTGCACTCCCCTGAAACTTTGTACTTCGCTTAATAAATTTACAGGGGTTTTTCCCACTTGCAGAAGCAATGAAGTCTCATTGACAGTTTCTCAACGTATATCAAGCTAATTATATTGATATTAATTTATCAATTTCATACTAAGTTCTAGTACTTTTTTGGATTGGGAAAAAATTGTGATTTTTTTTTTCTCATTTGCTAATTTATTTAGGAAAACCTTGAATTGGCAAAGCTCAATTGTATTAAGCCACAGAAAAACCTAAATTGTTACCTTTCCAAAAGAAATAAAAAATAATATGTTATAGCATTTCTTAGCAACTTTGGAATTGGTATTCATCATTTATTTTTTTATAGCTTTTTAAATTAGTTTATTACTATGCCTTCCTTTGCTTCTTTACAGCTTTCAAACGGGGGTCACAGCAGCCAATAATCTATTGCTCTGTGAGGCTACCATCTTTTGGTATTGATTATTTTTATTATTTTGGGTCATTTTTGACCGCAATCGCAGTTGTGTCCAGTCCTTCCTGCCCCCTGTTCCGAATTGTGTCGGACTGGCCCATCGGGATACCAGGAAAAGTCCCGTTGGGCCCAGGTGTCAGTGGGCCCTCATGCTGCTAAATATTTGGCCTATTTCATGGCCATTCCCTATTTTTATGAGAACAAAGTGGCCAAATAGATGGAGTATGTAAAGAAAAGAGATTAGGAGAATAGAGGTTGAGTGAGGAGAGTAAGAATAATAGTACTGAGAGTGGGCCCCTGCTCTAAGATTACTTGGTGGGCCCCTAGTCAAAGATTTTTGGATGGGCCCCTGGTGTCCCAGCCCGACACTGTCTAGTTGCATCTATTGACATACGGAACCCTGGAGCTACTGCCATCTCTAAACAAGGTGCAATGCACTTGCATATAAGGAATTGAGTGCAGACATCACACTCACCCCAAATATTGGAAATTATGGTAAACGCACTTGGAAGCAGAATTGTGTTCGATCCATGCTAAAGTGCACAAACGCTATTGATAAATTAATTAATATAATATAATGTTTGCTAATTCCACAATGTATAGTCAGAAAATACATTTTCCTTTTTTTATGATTCAGTCAACTGCCATATATTTAAATGGGAACAATTCATTTTATTTTATATTCCAAATTGTGTGTTTTCTCTGTTATGTTGATTTAAAATAATGATTATACCTGGATAATATTTTATCATGCGTCTGCATGGTGCCTGACTCGGATGTACTGGCATAGGCTGTGTGCCTGATTCCCAGTGATTTTTAAAAAAAAATTCCAATCTGAATACAACATTTGTTTCTGGAAATGACTGAAATAACATTTTTTCTTTGCAGTGAAAGAAACAAAATTCTGAAAGAAGCAGAGATTTTACACAAAGCGAGATTTAGTTACATTCTGCCAATTTTGGGAATCTGCAATGAGCCCGAGTGCCTGGGGATCGTGACTGAGTACATGACCAATGGCTCTCTAAACCAGCTGTTACATGAGGTATTCATATTATCAACTGAATATATTGTCATTACATGAAACCCCAGTAATACCGTCTGTTTTCATTGTGGTTCTATGAGTCTCTCGGTAGTAATTCAAACACACCGGCTACATATAAGCAAGGGGTTTATTACATAAGGGTGTGTGTATAGATGCTGGGTTTTCATTTGGAGGGGTTGAACTTGATGGACTTTGTCTTTTTTCAACCCAATTTAACTATGTAACTATGTAACTATATTACATACAATAGATGAAGAAGATACATTACCGAATGAGTATAAGAGCAAAGCATGGTCAATCTGCAACCAAGGCTGGGAGATCCCTAACAGCCCGCAGATCGAGTCTCTCAAACGGAGCATGGAAGGTTCTGTGGCAGCACACGTAAACCCCACAAGCGAGATCTTAACTCACCGAATGGAAACCCCCAGTTTATATAGGCTTAGCAAACAATGAGCTCATATAGTAATTTAGTTAGAAGATATTGATTTGGTAAATAACAGATCTTGCTTCCCATGCGCTCATCAGGATCTGGCCTGACTCCCAACAAGCACATCCGAAACAGAGATCTTATCTAGCTAACTGGTAGCTGAATATCATATTGTGTCCCCAGCTACAATAAAGAAGAGTCTGATAACGACTTCAGAAATCAAACACATATTAGAGAATACATATGAAAATATCCAGAATAAGAAAAAAGAACAAGTATTAAGTCATCGAGTTGATTAGTTCCCATGATTTCTCTTGCACGAGCTTCATTCTGCAGGATTATAGATTATAAAGCCACCTTGTATACTATGATCAGGGCAGCCATCAGGGGGGGACAGGGGGGAGATTAGTAGGGGGCCCGAGGGTAAGGGGGGCCCGGCCACGACACACTTACTTGATTAGCCGGGCCCCCCATCTTTGTGAGAGCTGCTGACTTCGGGAAGGCATGGGCGTTTAAGGGGCCCTGGCCACCAATTTTCTTATAAAGTGGGGGGGGGGACCTGGCCACCAATTTTTTTTTCTCATATGGGGTCCTAGCCACCAATATTTTTTAATGGGGGGGGCTGGCCACAAATGTTTTTTATGGGGGGCCCTGACCACCAATATATTTTTATTAACATGTGGGAACCCTAGCCACCAATATTTTTTTTGTTTTTTTATTGTGTGGTGGGGGGCGGACCTGTGGGTTGGGGCGGGCGGACCTGTAGGTGGGGGCTTGCGGTGGGCGCAGCCCAGGGGGTCCAGGAAATTTTGTCGTATGGGGCCCTGCGATTTCTGATGGCTGACTATGATACAAAGCTTTGTTATACACAATTATACTTTATAAAGCTATAGTCTTTTTACACTATATTGGGCTCAACATATGTCATCGGGTTCAACAGTAGAACAGTTCTTTGTGTTATATTTTTATGCAGTTCTTTATCAAAGTATTGCGATGAGTAATTACGACGAGCCCTTCTTCAAACTCTTTGCTGTGCAGGAAAAGGACTTTAGCCAGTCATTAATTCATTACCCATGGGGTATCTTTTATTCAAAATTAAAAGGAAGGTTCCGACTTATATTGATTAAAAATGCCCAGTGGTTTAAATGCAATTGCAAGGTAAAACCGTTTTTGTGTATTACTTTCATGGCAGTGGTTTTGATACTTAAAACAAGTTCTCCAGCCAGAACTTCATTCTTGGAATGCTTTGAACACTTTTTTATGGGTCTGTTAAGCTGCTGGCATCCACTACATTGTTGTAGAAGCAGATGGAGAAAAAAACGGGAAAGGATAATCAAATATTATTTTCAATTATATCTATATTGGAGAGTTGATTGAATTACACTTTCAATTTTCTTTTAGTATGAATACAATTTATTACTAATTGTATTAAGAATTGTGGGGAATTCCCTTTCAATATTCTGTATATTTTATGTTTATGGATTTACATTTTTATCAGTCCAACAGAGCATTCAATCTAGACTTCCTAACGCAGGCATTCAAACACAGATAATATTATTTTTAGAATTATTTATCTACTACTTAGTGATTGTGCTTAAAATAGCACAGCTCTTTCTGAATGAAGTCGCATGGGCAGGAGGTGACCTTGCAAGGGATTTTTTTTATCACTCCCAGTCTGTTCATGGGTGCCATAGAGTTCACTGCAGAAAATGGATAATGGATGAAATGGATTAGGAGAATGTAAACCCAGTGTCAGACTGGCCCAGCGGGACACCGGGAAAAAACCCGGTGGGCCCCGACCCTCGTGGCCCCCTCCCGGGCCAGACCCCCTCTCCAATATTTAAATTTTTGAAAAAAAAAGTTTTCGGCATTGCACAACGCCGTCTGCGCATGCGCGCCGAGCAACGCTGCTCGCGCATGGCATGGCGCCTTTCATGTATGCGCACTGAGTGGAGCCTTCACACAGTCGTGCATCACAGTAGGGGGCAGGGGGGCCCTGGACAAGCAGTTCTGGTGGGCCCCGAGCCCCCCAGTCCGACCCTGTGTAGACCCCATGTCAGGAAGCTCACTGCAGAAAATGGGTAATAAGCATATTAACCCCACATAAGCCAATAAGATAACTGCATAAAATGGATAGTGAACTCTGCATTAACCATAAATATGATCGAACAGTCACTGCAGAAAAGGAATACAGTACAGTACAGTATTTCCTCACCCACACTTGCACAAGCAGAATACCAACCAACTTTTTTTCATATATTTTGCTCTATCTTTAAAGTTATGTCAAATTCTTCCAAGAGAGAAAAAGTTGCATATGGGTAGCCAGGTAGCTAAGCTGTGTAACAATATTATAGAGCTACGACAAGAAGTTAAGCAGTTCTACTCCAGCACGTTATACTCTGCGATTGTTAATTGTTTGTATTTGTCTATTTATTGGTCTCATTATCTTGGAGTCATATCCAGTCATTGACTCTAAGACGTAGCATTGCTTGAAATAGTATGAATTATCTTACAGTCACACCTTAAACAGTGTAACTCTGGGTTAAGTGGCTTTCCCTTCTTCAGATAGCGACAATTCCTGTCTATAATGAGTACTAAGCACTTAGCAAACCACTCACTCTTCCTCTGACACTCAATATGACACCCCACCATTAAAGACAGCTGTCCACACACTGCCCAATTAACAAAAGTAAAGTTATTCTCCTTAATTCTTCCCTCATTTTCTAGTCATATAACCACCTTTAAGACTGATGTAGAGCTGCACCAATTCACTGGCATTTGCTTCCGCATTCCTCCAATTGTTTCAATCATTAAGTAGTCTCTTCCGATAACAGAACCCAGAGAAACAAAATAAAAAAAGGGAAACCCAAAATCCACATCTGTCATTGCAAGATACCAATATAAGGTCATAATCAAAGGCCAGAGTTAATTATTAGTCACAATATGGAAAGACAACTCCAGATCTTATATTGCAATTTTGAGATATAGATTTTGGGTTTAGACAAAAGAATAAACAAAAACAAATTAAAGATGGAACTGTCTTGGCACCCTCTGCCTGAAACCCCCCTTGTGAATTAGTATTTTACAGATTATCCCACTTTGTTTTTCTTGTTTTTAAAAGTACCTACAGCAATGTATTCTTAATTTATTGTATTTTGTGTTATTGTTTTCTTATAAATATCTTGTAAACTATATCCTTATAAAAGGTGCTTAGTGATGTCTTGGAAATTGTAGAGAGGACTCGAAGAGCATATTAAATGCTGTGAATATTTTTTTATTGCCGACTACTGAAACATGTCATGTATCGGTAGTCGGCAATAAAAAAATATTCACAGCATTTAATATTCACTTTGAGTCCTCTCCTCAATTTCCAAAATTCAAATTTTTATATATCGGGATAGTGGTGACCTGATGTAGGATTGGATTAGCAGTGGGTTTGGATCTCCTACAACTTTGTGCTTAGTGATGTCATCAGTTATAATGAGTGCTTAATAGCTTTGAGGCCACTGAGAGCAACATCCAAGGGGTTAGTGATCAACATGTTGCTCGTAAACCACTGGTTAGGGGTAACTGCTCTAATGGTTTGAGGTTTCTAAAGACATTTATGAATAGGTGGTGTTTATGAAGAAAGGTTGGGGGTACCTCATGCTATATGACTACATTTTAGTTGACTTTAAAATGCCGAGAACTCCTTGCTAGTTTCACAAAAAATACTAACTGATCAGTATAATGTATGGATTAAGTCAGTAAATGTTTTTGCCATTAGGAATTTAAGAAAAGAAAGCTAAATAATGACAAATAGATAATGATGTCTTCATGGCAGGTTTATTCACTCTTCTGTATCACTGCAGCCTGAAAACTCAGCCCCAGAATATTGATCTCTTTAACCCACTGCACTTTGTTGATGATTTATATTGGACAGTTAATAGGGTCACTGGCCCTCATACAGTATGTCCCCTCTTAGGGAATGCAGTTTTTTTTTTCTTTTCTTAGTATATGGAAATATACTTTGAGTTTTATTTGGTAGCTAAGCAGCCCAAATGTAATGAATGAGAATAGAAATGTTTTTGAATCTTGACAAAAGCACACACAATGCTTGTTTAAGTAGAGGAACTCGTTTTTGGAAATCAAGAAGACGTATTTTATAAGATTCATGGTATCCACTGGATTACAATATTATATTTGTTTTTGTCTCCCTCTTACTAATCACACTCAAATGAACTCTTTCATTGGCTGTGCTTTCAGCTTCTGCAAAATGATCTGCCGACTGCGGTAATTGAGGAACACGTACAGGGCAAGTGTACCCAGTGAAGAATTTTAAGGCATGTTTGCACGAATGGACACACTCCAGTTGGGGTTGCTTCCTGACTTGTATTGGACTGACTCAGCCAGTATAACTGGTTCTTGCAGCTAAACTTTCTAAAAAGGTGGAAGTCATATTTCGGTAGACTTTGTGATTCTAAATAGAAGTACACACTGAACTGTTGGAATGTTGTGAAGCTCATTTGTTTGCTTTTACAAATGGTAGCTATTGTAGCAGTTGATCAGCCAATGGACGGCCACTGCTTTCAACAATACAGAGCAGGTCATGATATCTGCATGTGTTGGAAACAGTATAGTATTACTGTTATCCTTTAGAAAAATAGGTCCAATGCTTTCATTAGTGAATAGTGATGAGCGAATTTTTAAGTATGGATTTGCCGTTTTGTAAGTTTCTTGTGCGAAAAATGTTGCACGGTAGACAAAAATGTTGCAGTAGAGAAAAAGTCGCCGCTAGACTTGAATGTATCTTGCTACAAAGAAGTTGCTGCAACGAAAATGTTGTCCATTGACTTTAATATGTTGAGAAAATGTTTTGATGTTTCGCAAAATTTTCTCGTGGTTTCACACTGTAGTGTAGTGGGTATTTTCTAATTTAAGTTTATGATTTTCAACATATATTTCTGATCTGAGACTTATTGCTTTAGTCAGTGAAGCACATTTAAGAGAGCTATTGTAAAGATAAGAAGTAAGGTGTCCTTGTTCTACATATATTGCTGGGTAAACATGCCATAGTAAACACAGGTATGGTTACCCAGCAGATGTCTTTAAAGGGGAAGGAAACCTAGTCGGCGCAAACACCCCACCCCCCACCCGTTTGTTGCCCACCCTCCTTCCACGCGATCTTCTTCCTGCTGTGAACGGCGTTTTGGTGCATGCGCAGTAGGATCATTTCGCCGGTACGGATCTACTGCGCATGCGCCAAAAGTCACGCGCATGCGCAGTCGATTGTACCGGCGAAATGATCCTACTGCGCATGCGCCGTTCAAAGCAGGAAGAAGATTGCGTGGAAGAAGATGTCGTCTGTGAACTCCCTGGACTGGACTTGCGCAGAAGGGTAAGTAACAAGTTAGGGGCATTTGCCCAGCGGGACGGGTAGGCCAGGGGGAGGAGGGAGGGTGGGCAACAAACGGGTGGGGGGGTGGGGGGTTTGCGCCGACTAGGTTTCCTCCCCCTTTAAAAATAAATAAACAGACAGCAGACAGACAAAACTCAGATTGAGTAATAAACTAAAGTCTTGCTGATCTTTTAGGACAATAAAAAGCTAACAATGTTGCCTAGGTCAGCATTTGGGGTTAAAGATCTCTGTAGCTGCTTAGTATAAAGGACACCTTTTACTTTTCAATGGGAGCTTCGCCTCGGACCCATGAGTGGGTGCCAGGCTTTGGATAATCGTTTGATTATCGGGAACCTGAGGGTGATGAACCAGGTTGTGGGGCTCCCCGATTTGTGCTGATTTGATGCAGAACTGGCTATTCTTGTAATTACCATCATATGAAGTTAAGTAAACGTTTTTAAATTCTACCTTTACTACTTTTACTTGTGTGTGTAAGTTATTGCTCACAAGCAGTATATCAAAAGGTTTAATCATTGATCCTGTATATTTGTATTAATATATTTATTTTAATTAATACAAGTATTATTGATAAAGGTTCACTCCTTTATTACACACACACATTTTTTCAGCAAAGTGAAGGGGACAGATTCGCTCATCACTTGCTTTTACACATATTTTCTGTGATTGTTCATCATTCACATCAATCCCTGCCTTGGTGTAATTTATAATCTAGAGACACTATTACATAAACATTCCCACTAGCACCAGTTTCATCAGGAGACAATTTACTGCACTGGATGATTTTGAGTACTAGAAGTCACATTTTTAGAAGACACATTCCAGTTACAGAACCTTATTAGTACTGTTCTTTTCTGTCATCATGACTATGTATTGGGCTCATATAGATAAATTACACTTGAAGGGGTGCAAGGAAAGCTACCCAGGCAATTTATTGCCAATAGATTAGCCAGAATAGTGCAAGCTAGAACACAATATTTATATTGTAGAATGCTTTACCAAACCTGAGTAAGCAGCTCTAGAAGATCTCTCTGTTTGTTTAGGATAGCAGCTGCCATATTGACTCAGATTACAGCAGGGAGGAGGGAGAAGGGAAAGAGGGACAAACTGAGCATGCTCAAGTCGTGCCCTGTAAGTTTTAATAAGAACTCAACCCCCCGAATAAGAAAAGCCCCTACCTACTAATCTAAATGGTCCCCCACCCCTGCATACTTCAAAAGCCCTGAAAATGTTCCTTAAATAATTCTCACCTATCACTGTAGAGTTAACGCAACAGAGCACATGGGCGCCATCTCTTTTGGACCGTGTAATAACCAATAATACCAAATTTATCTCTAGCATTTATGTGGGTAAGCATTTCCAGAATAGTGATCACAACATGGTCTAATCTTTGAGATAATGTTGCAGAGGTAACTCTATAAGGGAGAAAGTGCAAACGTTGACAGTATAAGGGCATCTCTGGGACATATTAGGTTTCAATCATTTTTATTGAAAAATTTTTCCAGGAAAATAACAATCATCATAATGACATATCATCAATATTAGTAAGATTTTTACATCAACATACAGTATAAACTTGACTGTTTTAATCAGAGACCTTAACAAATATCATTTGCTAACATATAAAGATACATAGATAAAAATATAAAGTTGTCTTCTGTTGAGAGCAATCTATGTTTAACTATCTATTGTAGTTTCTTAAACTTTTCTAATGCGTACTTTGCGTATTCTTACGCGTAATACTAAATTGAATCAAAGAGTGAGAGTTGAAGTAACTTACGCGTTACTCGTTAATTATGCGAAACATTTTATTTTTACACGTATGTTGTTGATGCGTAATGCGTATTTATCATATGCTCCATTCTCGTATATCAATTTCTTGATTCTTTTATTTCTCTTGCGGAATTTAACTTAGTTTTAATACACATTACGTATGCTGTAATTTACGCGTTAAATCCGTTTATGCGGATGAACATGCGTATAAATCACCAAGCTGGTGCAATTGATAGAGTTGATGCAATAAACGCGGATTTCCATGCGTACTTTCAACGACATACGCGTAAATGTCTAATTAGACCCAATTGAACTCAAACCTAAACAGGTTAATCAATGCTAATTAAGTCTTTAGAACCAACATCAGAATTGGATGTTTTACCTACGACAATGTTTCTTTTTGGTTGTATTTCAAGGAGCTGAGTTTCTGGAAAATGGGGATTGGGACCTCTTTACTGAGACTCCAGAAGTCGTTTTCTCTTGATTTATTAAAACATTGCAGTAATATAACAAACCATAGTGTGATATATCATCTGGGACATATTAAATGGGAAATGCTTTTCACCGGGTTAAACACAGAACAAAAATGGGAAGTCTTTAAAGGAGAACTAAACCCTAAAGTTAAAAAAACCCTACAACCCTACCCTACATAGACCCCCCCCCAGCTTAAGTGTTATCCAGGGCCAAATGCCCTAAACATTTTAATTACCCCTCCGTGCAGATTCAGGTATCGGAGTTCACAGGCACCATCTTCAGCCGCTTCGGTAATCTTCGGAATGAGACCAGCAATTTAGCAATTTTCGTGAGTTTCGGTGCATGTGCAGTTGTTGTGAAACAGAATATTGCTCCAACTGCGCATGTGCCCCCATGCCGGTCTCATTACGAAGATTAACGAAGCGGCTGAAGATGGCGCCCGTGAACTCCGATGCCTGAATCTGCATGGAGGGGTAAGTAAAACAGCGTAAGACACAGGCTGGAGGGAGGAGGGGAGTCTATGTATGGTAGAGGGTAGGGTTTTTTAACTTTAGGGTTGAATTCTCCTTTAAAATGCTGCTTAATAAATATACATGTAAGTATATTCATCTTGTAAGCAAGGAACGTTGTCGCAAAACAAAACCTTTGTATTTTTCGATAGAAGTGTTGGGGTTGAGGTGGGTAAGAAAAGACGTGCTTTTAAGGCATTCAAGTTAGCTGGGACAGCTGAATCATTTATAAGGTACAAAGAGGCAACTAAATCAGACAAGCTACAATTGATATGAAAAAGGTGTAAAAAGATTCCAAAATAATTTTTTAAATATGTAAATAGTAGGGGTCAGCTGGTTGATGAGAATATACAAAAAGCAGAGATTCTGGACCTTTCTGATAAAGCCTACTTAGTTTTTACCTTTCGTTCTCCTTTAATTCTGTTAATGTCATAGATGGTAATTTAATGTTCATAATAAAACAGAATTTTCCCTTCCTTGATTTTACTTTCCCCCCTTCCTCAGTCTCAGAGGCAGAATACTAAAAATAAATATTTTTAAATGTTGCCATTAATCAACCTTTCTGTTTGCTGTTTGCGTTAGAACAATCCACGTGTGGAAATTGTGTGGCCGCTGGCATTCCGGATATTGTACGAGATTGCTCTAGGAGTGAATTTTCTTCACAATTTGACCCCTTCTTTGCTGCACCATGACTTAAAGACACAGAATATTTTGCTGGACATGGATTTTCATGCAAAGGTAAGCTATTTTAACCCAAACACTATAATACACACAATTGTTAATATCTTTACATTCTCTTATGGGTTACAACAAACGTATCCAAAGCCTCGAGGCATTAATGTTTCAGGTTGTATATAACTTGATTTCTATGGTTATTTTGCTCTTTATTTTTTCATAAATAATTAGTAAACATATCAGCATATATAATTCGGGACAGTGAGAGTTACTTATCTATATAGTTGTATTTTGTGAGATCAGCCATGGTGGTTCTCATAAAATAACTATTTAAAAAAATAGCCAGAGAAATGCAAGAGACCAATGGAGTGGTATTAAAGTGGTATTTTTGGTGATAGTTTGTGCGTAGGCCAGAGCAGGTAGTCATAAACAATCCAGGAGATAATAGAATGAAATATCAGTTAATGTAGAGAACAAGTAAAGCCTACAATGGGGCACTGAACCCGGGATGAGATGACCTTTAACACTTAACACTCTGTCTTCCTTTTACAGGTATGGGACCTGTTATCCAGAATGCTCGGGACCTGGGGTTTTCTGGATAATGGATCTTTCCGTAATTTGGGTCTTCATGCCTTAAGTCTACTAGAAATTAATTTAAACATTGAATAAAACCAATAGGCTGGTTTTGCTTCCAATAAGGATTAATTATATCTCAGTTGGGATCAAGTACAAGCTACTGTTTTATTATTACAGAGAAAAAGGAAAAATTTGGTTTATTTGGATAAAATGGAGTCTATGGGAGACAGCCATTCCGTAATTCGGAGCTTTCTGGATATCTGGTTTCCGGATAAGGGATCCTATACCTGTATGCACTTTTCTACATTCATGCATACATTGGCAGTTATAAACAGACAAGCACTCATTCGCCAACCTGCTTTTGGTAAACATCAATTATTTTCATTGGGAGGAATGTGTATGTCTCTATAAGAAAATGTCAGTAAAGTAGGGTGGTCAGCATATAGTATATAATACAGTGGACTTTATTAGCAAATTTTCAACTTGTTTGTTTTTTATAGTTTTTGAATTATTGGCCTTTCCATTGCATCTCTCAACTTTGGGTCACTGACCCCAGCAAAACATTATCCCTCTGTGAAGCTGCAGTTTTATTTATTTTTTGTCACTTTTTAATCTTCAACTTTCTATTTAGACCTTCTCTAGTTCGTCTTCCAGTCTCACATTCAAACCAATGCCTAGTTGCTAGGATATATGCCATTTGTATGCAGATTAGTCGATGTGTAGAAGAGTTATAAAATGCTTACCTCTGTGGTGTTTGTGAGCAAATTGCCCCTTTAGAGGCTAGTGTTAGAGCATTAGAGCAACAGCTTGCAACACTGTGGTTGATTGACAATCTTGAGAGGAGTCTCTTGCTCACTGAGCAGGACCTAGCAGGTTCAGATTGTGTGTGGGGAGGATAACAGCTGCAGGATGATGAGGCAGTCAGCTGGGTGACAGTTAGAAAATCTGGTGTGGGCAAAAGGAAAAGGGAGGCTGCTCCAAGGTTTATACATCTTAATAGATTTGCTAGATTGTGTGAAGAAAATGGGAGCATTCAGCTGCCAGATCAATTTCTCAAGTAGTCGTGGGCAGGAGAACAGAGTCAGGCCTAAACAGATTGTGGTTGTAGGGGATTCAATTATTAGGAAATTGGCTATGGTAATCTGTCTTCCTGGTGCCAGGGTTCGGCATGTGGTTGATCAGGTAGACAAATTATTGGGTGGAGCTGGACATAACCCAACTGCCTGAGTACATATCGGTACTAACAACAAAATTAATGACAGATGGAGGACCTTAAAGGAGAAGGAAAGGTTAAAACTAAGTAAGCCTTATCCGAAAGGTCCCCCTAAATATACCACTAAATCCTCAAAGTAATGCTGCTCTCCTCTGTCAAAAGAAACACTGCATTTCTTTCTATTGTCTATACATGTCTGTATCAGACTTCCTTGTTTGAGTTCGAACCTCCTTGCCCAGGCGTGAGCATGCTCAGTTTGCTCTTCTTCCTCCCCCCCCCTTCTCTGCTGTAATTTGAGCCCAGAGCCAGGGCCGGATTTACATAGCAGGTGCCCCTAGGCCTGCTGCTATTTGTGGCCCCTGTCCCCACCCCTCCCTTTTATTTGTGCAAACTTTCATCATTGCGACCTGAGCTATGGGGACAGCTATTGTATCTCCTGGAAATTCTGTAAATTCTGAACCAATGTGGGTGTGGTTGGGCAGCATGCTGCCCCCTTAAAATCCTGCCACCCTAGGCCCGGGCCTATATGGCCTTTCCACAAATCCAGGCCTGCCCAGAGCTATAAGTGAGCAGGGAGAGACTCAGGTAGGAAGTGATGTTACACCAAGCTAATACTGCAGCTGCTATCCTAAACAAACAGAGAGCTTTTAGAGCTTTTTACTCAGGTAAGGTAAAACATTCTACAAAATAAATATAGCATTCTAGCTTGAAATATTACAGTTAATATGTTGGCTATAAAATGCGCCGTAGCTTTCCTTCTCTTGTTCAGGCACAAGCCTCTAAGATTAAGGGAAGGTGTTCCAATGTAATTTTTTCTGAAATTTTCTTAAAATGTAGCAAGCAAGGGTTTGGGTTCCTAGGGCACTGGGCTGATTTCTCCTTGGGGTACAACCTATATAGTTGTGATGGATTGCACCTCAGTGGAAGGTGGTCCACTGTGGTAGGGGAAAGAATGGCTAAGAATTTGGAGGAGTTAGCGATGAGATATTATTTCCCATTTTGCTTCCCTGAAAAATGTGTGAAACGGCAAAAAATTAGCGAAACTCATTGTAGTCAATGGGCGTCAATTTTTGAGAAGCGACATATTTTATCCAAATGCATTAAAGTCAATGGGCGTTTTTCCTTATGGCAACTTTTTAGACTAAATTTTGTCACGGCCACTGTTTTACAGTCTTATATTTGCAGGTTGTGTTGGAATTTTGGAACAAATCCTTGTCTGGCGAATAAATTCGCTCATCACTATGAGGAGTGTTTAAACTATGAAAGGGGTGTAAATTTCAAGGGAAAAGTAGTGACTTCCGGTGTACGCTAGCAAATGCACAAAGTTTGTCAGGTAAAATGGGAGAAATAGAGTTAATTGCATGCTGTAACAAATTTGATTTAATTGGTATTGCGGAGACCTGGTGAGATGAAACATGTGACTAGGCTTTGAATTGAAATGGTTACACCCTTGTAACAGGACCACTCATGGCTACCAAACACCTATCACACTAAGATGTTTCTAGGTTAGGCCTTTGCTGCTAGAAGAATCCACAATAAATGTGAACTAAAACACTTTTATTGATGTAGCATGATGTAGCAGCCTTTTGCAGAGAAACAGCCAGGCCAGAATTTGTGGCCAGGCCACAAAGGCCTGAGCCTAATTTGGCGAAGTTTTAGGGGCGGCATGCCGCCCAACTGCATTAGGAACAAATCGTTCCAGCACCGTTCCTGTCCTGCGCTTGTGTAGGGGGTGCGCGCGATCCGCGAGTGCTAGGACCGCAAAGCCTCTGGATGGTGGGCGATAGAACCACGCGGCCTCAGAGTGCAGCAGACGCAAATCCGGCCCTGGAAACAGCTTACAGTCAGACCGGGCACTGGTTGCAGACAAAGACCTTAGTCACACAAAATTGGTTACTCACGCACACACACAGCATTCTCCCTTCTGAAACCTCCAGGGCACTTGTCATGTAAGACACATTAGCTGTACAGGGGCCCCCTTTTGCTAAGGAACTCTTAACCCTCGATTCTCTGCCCCAACTTTATGTGTAATACCCATGCTTCTCCCGTAGTCTCTCTACAAGTCTCTGGTGCACAATCACCTCAGGGCTCTTGTCCAACTGTTACTCTTTGTCTGGACAACAGGCTGTCCATGCTCATTAATCCTCTCTAACTTTCACTCCTACAGTGAACCCACTTGCCACTGCAAATAAATAGGTAGCCCTTATGGTACAACCCTTCCCAAGTGTCTGGCCACTTTAGTCTGCTGCTTCTGCTAGATCTTCAAGGCCAAAAAAGGAAGTGCCCCAGCAAGGTACTGTCTTATATAGGCTTTTAGATGGACTTGGCACCACCTACTGGCTACACTGTAGCATATCTTAACTAATAACACTATAAAAAAAAGCTCTTTATTTTTACCGCTTTAAATTATTTTTAAAAAGGGACAAAGAGATTAAAAAGGGCAGAGGAGTATGTTTGAATGTAAAGCCTAAATTTAAGTCATGCTCCAAAGAAATAACCATTGTTAGCACTGGAGAGGATGTGGAACCCCTCTAGGTTGAGTTTTCGACTGGGCAAAAGGTAACAAAGAAAATTATCATTGGTGTATACCACTTTGTATTAGTGACAAGAATGCAGCCCAGCTACTTTTACAAATAGAAGCGGCTTCACAACTAGGTCAAGTTATTATTATGGGTGACTTCAATTATCTAGACATTGACTGGGGCTATTGGGGTTGCCATTAAGAAAAAGCTAGTAGGTTTGTAAATATGCTAAATGACGACTTTTTATTCCAGCTCGTTCAAGAACCTACTAGGAATGATTCTCTTTTAGCTCTTGTAATAACTGATAATACCGAATTTATCTCTATCATTAGTGTTTGTGAGCATTTAGGGAATAGAGATCATAACATGGTCTCCTTTGAGATTCTGTTGCAGAGGTAACTCTATAAGGGAGTAGCTAAAACATAAAATTTTAGACATGCAAACTTTGACAGTATAAGCACATCTCTATAACATATTAACTGGGAAAGGCGTTTCACAGGGTTAAATACAGAACAAAAATGGGATGTCTTTAAAATGCTGTTTAATAAATATACATATTAATATTGTTCTCCTTGTAAGCAAGGAACGTTGTCGCAGTATACTGTGCAGTTTTGGGCTCCAGTCCTTACACATGAGCAGGGGAGCAGGGAAGCGCAGGAGTAAACGCAAGCCATTACTGTCAAATATTTGCTTATGTCTGCTGGGGAAATAATCTACTGGGAAAGTTATGGGGATTTCCCAAAGCAGGTGTAATTACTTTTAAATCTTCCAGGATCACCCTCATTGAAAAATACCTTTATGTAGAACTTGTATTTCATCAAATCTTTGTTATAGCAAACTGAATTGTTTGTGAGATTTGCATAGTGTCAGAGCCCTGTTCTTCATTATCTCACTTGGAAACACAAGCATTTATTTGCAGCCGAGACTCAGCAGGATCTAATTGAGCTAATATTTATCAAATGTGACTTTTAATTCAAATAAACAAAGGTTTATTGTACCAGCTGTTACTAATCTGAATTTTAAAAGAAATCACATGAAGCAAACGTATGCAGCATGTATGGGATATATTATCTGGAAACCCCTTATCCACAAAGCTCTGACATACAGAAGGCAATGTTGCATTATAGGTAAGCAATTCATCTGATTTAATGATTTATTCTGTAATAAATAAACCAGTATCTTGTACTTGATGGTTTCTAAGCTACATCAATCCATATTGGTGGCAAAACAATCCTACTAGGTTTATTTAATATTTTAATTATTTTTAACAGAGTTAAGGTACGGAGATTCAAAATACAGAACGATCCTCTATTCAGAAACCCCCAGGTCCCAAGCATTCTGCATAATAGATCCCATAACTGTAGAGCCAATTCTAATATGTACATAACTGTACTGAACCCTAATCAACCATATAGCACAAATGCAGGTTTCATTTTATCATGTAGCATTGTCAAATCACTATTTAGAACTGTATTAAGTATTGATCCTGCCCACTACATGACTTCAGATTTGCAGCATGACCTGATTACCAATTAGGGATTCCAATATGTGTGTTTTATTAGAAAGATGACTAAATCAGCCCACTGAACAGGGCAGGGCCGGGCCCCTAGTCAACCCGGCTGGCCACCCGGAGGGGTGGGAAGGAGAACGCAGGGAGGGGAGGAGAACGTGGGGAAGGAGGAGAACATGGGGGAGAGGAGGGAGAATGTGACGGAGGGAAGAGAGGAGAACGTGGGGAGGGGAGGAGTGGGGAGGGGAGTAGAACGTGGGGAAGGGGAAGGAGGAGAACATGGGGGAGGGAGAACGCGATGGAGGGAAGAGAGGAGAATGTGGGGAGGGGAGGAGAAAGTGGGGAAGGGGAAGGAGGAAAACATGGGGGAGGGGATGGAGAACGCGACAGAGAGAAGAGAGAACTTGGGGAGGGGAGGAGAACGTGGGGAAGGGGAAGGAGGAGAAGGTGGCGGAGGGAGGGGAGGGAGAACGCGACGGAGGAGAGGAGGACGCGACAGAGGGTGACAGGAGGGAGGGGAGAGCGACGGAGGAGTAGGTGAGGGGGAGTAACCCGACTAGGGGTAGGCCGCCCCTCCTATCATTTTGCCTGAGGTATCTGCCACTTCTGCCTACCCCTAGTTCCGGCCCTGGAACAGGGTTATGTATAGTATCAACAGATGTCACAGCACCATCCGTAGAATCAATTTAAAAAGCCTTTATTGGTTTACATGGCATGGATCTACAACCAGCAACAACGTTTCAGGCCCAAACACAGCCCTTTCTCAAGTTATTAATCTCTTTAGATCATACAGTTTTATACTAATATACAAAATGCCATCTACAGGGTTACATATACAAATACAGGGCACATTATCTTTTTTAAACTCATCCAAATGCAGATTCAGCTTTGCTCCTTAGAAATAATAATCCAACTTGTGGACACATAGGCAAGAAACATCCGTAACAGATGCTTGAAGTATAGTGTATTCCACTTGAACACATACCACATGGTCACTGAATCCCAATATGCTGGGTAAACTGAGTTTTTGCTTGTAAATAATGTGCTTGGTTTATTGATTGAGATTAATGTTGTAAGGTCTGATTTAGCATAATGAATCTATTATTCACATTGTTTTGTCCTCACTACGTGTTACCCTGGGGTTGTGTTTAGCTTGACACGCAGCTAAACTCCTTCATTAACTGACTAAAACCAGATTAGCAAGATTCAGTTTTATTGACAAGGGAAAGGTGTGTAACTGAGGAAACAGAAATAATAGTGCTTAGCAGTGCCGGAACTAGGGGTAGGCAGAAGAGGCAGCTGCCAAGGGGGTGAGGGGCGCTGAGCAGCTGCCTCTTCTGCCTACCTGTAGACGGGACACACCTTATACCCAGCTTGCCCGCTCCCCTTTCCATCACTCGCGCAACGTCAATGCGCACAAGCGCGTGTGACGTCACTGCACATGCGCATAAAATTTTACAGCCCATACGTGCGCAATGTCACCGAGCCACAGTAGAAGGAATCGGTAAATGTCACCGCGACACTAATCCACAGGAGAAGAAGGGGGCGAGCTGGCCGGCTGGGTTGCCTAGGGCGCCCGGCCGGCATGGCCCGTCTCTGGTGCAAAGTATTCTCTAACAACATGTACAAATGCGTTGGAATACAATGAGAGAGGCATCTGTAAGGCCTAGATGCCTGGGCAGGAACAGATATGGCAGTGCCATGAGGTGGCTGCATGTATAAAGTTATAAACATGTATAGAAATGTACAAATTGGAAAGTAATTTATATTGCTAACCAGAGCTGAGGATAAGTAATATCTACCAACGATGCTACCATGAGGTTGCATGCAGTACGATTACTGTAGATAGAATACTTACGGGAGAATGTAATAAAAGTCGCAAATAGAAATAGACGATTACTGTAGATAGAATACTTACGGGAGAATGTAATAAAAGTCGCAAATAGAAAACAAGAATAAAAAATCGCATTTCGCAATGTAATATTCTTCCTTAAACTGTTATTAGATTGCAAATTTGAATTGCTTTTAAGAAGTGCTTGAAAGTGTCATAATCTTTTGGAGCAAATATATCTTTTTCAATAACTTTTGTTACATTCACTGCGCAATGGCGAAAACTATGACATTTGCAATATTCCTTCCACTGTTGGAAGAGGTCACAAAACAGTTTGGGTTTGCAAAATCTATATTAAATTCGTGCAAAGGGCAATTTGTTCACGCAAAGGCATAACTTGCTAATATATATTTCCGTTACTGACTTTTATTACATTCCAACGCTTAGGCTGTTAACAGTATGAAGATGGCAGCAATACTAATAATTTCCTGGCTTAGGCGTGGTCACGTGATAAGGGTATGGAAAGCAAAGAAAGACAATTTTCACAACAATGCATGTAAACCATCAACTAAACCAGTAGGTGGTGCGATACAATGGGTTTGACCATGGGTTTATTGGACTCAAAACTGAAATCTTTTATTAACAGATTGCAGATTTTGGACTTTCAAAATGGCGCATGTTGTCTTCATCACACTCCTACAGTGATCAGAGTGCTCCGGGTGGAACAATAATATACATGCCCCCCGAGGAGTATGAGCCCAGCAGTGCCAAAAACAGAAGAGGCAGTGTTAAACACGATATGTACAGGTATTTTTTTCTATCATCTATCTATTTATCTATCTATCTATCTATTAGTCTGTCTGTCTATCATCTATCTATCTATCTATCTATCTATCTATCTAGCTATGTATCTATGTATCTATCTATATCTATCTATCTATCTATCTATCTATCTATCTATCTATCTAGCTATGTATCTATCTATCTATCTATCTATCTATCTATCTATCTATCTATCTATCTATCTATCTATCTATCTTCTATCTATCTTCTATCTATCTATCTATCTATCTATCTATCTATCTATCTATCTATCTATCTATCATATATCTATCTATCTATCTATCTATCTATCTATCTATCTATCTATCTATCTATCTATCTATCTATCTATCTATCTGTCATCTAGTTCTAATGCTCGTCAGATATGCCTAAAAGAAATCTACTCATCATTTGTCCTGGAAATGTTGTACCTCTAACTTTACATTTGTTATACTTTTTATGCATCTCTAAAGCAAAAGGGAAAGACTTTTGTGTAGGAGTGGGGGCGAAGATGAGTTGAAATTTCAAAAGTAATTAATGGGATCTGAGCTTTCCAATGTTTAATAAGAGCACATTTCTAATTTACTTTGCTTTTTAACCGGCTGCTTTGTATAGCCCTTACCTTTTTAAGCCGATAATACTGTTTTGTTCAGTGCCTTGCAAAAACTATGTGGACACTTGACCAATTTTCTTTTAAAGCTGCCACAAACTTAGTTTATTGAACAATAAAGCTGCCACAAACTTAGTTTATTGAACAATAAAGCTGCCACAAACTTAGTTCAGAAGACTTAAACTTGATATTGCAGAAAATGGCTCTCCAAACAGCAAACTTTATTTAGTATTTTGTAGAAAAACAATCAGACAGTGAGGTCCTCAGAGATGAGTATTTTTAACTATCTCTCTAACTTTTAACCCTTCTAACCCCTCCCCTTAAAGTTATTATTTTTATTCACCTCCAGAATACAGAACACACAAGAACCAAACGCCCTCAGGGTTCAGGTCTACTCCCATAATGGTAGGGTGAGAGAGCTCTGAACATAACCCGATATATATATATATATATATATATATATATATATATATATATATATATATATATATATATATATATATACACATATACACAGTAGGACTGCTGACATCATTAATAAAGCTTAGCAACATCTAGCCCAAATACAATCTATGTATAATATATAAATATATATACATCTAACCACACTCTTTTACTGCATTCCTTAGTATTTTCTAATCTGTTCTGCTCACAAACATTTCTTTTGATTTTGTTTGTTTTAGTTATGCAATTATTATGTGGGAAGTTCTGGCAAGAAAACAGCCATTTGAAGGTAAACATTAAACTCAAACATATGAACAGCAGTTTTATGGTTGCATTTCGATGAATGCCAAGAGAAAGTTTTATGTGTCTTTGTCTGAAAATGTGCATGTCTGCTTCTTTCTATATGTGTAGGTTAATTATAACCTATATTTTAGTATGAGGGCGAGAAGAGGTAACTTTACTGCTTCTGTAATCTCTCAGGTTATACACAATAACATTCCACTTGCCAGACTGAACAAAACAATGTCTAGTAAAGTATAAGGAGCAGCTATTCTACATTTGGAACATAAGCAATTACAAAAATGTCATTTTTTACACTGAGAGCTGTGAAGATGTGGAATTTTCTCCCTGGCTGGTACATTAGATTAGAAAGGGCTGGGCAGCTTTTTAACAAGTGAGGACTGGTCCGATTGCCATCTTGGAGTCTGGAACACATTTTTCCCCCTCTGAGGCAAATCAGAGTTTTTTGCCTTCCTCTGGATCAACTAGCAGTTAGGCAGGTTATATATATATATATGTATGTGTATATAGACTTAAAAGGTTGAACTTGATGGGCATGTGTGTTTTTTCGACCTAACTTACTATTTAATAATGTGGCTTAAATCAGTGTTTTCTATAAGTCTCTATAAGTACCCCTAGTGGTGCAAATACTTAAGGCATTCATTGGCTGAACTATAATAAAATATAAATTCAATACACAGTATTCTTTGAAACCTTTGAGTAGGGTGGGGTCATAAAAATCATATACAGTACAGCCAGTGGGTTTCTTTTGCACATCCCTGCCTTACCTGCATTTTAACACCACAAATGTTGCCTATTCCCTGTAAAGAAAAGAAAAAACAAGCTCCAGGTGATAAAAAGTTGTGGAGGAGCAGCTAATGCCCTTAAAGGAGAAACAAACTCTTAATAAAAAAACCTACCCCCCTACCCTACATAGACCTCCTCCCTCCGCTCCCCAGCCTAGCTGCCCCCCCCAGGCAAATGCCCCTAACTTTTCCCTTACCCCTCCATGCAAAGTTCATGGGCACCATCTTCAGCCGCTTCGGTAATTTTTGGAATGAGACCGGCGCTTCGCCAATTTTTGTGAGTTTCGGCGCATACGCAGCTGACGCGCAATAGAAAATTGCTCCAATGGAGAATGCGCCTCTTTGCCGTTCTCATTCCAAAGATTACTGGAGCAGCTAAAGATGGTGCCCGTGAACTCCACTGGACAGAATCTGCACGGAGGGGTGAGTAAAGAGTTAGGGGCATTTGCAGCTAGGCTGGGGGGGGAGGAGGGAGGGGGGTCTATGCAGGGTAGGGGAGTAGGGTTTTTTATTAAGTGTTTGTTTCTACTTTAAGCTTATTTTCATTTTTTAACCAAGCTTCTATGAGTGCTTCCATATTTATACATATGAGACAAACAACATGGTGGGTTTTATCTGCTGCACATCAGTAAATTGGCTGAAAAATGTTTTTTTGTGACTAGTGACTGTTTTAAATGTTTTAAAATATGTTTTACAGGAGCCACAACCCCTATGCAGATTATGTTTAGTGTCTGCAAAGGAAACCGACCAGACCTTAGTGAAGACAGCTTGCCCTCTGACATCCCTCATCGAGACCTCTTTACTTCTTTAATGCAAAATGGGTGGGCAACCGATCCAAACCAACGGCCAGCGTTTATAAGTAGGTTTTTCATGCAGAACTGTTAAACACCTCAGTAACACAACCTTATTCAATTGGATAGTACTCCTACAAGCGGGGCAGGTGCACAGTTTTTTTTTATAGCACCTGGGCTCTTCAGACATTTTTGTATGATATAATTGTCATATAGTTAAAACCTTCATATTTCAGATAATTAGCTGGGGGATATTTTGATAGCACTGATAATTGTAGAGCTGTTCAATTAATGAGAAAATTAGATTAGACCTATGGTGTGATGCTGGGGAGCCTATAGTTTGGACTTTACTGATGTTTGTATATACTCAGAATAAACCAAAATGTGTAACATTTATAAAACCAATTAAACCATTCCACTGATAGTTATAAGGCCACTATCAAACATTGCATAAGACAATACTTCCCTTTCCCATAAAATATTTGATCAGGAGGATGCAAAGGGGGCCCCTCCCCACTGTTAACAATGTGCTACTGATTAGTAGTAATAAATAAGTAATAGGATATTACTCAAACATAGTTTTCAACCACAGTAACATTATAGTTCAACAATGCATGCACTGGGAGTGCAGCCCATAATTCAAAAGGTCTTAATAATCTTCTAACTGGTGTCCAAAGGTCCGTATGACCCCTGTGAGGGAAGCTTATTTAGTCATTTATCCCAGACTTACTCATATCTTACTTCCATTGTGACGTTGTATAAATAAATAGCACCCAAATTTCCACAGCTCGACCAATACAAAAATTATACTTATCCAGTTCTTTTTTGCTGCCAAATGGTGATGGCGAATTTATTCGCCAGGCGCGAATTGGCGGAGAATTCCCGCGATTCGCCACTGGTGAATAAATTTGGGAAACCGACGCGAAAAATTTGCCGGCATCAAAAAAAATGGACGCCGGCGTCTCATCTTTTAGGCCGGCGTCCATTTTTTTTTGACGCCGGCAAATTTTCACTGCGATTTCCCAAATTTTTTCCGTGAATTTCGCTGGAAATTTGTGAATTTTTCAGCAAAGCAAAATGCCCCAAATTCGCCCATCACTACTGCCAAATCTTCCAGGACATCAGTTATGGTATCGCTGTGTATTTGCTGTGTCACGTGATAAATTGAACAATATGCACAGTTCTGTACCATCCTCCTTCTTCGGTAACAAACTCCCCGACAGCTGTTTCTCTACCAAAAAAGAGCTCTCTCAAGGGGTTGTGTGTCACAGGGAGTGACTGATCAGTTCTCTAGGTCCTGCTTCTGACCATCCCATTATAACTTATCTATATGCACATTTCAGAAATCAAGTTTGCCGTAGATCCAAATGTCCAGCCATATTAAACTCCTATTATGCGCATACTGTGTTGTGGCTTGAGAACTATTAAATAGCAGAGTTCAAAATCAACAATAATAATTTGTGATAAAAAAAATGATATCATTCTTTCCTATAAATAATATACATATGTGAATGTACATGTTGTTTAAAGAAGAATTCAACCCCCCACTGTGATAAGTCCCCAGTGGCTTCCCTCCCTGCCTCCCCCCTGCACAGTCTTACCCCTGAATTCTATGAGTGAGCATAGTGGAGCTCATGGGTGCCATATTCTTCTCTTCGGTAATCTCCCTGTTTTATTCCCCCCCTTCTGGAATTTTCCGTTCTCTTTTGGCGCATGTGTCGCAAACCAGAATATTGCTCCAACTGCGCATGCTCCAATGCGCTGCTCACTTTGCAAAGATTACCAAAAAGAAGAAGATGGTGCCCGTGAGCAGAATTCAGGGGTAAAACTGTGCAGGCAGAGGTAGGGAGGGGGGTCAGTGGGGACTTATCACAGTCGGGGGGTTGAGTTCTCTTTTAAAGGACAATTCAACCCTAACATTAAAAAAACCCTACCCTACATAGACCCCCCTCCCTACTCCCCCCCAGCCTAAGTGTTCCCCCGGGCAAATGGCCCTAACGTTTTACTTAGCCCTCAGTGCAGATTCAGGCATGGGAGTTCACAGGTGCCAACTTCTGCCGCTTTGGTAATCTTCGTAATGTGACCCGCGCTTCAGCAATTTTTGTGAATTTCGGGGCGCATGTGCAGTTGTCTTGAAACAGTATTGCTCCAACTGTGCATGTGCCGCCATACCGGTCTCATTGCTCAAGAGCAGAAGATGGCGCCCGTGAACTCCGATGCCTGAATCTGCAACGAGGGGTAAGTAAAAGGTTAGGGGCATTTGCCCGGGGGAACACTTAGGCTGGGGGGAGGAGGGAGGGGGTCTATGTAGGGTAGGGGGGTAGGGTCTTTTTAACATTCGGGCTGAATTCTCCTTTAAACAGTCAAACAAGCAAGCTGCCACTTAGGAGTCTGTTTTTTTACATACACATAAACGTATACTCAAAATATCTAACAGTTGTTACACAGTATAAAAAGTTTGCTTTTGTATAATTTACCTTTTTCTAATGCTGTGATTTTTACCCTAAAACAGACACTAATTAACTTAAACACTAATTTAAGTTGGAACCAGTTAAGAGTGTGACTATTTCTTGCCCTTATATACATTATAAGACATTTTGCTATGAAAGTAGAATGGGTAAAGGACTCTATATGGGTCTCTATATCCACCTAACCTGTGTCGCATGAATCTATAAGGAATATAACTATTTTTGATCTTTAATATTAGTATTTATGTTGCACTTGGCAATAAAGTAAACAAAAAAACAATAATACAGTATATTTCTGTTTACATTCTGTTAGTATTAAGAAAAATTAAAGTAGAGATTAAAACAAACACAAACCAAGTAACAGAACAGAAAACAAAAGTTTGGGTATTACCTCCCAAATACAAAAAGACTTTCATCTGTATTCTTATTCTCTTTCTTCTGATAGAATGCTTGTTGGACCTTGAACCAGTGATCCGAAATGATGATGAGATCTTAATACTTGAAGGCATATTACAGATAAAAAAGGTAATTACAGTTTTCTGTACCAATATGTAAAATATTTCTAGTCCATATTTGAAGGCCATGAGAATAATAAACAGAAAAAAAGGGATTGCTTGTATTCACAGGAATTGTGTGTAAATGTCTGGGAAAGCTAAAGTAATTAATTACCTACTGTACAATATGTAGAACTTATACAGGTCATAGATCAAGTATATTGAAGGCGCATGTATTTTTTTTACAAGCAAGCAGGGAATTTAGGAGCTTGTCTCCATTTTGTGGTTCCTTCTTAGAGATTCATGTAACAGTGCATACTCAAAACGAGTGGATCTGACATTTCTCAGCTTGTGTATCTAACACCATTTGAACAACAAAATAATGTGACACTGCTCTTATTAGTGAGTGCCATGCACAGTAACTTATAGTGGCCATACACGGAGAGATCGCCAAACGAGCGGATCTCTCTCCGATATGCCGGCCGTGAGGTGGGCAATATCGGGCTGATCCAATCGTGGGCCCTAGGGCCCAACGATCGAATCCTAACGAATGGGAACAGGCGGTCGGATCGCGGGACCGCATCAACGAACAGATGCGGCCACGATCCAACGGGATTTTTAGTCCCATCCAATCGAGATCTGCCCGACTTTCAGCCAGATCTAGATCGGGGAAGCCCGTCGGGGGGGGCCCCATACACGGCCAATAAGCTGCCGACTCGGTCTGTCGGCAGCTTTTATCGGCCCGTGTATGGCCACCTTTAGAATCAAAGTGTTTTAATCCTGTACTTTCCAGAATCTGATAGAAAGCTTTGTATTTGTAACTCTCTTCTTTAAGTAATCAACAAAATAATTGTCTATGGATCCTATTAAAACTGCATTACAGCTCCATCTGATATAATGAGCTTGTCGCTCTGTATTAAAGTGTTCCCACCAGAAATAGAAAAAATACTGGGCACTCCTTTCGATTTTAAAGGCCAAAAAGCCCTGACTTTCCTTTAGAACATGCCCAATGTCAGACTGTATACAGGGTGTGGTGCCTCTCACTTTGCTGTTTTAAAAAGCTTAGAGAAGAGGCACAAGCTTGTGAAATATTGTATATAACAACTAGATGTGTATACAGCATGAGGTGCTATTCATATTATTACACTTGTCCAACATACTGTATATCTGCCATAGGAATGGTCGGCATTAAGACTTGTGGAAAGAGATTGGGTGAATTTGGTTAATACTTGATTGAGACATTCACAGGTTCTACGAGTCTACTCCATTCCCACCTTAAATTTAAAACTATGCATTGAAAACAATATTTAAAGGAGGGTTTCCTCTTATGTGACTAAACCCAGAAGATGTACAATAGTACAGGGTTGAAGTGCTCCTTAGACTGCGCACACTCTTCATTTAAAATAATATCTCAGCTTCTCGGTTATCATCAGGTATAATAACAAGGGTTCCAGAAATAGCTAAGAATAAGTATTTTTAGCATTACTAGTCTTAGTAGGATGACACATATGCAATAACATTATAAATGTGTTCCACTGAATGTACAAAAGCTTTTCTCCAAAGCAATGTATGACCTTGAAATTATATTTTCTTTTTTTTCCCAGATGAAAAGCAATTTTCTTCATAATTCTATATCAAGCTCGCCAACAATACCTTGTGTCAGCCCTTTAGAACAACCACCAGTTTATTCATCAAACGAGAACGCGAACATCAGTGTATGTAGTGTATGTAAAATATATATATATATATAGTAAATCGCTTTATATAAATCGACTATTGATAAAAACACTTGGGGGCAGATTCACTAACTTCGAGTGAAGGATTCGAATGAAAAAAATTCGAATTTCGAAGTATTTTTTAGGTACTTCGACCATCGAATTGGTTAAATTCGTTCGAATTCGAACGATTCGAAGTAAAAATCGTTCGACTATTCGACCATTCGATAGTCGAAGTACTTTCCCTTTAAAAAAAACTTCGACCCCCTACTTCGGCAGATAAAACCTACCGAAGTCAATGTTAGCCTATGGGGAAGGTCCCCATAGGCTTGCTAACCTTTTTTTGATCGAAGGATTTTCCTTCGATCATTGGATTAAAATCGTTCGAATCGTTCGATTCGAAGGATTTAATCGTTCGATCGAACGAAAAATCCTTCGATCGATCGATCGCAGGATTAGCGCTAAATCCTTCGACTTCGATATTCGAAGTCGAAGGATTTCAATTCGAGGGTCGAATTTCGAAGTATTTTTAACTTCGAAATTCGACCCTTAGTGAATCTGCCCCATAAAGTACAAAATATCTTCTTGTGTATCTATATTTATTATATTTTTTCTATGCTCTTTTTTAGGAGGGATTTTGCATTCCCCAGTGTTCTCCGGGTATGTCCTTCATTACATTATGTGATTATTGGTAAAAAAAAAAAAGAGTGTGTTATCTGTCGCTGATAGTGTCCCTGTTACCGTTCTTCTGCCTATGTCTGATCTAATCCAGCTTGTTATCCTAATACAAGTATGGGACCTGTTATCCAGAATGCTCGGGACCTGGAGTTTTCCGGATAACAGATCTTTCCGTAATTTGTCTTAAATCTACTAGAAATTCATGTAAACATTAAGGGGCCGATTCACTAACTTCGAGTGAAGGATTTGAAGTAAAAAAACTTAGAATTTCGAAGGTTTTTTTTGGGCTACTTCGACCATCGAATGGGCTACTTCGACTACGACTTCGAATTGAAGGATTCGAAGTAAAAATCGTTCGACTATTCGACCATTCGATAGTCAAAGTACTGTCTCTTTAAAAAAAACTTCGACCCCCTAGTTCGGCATCTAAAAGCTACCGAAGTCAATGTTAGCCTATGGGGAAGGTCCCCATAGGCTTGGCTAACTTTTTTTGATCGAAGGATATTCCTTCGATCGTTGGATTTAAATCCTTCGAATCGTTCGATTCGAAGGATTTAATCGTTCGATCGAAGGAATTATCCTACGATCGTACTATCTGCGCTAAATCCTTCGACTTCGATATTCGAAGTCGAAGGATTTTAGTTCCTAGTCGAATATCGAGGGTTAATTAACCCTCGATATTCGACCCTTAGTGAATCAGCCCCTTAATAAACCCAATAGGCTGGTTTTGCTTCCAATAAGGATTAATTATATCTTAGTTGGGATCAAGTACAAGCTACTGTTTTATTATTGCAGAAAAAAGGAAATCATTTTTAAAATTTTGGATTATTTGGATATAATGGAGTCTATGGGAGACAGCCATTCCGTAATTCGGAGCTTTCTGGATATCGGGTTTCCGGATAAGGGATCCTATACCTGTAACCTCAAAATACATAAAGCACAGTAAAACTTCACTTTAAATTTTTTAAACCATGTTATTCCTCCCTAGGGATGGGCGAATTTGACCCGTTTCGCCAAAAATGTGCCACTGGCGAAATGTCGCCGACGCCCATTTAAGTCTATGGGCCTTAAAAATAGCGAATTTTCTTTGACGCGCATCTTTTTTATATTTGTCGCACAACGCCATACAAGTCTATGGGCGTCATTTTCTCGGCGAAACAAGGCGAAAAAAATCGCCCATCCCTACTCCCTATTCAGCAGTGACATTTCCAAGGGAAAACCTATCCAATTCTCTGACAGTGGCAGTGCTTGTCGGTGTTGCTAATTCTATTGAATACAAAACATTATGTGACTTGATTGTTTTCTCAGTTTTGATATCAACTTAATGCCCCATCTCTGGCATGTCTTGCTAACATGTAATGTCTTTTTGTAAAGTGGGCCGTAAAGCCTGAATGGCAATAATATTTATACAGGTTTGGGATCCCTTATGCAAAAACTCATTATCCACAAAGCTCTCAGTTATAGGAAGGCCATCACTCTTAGGGGCACATTTACTTACGGTCGAATATCGAGGGTTAATTAACCCTCGATATTCGACCGTCGAAGTAAAATCCTTCGACTTCGAATATTGAAAAGTCGAAGGATTTACCGCATTTCCTTCGTTCGTGCGATCAAAGGAAAAATCATTCGATCGAACGATTAAATCCTTCGAATCGAACGATTCGAAGGATTTTAATCCATCGATCGAACGTTTTTTCTTCGATCAAAAAAAGCTAGGAAAGCCTATGGAGACCTTCCCCATAGGCTAACATTGATGCTCGGTAGGTTTTAGGTGGCGAAGTAGGTGGTCGAAGTTTTTTTAAAGAGACAGTACTTCGAATATCGAATGGTCGAATAGTCGAATGATTTTTAGTTCGAATCGTTCGATTCAAAGTCGTAGTTGAAGGTCGAAGTAGCCAATTCGATGGTCGAAGTAGCCAAAAAAATACTTTGAAATTCCTACACTTGAGCTAAGCAAATGTGCCCCATAGTGTCAATTTAAGCAGATTTTTTGTTAATGATTTCTTTTCCTCTGTATTAATAAACCAATATCATGAATCTGATCCAAACAACCCTATTGGTTATTGTTTAAATATTTTTTAGTAGATTTAAGGTATGTAGTTTCATATTACTAGAAGACCTCTTATACGGAATATCCCAGGTCCCAAGTGTCCCATACCTGTAGCTAGAAATGCAGGAGGATTATAGAATACTCTACCAAGCATAGTGGGTTGATGGATTTATTATTTGGACTTAAAATGTGTTCTTGCAAAAAAAGGCATTTATATTGTATTTTCCCCTAATGCACACCAGTGATACTTGGAGAATAATGGAAGGGTTGAACTTAATAGACAGCTATAAGTATGTAAGAGACTGATCTATATAGTACTGCAACTTTTACTTTGAAAAGGAATCTCTCTACTTACAGTAAATTGACTAAGGGAATGATTTTCTCTTAGAACCTTGAATTATTCAATATACTAAACATTTGTCTTTTTTTTAGATTTTAATTACATATGCTTCTTTTCAGATTTAAACCAACAGTGGAGCTTATTTCCCAAGACTGAGCCAATGCCCAATGTAGACAGTGAAGAAATGAACGGTGAGTAGACAACTCTATACAGGAGCTGGAACTCTTTAATGGTTTTAGGTATCAAACCAATTGGCTGCCAAAGTGATCAGCATGGTGTTTACCAGCACCACAATGTATAAGACAGCACCACCGAAGGAATATATTAAAAAGCCTTTATTTACATCACATGCATCACATGCACCCTTTGGAAAATTTCAAGTTTGGTGAGTGATGACTGTTTGCTTCTAGTTTACCAGCACCAATCCACCCTGCACCTCAGTTAGTATCTGTCTTTAATCAACTCATTATGCAGGAAAACCCTGATATTTACAGTCCCTTATGGGCAATGGCACACAGAAAGATCTGATACCCAGGGTAAAAATGTGGCACCACAGACGCCAAATCTCCCAAAAATGCCATCAACTTCGCTAATCTTGAATTGGCACAAGCAAATTACATTGTGGTGTTTCAGCTTAATCACAGACAAACACCTTCCTTCATAGCCAAAATGCAGAGAGTAATGTGACAATTCTAATGTTAGTGAAGGGAATGACATTTTTTGGAGATTTGTCACCCCACGGTAGAGAAAGTAGAGAACTGTGAACATCGCAATCTCCCTTTGTGCTATCACCCTAAAACCCTACTCAGTCTAGTAGCAAATTATTTTGTTAGCTACTAGGGACATATTGTGCTTCAGATACAATTTCATTGGACCAGCCAAAGGATTCCTGATTTTTAAAGGAGAAGGAAAGGCTTAGTGCACTTGGGGGTGCCAAATGTTAGGCACATCCAAGTGATTGTATTTACTTACCTGCAGTGTCGGACTGGGCCGGCGGGACACCGGGAAAAAACCCGGTGGGCCCCGGGCTCTTGTGGGCCTCGCCGGCCCAGATCCGCTACTTAGTTTGGCGTTGCGACCCCACTTTGTCGGGGGTCACGGCAGAATAGAAGATCTGCGCATGCACACAAAGGTATTGCTGCACGCTTGCGCGCATGCGCACTAGCCCAATGAAGCACGCCGGAGCAGGGGCCGGAGCGGGGCCCTGGGGCAGTAGCCCCAGTGGGCCCGAAGCCCCCCAGTCTGGCTTCTTCTTTCTTCAAATTTCCTGGGTCAAACGCATGTGCAGTTGAACAAAATAACCAACTTTTTAGTTAAAGTTCGACTTATCGTTCTACTGCGCATGCACAACCACGCGAAGGAGAGAGGAACATGGAAGAGGATCACTCTGTGGTGCTCACTGGTATTATCCCGGGCCAGTGCAGTTTTCTGCTGATAGGAACACCGGCCCAGGGTTTCAGGTAAGTCAATACAATCACTGGGGGTGCCTAACATTTGTCACTCCCAAGTGTACAAAGTCTTTCTTTCTCCTTTAAAGCATAGAAGCATTTTTTTTTCTGTGGGTGACAGTTTGCCTTTAAAGAAAAGGAAAATTTCTGGTTAGAGAGCTAAACATAAAAAATAATAATAGACCAAATTGTTTAAGAATATCATCAGAATTTCAATATGTCTACATTGTAATAAAAACAAAGGCTTCATTAATCTTTCCACTTTTAACCTTTATCCCTTTATTGCATTCTCCGAAGGGCCAGTTAACTCTTTAGACATCTGGATAACATTATGTGTCATTTTGAATCAGTTACTGAGCAGAAATATTCTGACATTATCAGTCAGTTTTGCAGATTTTTAACAGCCGATTGCGGTTTGTTGAGAATTTCGATCTGGCCCTTTATTGCTGATATGTTAGTTTTTGCAAGGGGGGGGGGGGGTAATGTAGATGGATTTTGATGCAACCCTGACAACCATTTAGTTACACATGTTGAGCTGTAAAGAGTTGTTAGCTCCCCTTTGGCATCTCAGTCAGACCAATTGTGTAAGTTTGTTAGAAACACTTTGCAGACCTACCTTAAGAGTTCATTCTCAGGGCTTAATATCCAATGGGTCGGGGAGCATCATGTTGCTCACGAGCTACTGGTTGGGGATCACTGGTATAAAGCCTCAACATAGCAGAACAGGAACACTTCAAGTTATTGGTACATCATAATCTGAAGTACCATTCGTAAGGCCAAAGTCATGACAAAGAGGACTGAGCTTAAGGCACACACGGCTACTGCCTTAGAATTTTGAGTATCGCCATTTCTCAAGCAATCATGATAACAAAACACAAGGATCATTGTGTGATTATAAAAGGCGGCTCATATTCATCTGTTATATATATTGCCCAACAAGCTGAATAGAAAAAAATCTTCACACACAAAAAACTTTGATCATAAAAATTGGGTCACTTTGATCCCACACAAAGACCAGTGGCATGAATGCTGCTTGAACACCAAAAAGGATGAAGTGCATTCAGTGCTTTCCTCTTCCAGGTCAGGGAAAATATTCAGTATTGAAGTTTTACTTGCGTCGGTGGTCACCACTTGACTTAAAATTCTATTTTCCTGGTAATACAATGTGCACTGACTGTTGTATTATTAATAATGACAAATTTGGGATTATTATAGGGGAACCATGGATTAAATACGCAGGTAAAGATGTATATTGCACCACACTCGATCATTCCAATTCCAGGACAGTGGTTTAAAAAAAAATCCATGTCATTTGTTTGAAACAGATCGTTTATATTAAAAACACACAGATCTAGCCCTCAAAAACAGAACAAAGTGTTGCTGTTGGTTACCTAATTACACCCCCCCCCATTCCTTGGAATTAGTTTACAAAGAGATAATTAACTTATATAAATGAGCACCTCCCTTTCCTAGTTGCTCAGTGCTGCCTTGGTTGTCGGTTTACAGTCTAGTTTCTGTACATACAGTATTAGTTTTCACATAAACTATGTTGAGGAAACCCTACTGCCATACTCATTGACAAAGCCCAATAGCTGTCTGTCAAGTGAATGGCACCCCTGGCTGCCTAGATGAGGTTCTAGGTCTGTTGAGAGAAAATTACCTCTTTATTTACACAAAATTACTAGAGATGCTTCTTTTCCAGTATGTCAGGCAGAGGAGAAGATTGGAAGGGTCATACCCCATGCCTGGAGAAGCTCTAGTAACAAGAATATATCAACCACTCAGCTCAGCATTGATGAAGGTTCATGTTTAGGCAAATCCATTTGTTGACTGGCAGTATATCAATGCAACTCTTTTCCCCCATTATTTCACACAATTGGGATTGGGATTTGTCCCTCAAACTCAGTTTCTGGTCAATATTTTTGTACAGGGCAAAGGACTCAATTTTCCAAAAAAGCACCATCATAAAGTATTAAGATTTTGGTATATTTGTTTACACTTTTTAAAAATGTGTATATATATATATATATATATATATATATATATATATATATATATATATATATATATATGTGTGTACTTATCTATGCCCGACGTTTTGGTCCCTATTGGGACCTTTTTCAAGGTCCTTGAAAAAGGTCCCAATAGGGACCGAAACATCGGGCATAGATACTATGTAACAATAAATAATTGCATTTTTACAATAGGGAGTGCTGGTCTGAGAATAATTGGTATATATATATATAGATAGATATCATTACATATTAATGTCTTTCTTCTTCTTACAGTCACAAGTCCAAAATCTGTCATTTCCCCCAGCTGCGTGAGTTTTATATCAGGTGGGATAATGCAACCAGAATTTACTGAAAGGCAGAGTGCGAGGTCTACATGGGAAATGTCAGGTATGCCTCGCTCATCAAAAGTCTCAAAGAGGTGCACCCTGAAGCACTGGGTAATTAACATCAGTGACCATTGTAGTCAAATGTCAGGATCTTATTTTGCATGGCAAAATATTCAAAGGTATATGGATGCCTATCTTAAAAATCATGATATTCCAGCATGTTGTCTTAAGTCATGATATGGACAGACCATGCATTCAGCTATGATTTGGAAAACAAATTAGAGTAACAGAGTTATAGGATAACTTTGGTAGAACATTTCCAGTTTACACCAGAAATAAAGAGATCTTCAAAAGACAATCGATTGCTCTAACCTTTAATTTGGAGACGACACAAGCATGCTTGTAGGTTGAAATTATTAGGCAGGGGAATTATTATTAGAGGATTTGGGAACCCACCACTTTTATTTCATGGTGAAGACTATCCCCGAAAAATGCCAATCCAGTTTACCAAAAGTAGACCATGACTATGATTCCATGTTCTGCATCATTTATTTATCACATGGCCAGCAGTTGCTTGTTGGAATATTGTTATAAATACTGTTGATCAGTTCTGTGCCATACAGTACTCAAGCAAAAACATGTAGAACCACAGGTTGGTTTCCGGTAAGCTCCTGGTTAGTTTTATTCACCACTGGACAGCTCTGCATTTTGACCAGTAAGGGGAACTATTTCCTTTTTTCACAGTCAAGTTGAAGCATCCGGGGAGGGGACTGTGCAGTGATGTTATTAACTAATAAGACTGTAGGTACATATAGTTTGCCTTTTATTATGAATCAGAATAAAGGAGATGTATTATTCAGGGTGGTGTAAATGTAAGAGGTGATCTGAAGGGTAAAATGCAAATGCAGAAAAAAATGCAGGAAATAAAAAATAGGCAAGAGTATAATTTTGTATTAGCCCCCTCTAAATGAATGTATGTCTTTCAGAAAAAATTATTTCAGTTATTGAATCTCCTTATGCTTTTCACAGGTCCAGTTCAGGAGACCCAACCCTCTGCTCATCAGTGGATAATGGTCAAAAGGCATCAGATTATAAATCAAATGACGGAGGCATGCCTGAACCAGTGCCTGGATGCCCTCATCTCACGAATGGTGATCCTGAAGGAAGACTATGAACTGATCAAATCAATGCAGACGAGGAGTTCAAAAGTTAGGCAACTGATTGACACTTGTGATTCACAAGGAGAGATATTTGCCAAAGTTATTGTGCAAAAGTTGAGGGATAACCGGCAGAATGATCTGCAGCCTTTTCCACAAATATAGATGGGTAATAGGTATCAAATGCCATAAGTGTCTGGATGCATTATTATAAGCTGACTAAACTCTTTCATACAAAATGACTGAAAGGCAAAAACCTTATTCATATAAACATATCGGCCTATGAGTGTTAAGATACATTTTCATGTAGATTTCATGTAGCTTATTAGCTTATTGCTAATATCCATTGCCATATTTCCATCAGTGATTGGTTTTATAAAAAACATATGGTAGATTTTGTTTTTTATTTGATTTTTTTTTTTAGTTTTTTAAGCTACATTAAAAAACTATTCAGTGTAAAATTGAAACTGGGTAAATTTATAGGCTGTGCAAAATAAAAAAAATGTTTCTAATATAGTTAGTTAGCAAAAAATGTAATGTATAAAAGCTGGAGTGACTGATGTCTAATATAATAGCCAGAACTCTACTTCCTGCTTTTGTCAATTAACTATAGTAAAAACATTTCGCACAGCCAACTATTTACCCATTTTACCTAGTTTTAACTTACACTGAACTAGAATAAAGGTACCAGCAATTTAAAAAAAAACCTCTTTGTATTTTGACTAATGAAAATATGAAGAGGTGATTGTATTAATGGAGAACCAAACCCTTAAAGGAGAAGGAAAGTCTTTGTGTACTTGGGGGTGACAGAAAACTGCACCGGCCCAGGGTTATTCCAGCGAGCACCACTGAGCGATCGGCTTCCGGCTTCTTCTTTCTTCGTGCGGCTGTGCATGTGCAGTAGAGTGAAAAGCCGAACTTTAACAAAAAAATCGTCTATTTCGTTCAACTGCACATGCATCTACCCTGGGAAATTTGAAGAAAGAAGAAGCCAGAAGAGGATCGCTCCATGGTGCTCGCTTAGAAATCACTTAGGGGTGCCTAACATTTGGCACCCCCAAGTGCAAGATGACTTTCCTTCTCCTTTAATTATAAAAACCCCTACCCCCCTACCCTACATAGACCCCCTCCCTGCCCCCCCCAGCCTGTTACCTTCGATAAATGCCCCTAACTCAGGAGTGCCCATACTTTACAAATGCGAGGTCTACTTTTATTGATGGTGTCCCATTATGATCTACATCCATAAAAGTTTTATTAGCATTCTGTTCCATGGAAAACATTGCTTAAATATTTATGTATGAGAAAAGAATGAAATAGGAGGGTGATTTAGACAAGGTGTTTGTTGACTTGAGATCCACTGATAACCATCTAAAGATCTACTGGTAGATTCTGATCTACCTTTTGGGCACTCCTGCCCTAACTCTTTACTTACCTTTCTCTGCAGAATGAGCGTACGGGCGCCATCTTCTGGCTATTCGGTAATCTTTGGCTCTTCTTCCGGCACTTTGTGAATGTCTGTCAATTTCGGCACATGCGCAGTTGTCAAAAACCCGAAGACTGCTCAAACTGCGCATGAGCCGATATGGCACTTACTTCCTGAAAAGAATAAGATGGTGCCTGTGAGCTCCGCTGCACTGAATCTGCAAAGAGAGGTAAGTAAAGAGTGAGTTTCATTTACTGAAGGTAACAGCTAGGTTGGCGGGGGGAAGGGAGGGAGGTCTATGTAGGGTAGGGTTTTTTATAATTAAGGGTTTGGTTTTCCTTTAAGCCGCCATTGTCTCAAGTCAACTGGACACAGCCTCCCCTATTGCCTTCTATAGTCTTTCTTTGTTATAGAGGCTAAAGGAGGCATAACCTACCTAGAAGCACAATGAGGCATGGTCCTTTGTAACTGGGCCAAATATAGGCCTCCATAAATGGATGAACCTGAACAAAGACTTAACCTTAGTGATGGGCGAATGTGACCCGTTTAGCGTCTCCAAAAATTTGAGAAACAGTGAAAATTCGTCAAAATGCATTGAAGTCTATGGGCGTCAAATCTTTTTTTGTCCCACGACAACTTTTTTCTCCCATTGGAATCTATGGGCGTCATTTTTGAGACATAACTTTTTGCTCATCACTGGTTAATAAAATAAATCTATAGCAATGCATTCATTTCAATGGACTAAAAACAACCAATGTTATCGCACGTTAGTCATTTGAACAAATCATAATACTCTGAGCTACTGGGGGAAATGTTGAGAAATCACAGAAACTGCAGTCGTATTATTTCCAATGGAAATACATCCTTGTGAATTTTACAAGGAATTTTGTAGTTGTATATTTTATGTTAATGTTTCAGTCAATATCATATCCTATTGGGAAAAAAGTATAAACATGTGTAGATGGAAGAGATAAATTAATATAAAAAATGCCTTTTTGTGATTTTTTTTCTCCTGTTACATTATTTATTCTTTAAAATACCTCAGTAGCATTTATGCAGTTATTAAACATTAATTACAAATATGTAAATAAGTGAAATCCCAGAGGAAGCTAAATAAATGTCCTATACATGAGCCCACCCTATAACAAATGTGGCATGCCCCTCAAATGGTTAAAACAAATGTTAAAACGAACATTTTTAACAGTTACAACTTTAAAAGTTTTCTGATATTCTCTGTCAACAAGACAGGACTTGAGGAGGAGCTTAATAGAAAGTAATATAAAACAAAAAATAAGAGTAGTTTAGATGACTTTCTTTTATAACATGATGATCAACTTCCCCTTTAAGGGCATGCGTGTGAATGTGATTGGATGCCAAAAGATTTTTTTCAAAAATGATTCTCAGAAATCAGAGTATCAGCCTAAAGTGCAGTGCAATTAATCCGGTTCATAATGTAATAATTAATTAGAAGGATCGATCAATTTTTTCATAAAGTGTTAATTAGAAAGTGATTCATTCATTCAAAATTCATAGACTGGCTGGAATAGTAACAATATTAAAGTGCAGTGCAATGAATATCAATACAGTACTTAAAAAAAGGGAGTAAAAACAAAAATATTTGTGAATACAATTGTAAGGAATCCTTACCCTGGTGGTCTAGTGGTGGTGCGGCGGGGACGCCCGCCGCACCATCCTTCCCCTTCACTGCCGGCTTCCTAATCGACTTCCGGTTTTTATAGGCGCATGCGCGCTTGCGTGATTACGTCAGTGCGCAATGGCGCGAAATTCACATGGATTTAAAGAGACATTTTCTTTTATGTCATTGCCTGTGATAGGATTTGTTCCTGGTGCTATTAGCTGTTGCTATTCTGTTTGAATCTGATTATCTGTTTTGACCCCTGCCTGGCTGTTTGACTACTCTGATCTCTGGAACCTGACCCTTGCCTGAAACCGACCTTAATTCTGCTAACCCTCCTGTTTGACGTTCTGGTTTGAACTCTGCCTGTTATTTGACTCCGATTCTGCCTCAGCCCATCTGATTGATTACCCGGTTTGACCCTGCCTGCCTCGACCCGGCCTGTCTGACCACAAATCTGACTCACGTTACCACGACCTTCGGCCTAACTGACTTTAACAACAGTCGTGCCCCTTTGCTTGCCAGAACTCTTCGCCTTGCTCCTCTCGAAAAGTCCAGGTGGCATCTGAGTACGCTGAGGGCTCCTCCCTCAGCGTACTCAGCCAAAGGCGGTCACACTACTGGTGAAGCTGAGACCAGGGAGCCTGGCACTAGTTCTGGTTTAGGGTGCCGACCGTGACAACAATTAATTAACTAAGGTTTTTCCATTATGTGACCGATGATTTGGATAAATTGTGTAACCAATATGCTCAAATTCATAGAATAGTTAAGAGAAATTGGAAAACGCAGATGGTGGAGTTGTCCCAAAAGCTTACTACCTATGATTTTTCTGGACCTGAAGCACCACAAAGTTGAATAAAGGACAGGGTTACCGGGACTGTGGTCTTGTATTTTAATTTGCCCTGATCTTGATTGAGGCTAAATTATACCAGAAAACCACAAACCCTCGGCCCCTTAGAAATGAAGGAAGTTTTGAAGAACCAGAGGAATTGAATAGAGCAAATCGTCTCTAAACCCCCACCCACATATGACCCAAACCAAATTTATAGTTAAAAAGTTGAGTAGGTTTAAAACCAATTGAAGCAGTAAATCACCAACGCGCGTTTCGCTTATTAGCTTTCTCAAGGCCCTTAAAAGTAATTTATTGACATTAATTGCACTGCACTTTAATCTTGTTACTATTCAAGCCAGTCTATGAATTTCAATTGAATCTATATCTAGGACTGTTTTATACTAATTAATTAATCGCGTTCTGTTAACTTAAACAATTGATTGATCCTTCTAATTCATCATTAAATTATTAACCGGATTAATTGCACTGATACTTTGATTTGTGAGAATCATTTTTTAAAAAAATCTTTTGGTATATAGATAAGTTGTATACTTTGTCAACCACTGAGTGGTGAAAAACTATTTTCTAAGTGACCTTTGTTACCTGATATGTTACTTTTTTCTTAAAAAAACTCTTTTTCAATGAATTCATTCTGACAGCAGTCAGACCCCTGCAGTAACTAACAGGATAATAGTATTTTGGAAGTAAGTAAATAAGGGTATCTATTCATTCATCTTTGTACATTACTCTGTCATTATGGGCTAGAGTCCACCCGAGGAGAAATCATATCACATGGTTTCTTTTTTTATAAACTTTAATGTAGGCTTCACAAAATAGAGGAAATTCAATAAACACAGTCTAGTAGGTCTGTTAGAGGCCCAGAATCAGTGTTGGGTTATCAGGGTCTCTTGCTAACGATGTTTTTTTGATATTCTCCTTCCCATATGTTGTTTGCAGTGGTGTTATTACACTGGAGAATCTACATTGGGACACTTGGGGGCACATTTACTTAGCTCGAGTGAAGGAATAGAATAAAAAATACTTCGACCATCGAATTGGCTACTTCGACCTTCGACTACAACTTCGAATCGAACGATTCGAACTAAAAATCGTTCGACTATTCGACCATTCGATAGTCGAAGTACTGTCTCTTTAAAAAAAACTTCGACCCCCTACTTCGCCACCTAAAACCTACCGAGCATCAATGATAGCCTATGGGGAAGGTCCCCATAGGCTTTCCTAGCTTTTTTTGATCGAAGGAAAATCGTTCGATTCAAAGGATTTAATCATTAGATCGAACGATTTTTCCTTCGATCTTGCGAACGAAGGAAATGCGGTAAATCCTTCTACTTCGATATTCGAAGTCGAAGGATTTTACTTAGACGGTCGAATATCGAGGGTTAATTAACCCTCGATATTCGACCCATAGTAAATGTGCCCCTAGCTGTCCATAGGAATTTTTATTCTTCAACCTGTGGCCTTCGCGATTTTTCATCCAAAGTCTTATAATTCAGATCCCTATCTTAGCAGTAGCCTCTCCCTCAAAACTGCATTTGCCATTTAGATTGGCCTCTTAAAACTACTTTGCCTAGAATGTACAGTGTAGCCATGTAAATAATGATATATTGCCACTCTTGCTCTTCTGTGCAATCTAAACCAATTGTAGACTTCTATCTAGATTATAATATGACTGAACCTGTCTATATAATCTTTATGGTTTATTGCACTGATCTATTGTGTCCACTCGTCAGACAATAGAGTGCATGATGATACTGCTCCTTCTGTTTTCTGTTAGCTCACATGCACTGACAGGGGTCGTCAACTGACAATATCTGGAGAAAAACATTCCAACCTTCAATTCAACCAATGTCTTGCAGAATATAGAAGCGTACAATCACTTCTCCATTGCTGCAGGCCTGTTCATTGCAGAGGATTCTAGGCAGCCACAGGAATCTATCCTCACTTACTATACAATAATACATAATAATAATACATAAGCAGACTCACTCACCTAGAAACATAAAGCCACCAGTCAGAGGTTTCCTTCCATGTTTCACCTAAAATACACACCCATTGCTGATTGGTTGCCATGCAGAACTGCACTGAAGCAAATTTGCAGATCAATTTGGTAGATGAGCCCCAGTCTATTTGCAAACAAAGTACTGGTACCTCTGAATAAAGCTAGATCACTTATGCGGACAACCCTGTACTACAGCAAAAAACTGGTTACAATGAAATGGATATATAAAAACTCCCCAACAATCACTCAATGGGTAAACTTAATTAACAAAGCGCTTCCCTCTATCAAGCTAACGAACATGGCCCGAGGGTGCCCAGAAAAGTTTAATAGGATATGGGGTCCATGACTCGATGTTAATCTCATAGAGTTGTGTTTAATAGATAATTAGGGGAATGTAATAAAAGTCGGTAACGGAAAAACTATTCACAATGTGGAAAGTTATGCAAATTTTGCTTTGCTCGAATTTAATGTAGCTTTTGCGAACCCGGAAACTGTTTTGCCACCACTTCCGACAGTGGAAGACCGTTTGCGAATTTTATAGTTTCAATGCGCAGTCGATGTAATAAAACTTCTTACTGAAAAACTCATTATGTTCGCTCCAAAAGATTACGACGCCTTCAAGCACTTCTTAAGAGTGCGCAATTACAATTCGTAATGTAATAGCAGTTTAAGGAACAATATGACATTGCGTGATGTGGGTTTTTATTCTTATTGGTGCAAATAGTTTTTCTCTTTGTGACTTTAATTACATTCCCCCTAAAGTGTCTACGGTTGTAAGGAGGGAAGATGAGACCTATATTTCCACATGCTTGTAAACTGTTATACAAACCTGCCTAACTGTGTATCCGCCCTAATATATATCCTCAGATGTTTTGCTGGAGACACCACATGTCGATATTTACTTACTACTGTAAGCCATGTTTGTTTGTTTGTTTCATTTTTACTTTATTTTGTCACATGTTCCCCCATTCCCTTTCCTAAAACTAAAATAAAGACTTTAAAAAAAAAAAAGAAACAAAGTACTGCATTTGGTTACTTGCTGCCCAGACAAGAAACTCAAGTTAGAGGTTCAAACTCTGAAACACTATTGTGGGACTTAGGAACCTGCACGAGGAGAAAACTTTGGATGCATCTGCAGACCCCTTTACAAATAGGTATTATAGAATTCCTTTTGTGTTTCTTCAAACTTGCCATTAAACCCAATATTTTATCCCAACTGTCATTATTGTAAGTTGTAAGTAAATCACATTATACTCTGCACTGCTGTACAATAATTTGGGGGAGGATGCGACCAATCCTAGGGGCAGATTTACTAAAGATCGAATTGTCGCCAGCGAACGCTTTGCACACACCACTTCGCCAGGCTCAAATTCTCTACCACTACGCTAATTCACTAATATGCGAAGTTGCGTCCTAGGAGCCGAACGATGGCGACTTTTCGCTAGAGTTACTTTGGCAGTGGAGCATTTCATAGCGAAGGTGCGATATCATTCTTTTGTGCCTGAAAATTTGCTAGTGATCTTTCGCTTAGGTCAATTTGCGTACGTCGGGTCATTTAAAGTTGTATGGACGTCTTTATTCTAAATGTTAATGCAAATGCTTGAAGTTACCACTTTTTCTTATACATGTCCAGGTAAACTTAAAGGGGAGGTTCACCTTCAAACAAGTAGTTGTTTTCAGATAGATCACCAGAAATAATGTCTTTTTCCAATGACTTTCTATTTTCTACGTGTGACCCTTTTTCTAATATTGAAGTGCAAAGTGTAATTTTTCACCTTCTAAAGCAGCTCTGTGAGGGGGGTCACCGACCCTGTAAACTGTTCTAAATGGATACATTAAGGGCAGGGACACATAGGCAGATTCGGGGAGATTTAGTCACCTGGCGACTAATCGCCTCTTCTGCGGGGAGACAATCTCCCCGAACTGACTTCCCCCTGCCTTCCACCTGCTATAATGAGAAAACACCAGTGCAATGTCCGAACTTGCCTCACAATGAAACTTCGGGCGACTTCAGAAATTGAATCGACGCAAGTGCATTGTCGCAGGTGATTTTTCATTTTAGCAGGTGGAAGGGAGGAGGAAGGAAATTTGGGGAGATTGTCCGCACCTGAATTACTGAGCTGTCAGACTCAAACACCAGAGACACCGACATTCAACTTTATACTTTGATTTTGGAAAAACAGTAAAAAATAAATAATGTAAGCTAATTGAAAACAGTCTTTATTTCTGGGGAACAATCTAAAAACAACTGAATTGAAAAAAGTGTTTGGAAGGTGAACAACCCCTAACTTTTTGCTGTCTCTGCCTGAAATGTCCTGGCATATTTAACATCTGCAATACTGTGGATTTGTGAGTATTAACCCTGTGGATCATTTGCCTCTATTGTTTGCTGCAAGAACCTTCTGGCATCCTTTCTTTACTTTAATGCACAGTAGCCTATGTGAGTTGTAGTTTCACTATACCTTTCCTTCCTACCTTCCAAATAGCGACAGTCCTGCCTTGTGTGTGAGAGTCAAGTGCAACCCTTGTTCTTGTGGTGCCAGCCGCAGCTCATTATACTGTAGCTGTCAAACTAAATATATGTAGAGCGTAAGTACAAATATGACACGACTGGTTATTGGGTAGAGCTTGATTGTAATTATAAAGGTGTTGACAGTCATAAGGGCCCATTTACTAAGATAGCTGCATAACCATAGCAACCACTGCCCGATCTAGTGCAAGTTAGACAATTAAAGAAACTCTCCGATTGCTACGGGTTCCTGCAGTGGAACAGTTTACCCCCTGACACATTAATTAGCTCCAGTAGTTGTTTGTGGGAGTCTCTAGCATCTTAGAAAACGAGACGAGATGTTCATGACTTGGGTCAATTCCACACCACCATTTGTTTTATAGAAGAATGCTATTTTTTTTTGGTTTACACCACTGAGAAACCATTTAATGATGGCTTCATTTTTAATGGACTCAAAGAGATTTAAGTATTGGTGATAGAACATGTGTAAATATACAAAGCACTTGGTCCTGATGCTGTTTACCCCTCAGCTCTGTGGTTACCCAATCACTTTATTTAAAGCCCATGTAAAGTCTTCATTTTCCTACCATGTATATAAGTCGGGCACATCTCCCCCAACCAAATAGCATTATTTGTACTGCATACACCCCGTCCGTTAGCCAGCGTCATTACATTTCCCTAAAAAAATGGCTGCTTTCACCGGGGGCCATTTTCCCTCTGACACATCATCAGTGCATTAATATCTGCAAACAGCACATATGCGATGTTAAGTGAAGAATGCAGGCTAACACAGGCAATCTGAGTTGCAGAAGAACTGAGCATGCTCAGTAGCCAACAGCCAAAAGAAATTCCCAAGGGAATGAGGCTGAGTGGGTTAGTGGAGCAGAAGGAATCCTAAGTGATTAAGGGGATGCTGCATCCTTACTATTAACCTTTCAACAACCAGAGTGGCAGGTATTTAGAGATTTCAAAGAGTGAAAATCTCAGTCAAAGTGATTACATTTTTGTGTGTGTGTGTGTGTGTGTGTGTGGGGGGGGGTACATGTCCTCTAAAGGAACAGTAACACCAACAAAATAAAAGTATTTTAAAGTAATTAATATATAATATACTGTTACCGTGCACTGGTAAAACTGACCTGTTTCCTTCAGAAGCACTACTATAGTTTATATAAAAAGCTGTTGTGTAGCCATAGGGGCAGCCATTCAAGCTGGGAAAAAAGGAGAAAAGGCACAGGTTACATAGCAGATAACAGATAAACCTTGTAAAATAAAATGGTGTTTTATCTACAGTATTGTCTGCTATGTGACCTGTTCCTTTTCTCCTTTTTACAGCTTGAAACACTGCCCCAGTGGCTATTAAACAGCTTTGTTTATATAAACCATACTAGTGTTTCTAAAGCAAATACACAACTTTTACCAGCGCGGGTCAACACTACATTATATTTTAATTACCGTGATAAACTTTCAGTTTTTGGTGTTACTGTTCCTTTAATCTTTCATGGGTTTTGCCAATCAAAGCTCCAGCGGCTTTTGTCAACCTGCATCTGCTCCTAGTACTATTGATTGTAAAAGAAACAAAATATTTACATTTTCCTCCCATGTTATTTTTATCTAGCGTGCTTTTTTACAGTATGTCAACGGCTGTGCAATCAGTTCTGTTCTCTACAGGCTTAAGTAGGGTAAGCCCAGTATTTCAGATCGTGACATCTATGAAGGATTTATTACACCTGTGATTCATGTTCTGTTAAAAAGATAAATCATGGACTGGAAGGACTGTTGCTTTTAAAGGGCATGTAAAGTCTAAAATAGAATAAGGCTAGAAATGCTGTATTTTGTATACTAAATATAAACATGAACTTACTGCACCACAAGCCTAATCAAACAAATAATTTATGCTTTCAAAGTTGGCTACAGGGGGTCACCATCTTGTAACTTTGTTATACATCTTTGCAAGACTAAGACTGTGCACATGCTCAGTGTGGTCTGGGCTGCTTAGGGATCGTCATAAACAAAGCTGCTTGAGTTCTGCATGGCTGGGAAGTAAGGCGGGGGCTCCCCCTGCTGTTCATAAGTATGATTGTTTCCCTGCTCAGCAGTTAGGGACCGTCTGACAATTCCTATCCACAGCAGTAAATGAAGGGAGAATTTCACTGCATACAGTCAGGTTTCTTAGAAAAACGGTAAACATTTTTTAGTTAAAGTATATTGGAGATAGGTTTCTTTTTCATTAAAGAAAGTAAAAATGGGATTTTATTTTTTTACCTTTACATGCCCTTTAACCCAAAATTAATGATTCTGGAACCTGTGGCATTTCACATGTATCATTGCCCTCACCTTGGAGGTCCTCTAATAGCAATGTTGTGCATATCTCTTCAAAATTAAAATTAGTACCACTTGGTATCCCAAATCTACCTGATACCTGAGATTTAGTTTCATGCAACAGAGTAACGTCCCGTCAATCTCCACCGTCAAAGAAATGTATTCTAATGAAAACTAATAAACCTATTATGCGATTAGAATCAACATTTGTCTCACACCCCAGACGTTTATCGTGGGACACCAGAAATGTGCTGATATGGCTGATAAAGGAACAAGTAAAGTGGTACATCAATGACTAAAGCATATCTCCCAACTGTCCCGTTTTTCAGATTTTGACAGCAAAACCCGCAGTCCCAGATTGTTACTGAAATGTCCTGACTTTCTCTTTGATCTCCTGCACTGAACAGCCAGAAACAGATACAAAGTTTCTAACTTAATTGGCTTTTGGCAGAGAGCCTAAAATTTGTGGCAGGTGCACTTAGATACATTTTGGAATAATTTAAGATAAGCAGGTCGCTTGAGGAGACTAGCAGCTTAAAGGGCAATTCACCTTCATTAGTGAAACTGTTATAACACATAAAACCACAGATCCAAATGATCTGTTGTTTGGAAAAGCTCCAGGTCCCGAGCATTCTGGATGACAGGTCCCATGCCTGTATTAACATAGCAACCACTTGACACTAAACAGATATATGTTTCATTACCAAAAAAATACATTGAATTACCAGCAGGCTAAATCATAAATCATTTCAGTGTAATAATAAATTGTGTAAATCTGCAACAAACAAGATGATTACAGTTGTTCCACTATTATATCTGTACAAAAAACATATTGCATATTATAAAGAAGTGTTTATCGTTACCACAAGGTGGTGCTACAACCTAAAAAGAGGAAAAAATAACTATAGAACTAGAGCCCTTATTTGCTAAAAATGATTTTAACTGATAGAGGGTTGACTACTAGTGATGGGTAAGGTTGCCACCTGGCCGGTATTTTACTGGCTTGGCCGGTAAAAATGATGGTTGATTCCAATGTTATTAATAGGGAAAAAAGCTAAATATATAGGAAGGCCGGTATTTTTTTTTTGCAACCCCTATGGGCGAATTTGGGCCGACAAATTCGCAAAACCGCGCCGGCGTCTCGTTTTTGATGCCGGCATCCATTTTTTTTTTTACGCCGGCGAATTTTCGCTGAGGTTTCGCAAATTTAAACTATGTATAAATATATAAGGGGATCATATAATAATCTCTCTAATGCTTTATTTACCAGTAGATCTTTCCAGCTGACACAAGGTCACCCATTCCGATTAGAAGAAAGGAGGTTCCACCTAAATATATGGAAGGGTCCCCCTCCTGATTTCCCTCTCCCACTTCCAATAATTAAAAACTTTTTCAGATATGGCAGGCAACACACGCACTACTAGAAATTCATTTAAACATTAAATAAACCCAATAGGCTGGTTCTGCTTTCAATAAGGATTAATTATATCTTAGTTGGGATCAAGTACAAGATACTGTTTTATTATAACAGAGAAAAAGGAAATCATTTTTAAAAATTTCGATTATTTGGATAAAATGGAGTCTATGGGAGACAGCCATTCCGTAATTCTGAGCTTTCTGGATATCGGGTTTCCATATAAGGGATCCTAGACGTGTATTATGAAAATGGTTTATTTACACAAAGCAGGGTTTTACATTATGAGCTGTTTTATGCAATATATTTTTATAGAGATCTACATTGTTCGGAGGGTATAGTTTTCCTATAAGGGCCTAAAATGCCTCTATAAAGAACAGATAGAAAAAAACTATAAATAATATAAAGGCATTAGTATTTAAATGGTGATAAACAGGAGTCTCAAAGAATGTATAACTCTTCACATACTTGTCAACAGAAAAAGAACTGCTCTACTATACCAGTCTCTCTTTTTAGCTTCAGGTGCAGGCTGCTTACCCCACTACTATGCTGACCATGTGATTCAGAATTAACCCTGCAGCACTCCAAACCAGGCCTGTTTTTTGACATAAATAAACACTCTTCACATCCTTGTAGGACAGAAAGCATAATTTATAACACCACTGCAAATATTGCATAGTAAATGTTATGTACCATCATCTAAGGCAGTATTTGATAGTGTTCTGCACTTATGTTTTTGTGCAGTTCAGTGGGGAGGGCTGCCAGTGTAGATATATTTGTAATTTTGGATTATGATTCACTACCACATTATGTGGAATGATATATAAAGGGGTTGGAAGACATAACCAGGCAGAAAGTGCAGGCTGTAACTTTGGTTTAAGGAATACTATTCAAAATGTTACTAGTGCCGCTCCAGCAGCATTCTGCACTGATATTGCTTTGTCAAAAAAACAAACAGATTTTAATATTTAATTTTGTAATCTGACATAGGGCTATACATTTTGTTCATTTTCCAAGGGGCTTACAGTCATGTGATTTGTGCTGTGATTTGTGATTTTGAACTTCAGTCACTGTTTACTTTTGCACTTCAAGTTGGAGAGATATCGCCCCTACCACCCCCCCCCCACACACACAAACAAATATAAAGGGATGACATCCTATAATATTTGTTATTCAGTTACAACATTCTAAGGACACTGAAGCATTGGGGAAAATTCACTAACATTCGTAGTTGCGCCAGGCGCAACTTCGCCGCGCTTCGCCAGGCGTAGTTTCACCAGCGCTCCGCAAATTCACTAAAATCCGAAGTTGCGCACAGGGGTAGCGTAAGGTTGCGAAGTTGCGCTAGCGTTGATTCGCTAAGTGAAGCGAAGTTACGCTAGCGAAGGCTAATTTGCATACGGCGCCAAATTCAAATTTCAATGGAGGAATACGTATCAGCACTACAAATGGCTAGAAAAGCTTCAAATCATCAAATAAAAATTTTATTTTGCCCTACACATGTGCCCACTGTATAGGTAAGTTGCCATGAGTCAGGAAATGTAGGGGGGAAGGAGGTGAGCCCCAAAAATTTTTTCGATCTTTTTCAGCCCATCACCCATAATGTAGAAAACACGCCAGCGTTTTTTGGGCTTAGAAAAAATTTTGACTTTTTTTGAAGCAATCCCTATCTACTCTATTGCGCTTCGCCAGGTCTGAGGTGGTGAAGGAAGTCTAGCGTAAAAGGTAGCGTTCAGTACACTGCGCGCGTTAGTGAATTTGCGTAGTTACGTCCGTAGCGAAACTTCGCCAGGCGTAAGGGTGCGAAGTAACACTAGCGAATCTACGCCAGCGTTTGTAAGTGAATTTGCACAGTAACGAAAATGCCAAACGCTAGCGAAGTAACGCTGGCGCTCGGCGCTTCGGCGCTTAGTGAATTTGCCCCATTGAATCAACAATAAAAACCAAAAAGGATAGTTAGACCTTTCCCGGATCTCCCCATAGATTTTCTCTGTTGGTCTGTTATTGTTACCAATAAGTTTTGGATGTGTTATAGAGGTGAATAATGCAATTGTAGAGAGTTGCTCTTGATACATTATGACCATGCTACTGATTTCAAACCCAACACAGCTCTGTACCACCTCAATTGAAAGCCCAAACTTGCTTCTCCAAAATGAGCCTCACAGCTAAATCCAGTTAGCATCCCTCCCATCCAACAAAGTTTTGGGAAGATAATATTATTCAGATCCATTAAAGGAGAAGGAAAGGTTAAAACTAAGTAAGCCTCATCAGAAAGTTCCACCTAAATATACCAGTAAACTCTCAAAGTAGTGCTGCTCTGAGTCCCCTGTCAAAAGAAATACTGCATTTCTTTCCTTCCATTGTGTACTCATGGGCTTCTGTATCAGACTTCCTGCCTTCAGCTTAAACCTCATTGCCCTGGGCAAGAGCATGCTCAGTTTGCTCCTCTCTCCCCCTCCCTTCTCTACTGTAATCTGAGCCTAGAGCAGGGAGAGACTCAGACAGGAAGTGATGTCACACCATGTTAATACTGCAGCTCCTATCCTAAACAAACAGAGAGTTTCTAGAGCTTTTTACTCAGGTATGGTAAAACATTCTACAGAATAAATATAGCATTCTAGCTTGCCCTATTGCAGCTAATCTATTGCCAATAAAATGCCTCCGTAGCTTTCCTTCTCCTTTAATATTTTTTTTATTCAGGCTTACTATTATTCATCTTCCAATATGCCTCACAAAATGCTCTTTTTGGGGTACTAAATCCCTAGTTAGAGCTACAGAACAAAAACAAACTAAAATACTTTGCATTTTCTTTTTTTAAAAGGCTACAAAATAATCACTCTGCTGGACCAGCATGGAACTAGATCACAAGGTGTGATATTGCTGTGCAAATACAATCGATGTTTGTCTCATAGACATTATGACGGGACCCTAAAAATGTGCTGATTTGACTAACAGAACAAGTAAACAAGTACATCAGCCCTGTGTTTGAAGCAGCGGCACCGAGATCATTTGTAGATTGCAAACACAAAGCTCTCATGTAGCGTGCAGTTTGTATCTGACAGCTCCAGTCTTTGGTATTAACTTTGTTTTGTTCAGAACAGAACCAGATATTTAGTGATTAGCCAACATTATTTTTTCTGGCTTGCTTCTGGGAATAACACCCTGTTTGAGTAAATAAAGGAAGTATTGCTTGGATGGCTCGCTTTATATTCAGTATTGCTCTTTGTTCAGCTCTCAGTGTTATTGTTAGTGCTTATCTGTAAAACGGAAAATCAATGTATAAAATAAGTCAGACATTTGCAGGTATTTGCCTTTAGGGCACAGGGGCCGCAAGAAATAGTTAGAGAAAAGTTACTAGGCACAGTTTACATCAAAATATTGCACAGGAAAACTATCATGTAGAGTTGCTGTACCAGGCCCGGATTCTGGCAAATACCGGTTAGTCAGCTGTGAAATGCCATAGACAGCCACTATTTATTTGGCTTATGGAGGACTGTCTGGACCTCTGTGTCCATGAAATGCCAGGGCCTATTCTCAATCTCAGTCCAGACCTGCACTTTTAAAAAAGAGTGGCCTGGTGCTCATATTGGATGCTAGGACTACCTTACTGGTACTACTTTTATATATAAAGAAGTTATTCTTTCTTTTCAATATTCACTTAAACTCTTTTCTGGTGCTATTTATAGCAAGAACATGTAAATGAGCTAAGTGGGAGTTAAAATGTACAATTGCCACCCACACCAGTCTGCCACCACTTCATATGAGATCATTATACAAGGTAGATCAATAGCATCATATGTATCTTTCCTTCATGATAGCAATTAATTTGGAATTATAGGGAAAACATGATATAATACTACTTGCATTTGAACTGCACTCTGACAATGCTGTAGTGCTATGTAGCCCCAGTGCAGAATCAGGGTCCGATAAACGCCTATATTACTATCGCCCAAAGTTTCTTAATGCTATACTATCTGTCCAGCCTTTTCCCTCAACCCCTGCCAGTAGGACTGGACCTTTTGAACTTAATATTTTAGTATTGCTAATGAAACCCAAATTTCCAGGAAATAGTGAAGCAAACATCGAGAAATATGGAGTAAGTTATTATACTGCTCTTGCAGTTTGAGTTTGAGAAGCAATAGCAGCCTCTACACTCACCAATGTTACACATCAAGACTGTTGGTAAAATGGGATGTGCTTTGGTTAGGACATTGCAGGGTTTGCTGCTCAATGGTGATGGCTTCTAAATGGAATAAGAGTGAGTTTGTGAGACATGATTATAAGAAGCTGAAAACTCCTGAATTCTTGATGATAAATATTGGACAAATATTTGCTCCAGAACATACAACCAACCTGGCTTACATAGTAACATAGTCAGTTAGGTTGAAAGAAAACATGTGTCCAAGTTCAACCATTTAAGTCTATATATAACTTGCCTAACTGATAGTTGATCCAGAGGAAGGCAAAAAAAAAAAAACATTTGAAGCCTCTCTAATTTGCCTCAAAGGGGGAAAAAAAATCCTTCCTGACTCCAAAATCAGACCAGTCCCTGGATCAACTTGTACTATGAGCTATCTCCCATAACCCTGTATTCCCTTACTTGCTAAAAAGCCATCCAACCCTTCTTAAAGCTATCTAATGTATCAGCCTGTACAACTGATTCAGGGAGAGAATTCCACATCTTCACAGGTCCCACTGTAAAAAACCCCTTCCAAATATTTAGCCGGAACCACTTTTCTTCTAATCGGAATGGGTGACCTTGTGTCAGCTGGAAAGATTTACTGGTAAATAAAGCATTAGAGAGATTATTATATAACCCCCAGAATTAGCAAAACATTTTTTTGCTAATTATTTGCTTGTTATTTAAGCAAAAATCATCAAAGACTGATAAAACAGTCACTAGGGCCAATAAAATATATACATGCAGGTTGAGTTTAATTGTAGTACAGGTATGGGACCTGATATCCAGAATGCTTGGGACCTGGGGTTTTCTGGATAATGGATCTTTCCTTAATTTGTAATCTGCATACTTCGTATAAAATCGTATAAACATTAAATAAACTCAATAGGCTGGTTTTGCTTCCAATAATGATTAATTGCTGTATATGTTAGTTTGGGTCAAGTACCAGTCATTTTTAAAAGTTTGGATTATTTGGAAGAAATGGAGTCTATGGGAGATGGGCTTTCTGTAATTTGGAGCTTTCTGGATAACAGGTTTCCGGATAATGGATCCCATACCTGTAACAAGTGACCAGCTATATAATAAATAACTGCATAAAACTGGCTATACAAAGAAATATGTCCCATTTGGGCTCAAGTTATATATGGGCACTGTAAGAGAATGCAATTCCACACAGGAGTGGAGTGCTCACCTTTTACTCCGTCAACCTTTTCAGGTGACATGTCCATATTTACATATCTTCAAATCCATATTTTACACCCAATCAATCCATTGTTCATATTTATCTCTAAAATCCTTGTCCGCGGATCATGTAAGAATCAAATTCATTGTGCAAGTCGGTATATCTTAAGAAATATAAGTTAAATAGTGTAAATATTTTATAGTAGTGATACAACAATCTGAAACACAAACATGGTACCTCTACTGCATGTTATACCCGTTCTTTCTTTCTTAGGCACTTCGGGTTACGCAGATCGTGGTACTGGTATTCAGATTGTTCTTTCAGTGACCTTAAAAGAAAACATGTTTTTAGTAATCATGTACATTTCAAGATATTCAATAAGATACAACAATATTAGTATCAAGTCTACATACCTACTGATAAATAAACATTGCTGGGGTATAATCTTTGTTCAGGCCCCTTGGATACTGTCCATGGATACTTATGTGATCCATGGACAAGATTTCGGATTTTAGAGATACATATGAACAATGGATTGGGTGTAAAATACAACACTTGTTTTGCATTTGATGATATGTAAATATGGACATGTCTTAACTTCTCACCATTGGTTGTTCCCTTTGTCCCGCCCCACCTCCTCATTATACTCCACCCCCTTGTTGAACTATTTAATACAATATTCAGTGTTGGCCATAGATGTTGAGATTTTAAAAGATCCGATCCTCATCGTGAGACCACGATTTTCTCGGAACGATCGTACGAATTGTCCATCAACTAAAAAGACCAATTTGCCAGGAAAACAAAGGGGAGCTGCCTGCTTGGCCCTGCAAACATAGAGAGATTGCACTGGGACCGATAAAGATTTTTTAACCTGACCGATCAATTTCCTGACAGATGTCAGCTGAAAAATCGTAAGATGTAGGATCGTTCGAATCCCACTAACCGCACGATAATTTCGAAGGATTGGTCGGACTTCGCTAAAATCGGTCGTTCGGCAAGAAGAATCGTCACATCTATGGGGACCTTAAGTTCAAGCTTGAAAAAGGGCCCTGAGTGGCCCGATAGGTTGCCATGTTTTAAAGTCTACAATGAGCCAATGAAGTCACCTTTTTGCATTCACTAAAACGGATCAGTGAGCTACAGCGATTGTAAGCGAATGCAAACAGTATTTTGCCTGCAGAGAAAAAGCTTGAAAGGGGAGAAACAGATTGGCATTCACATGGTAACATTGTGCTCCTCTGTGATAACCTAGTGTTTGCTCCTCAGGCATGGGAACAGAAAGCATGACTAAGTAGGTTGCACTCATGGAAAATATTATGAAGTATCATACACAAAATAGAACTAATTCCAACGTGGCTGTTTTTTTTTTTTTTTTAAATATTCACTATAACTTTCTTTTTTGCACATATGACAGTTGCCCTTTATTACTTATATTAATCTAAGAACAATAGAGTGATTATACAGTCGCCTGTGAAACCGATATTTTGTTTTGGTGGCCTGCACTTGTGTTCCATTAAGCCCAGTCTGTTGAACTAAGCTCCAGTAAGCCAAGAATATTTTCTTTTCAGCATAATTATACTAGGATTATGAAGAGAACTATTCAGCAAAGCTGGGCACATTTCTAGTTTGTTGCCATTTAAAAACAGGTTGCTGCGAACAGAGCACTGTTCATCGGTCCGGCAAAAAAAGAAAACGGCCTTTTATCTAGTCACAATGAAAATGAATTCAAAATAGGTGACCGGTCAATGCTTTCTGTTGATTGGTTACTATAGGTGATTAGACCTGTAGCAAGTTTTGAACCAATTTCACCTATGATAAACAAGGTAGACCCATTTAAAGGAAAAATAAAATATTAAATGGTTATTTATTATATTTTTTATAAATAATACTGCACAAAAGTCTGAGAAAAATTCTGAGACCATGGAGTTAAAAGATCATGCTGGGCAAGCAGCAAAACCATCATATTAATTCAATCTCATACAATAAAATTAATTTGTCTGATGTTTTAGGAAAGAAAGTGCTGAGAAATGATTATGTCTTGATAGCAGCCAGGGCCAAAGTTTTTTAAAAAAGGGGACCACTGGCTATTCTAGGAGGCTGTAGCACCGTCTGAAGAATTGGGGGTGAATTACATAAATATGCCCAAAATAAGAACAGGTAAAGCTCTAAATGATATATACAGGAATGGGACCAGTTATCCAGAATGCTCTTGGCCTCTGGTTTTCCAGATAAGGAAATCATTTTACATTTTTTTTAATATTTGATTAAAAATGAGTCTATGGGAGATGGCCTTCCCATAAGTCGGAGCTTTCTAGGTTTCTGGGTAACGGATCCCATTCGTATACAATTCTGCTGAAGCAGCACTAACATGTTTTCCCGTGACAGTATCCCTTTAAATATAGTTTTCCTGGGCCTGTACCAGAATAGAAAGAATCTGCATCTGGAATTCTGAAAATTCAATAAACCTACAAAAGCCCAGAGAATTAAGCAGTAAAGCATTCAATCGAACTTGAATTTTGGCCTATTCGATAGTCGAAGTACACACAAATAGCTGAAATTCAAATTTTTTTACTTTTAATTTTCACTTTGACCCTTGATAAATCTGCCCCTTAAAGTATGAATATCTAATTTATGGAAAGATCCATTATCTGGAAACCCCCAAGTCCTGAGAATTCAGGTCCCATACAGACTAAAAGTTCATTTTAACCACCCTTTAATGTGTACAGTGCATCACAGAAATCTATTAAGATATAATGCTTTGTGTGGAGGTTATGTGCAATAAACATTTACTAGTTGCAGCTGATAATTGACCAGTATGGTCCTTGGTTAAAGATTTCTGTAAAATTGTTTTATGAAGTTTGAGGTGGGTGAAAACAAAAGCCAATGACCAAGGGTGTGTACCAGGCAAGATAAGATTACAGTTTCCCTTTCAGTCCATAATCAGGGTGAGATAAAAAGAATTTACATTTTACAGTACATAACATGGAGGAGGACATATCCGACACATCACAGACAGCTGTTGCCCAGTATGAAGTCTATTTTCATTTATTACACTCGCAAATTTTGTGTCTGACAATGCAAAACACCCTGTGATGCACGTTTTGAAATACTTCCTATTGCTGTTTAGTTTGTAAAGTCAAGGCAAGGGTTAATCGTGATATCTACATTCATTTAACTGCTATCTGTGCCCCCCTAAACAGATTCCAGAAATAATTGTGTTGGCCATACTGCCTCTGTAACCTTGGCAATTAAAAATTCTAACTGCTGAGCCAGATTATGGAGCATTTGCTACCTAGGTTTCTGACAAGTAGGCTTTCCTGGTGTGGGTTGTTGAGTAAACATGCGATATACTCTGTGGAATCAATCACTCAGCTTCAGTAATACATAACATAAGAAACTTTCTAAATACAAACAATTGAAAAATTCTATGATGTTTCTGAAATAAGTTTATCTTCACTATTTTTCTCTCAGTATCTGGTTCTCGTCATGCAGGAGTTGTGTGTCAGATATTCATTGACAGTTAGATCCTAGAAGATGTATTAGAGGTCACTCTATTAAACCACCAGACATCATGTCTCTCTACATGCAGAATTTGTGCAAAAGGCAGTTATTTTGTTAGATTTTGTTTGTACTGGAATCAGTTATTTGAATGAGCTCTAATTCATCTGCTAGGAAAGGAAGCCCCTCTATAAGATATATTGGGGCAAATTCACTAAGCGCCGAAGCGCCGAACGCTAGCGTTACTTCGCTAGCGTTTGGCATTTTCGTTACTGCGCAAATTCACTAACGAACGCTGGCGTAGTTTCGCTAGTGTTACTTCGCACCCTTACGCCTGGCGAAGTTTCACTAGCGACGTAACTACGCAAATTCACTAACGCGCACAGTGTACTGAACGCTATCTTTTACGCTAGACTTCCTTCGCCACCTCAGACCAGGCGAAGCGCAATAGAGTAGATAGGGATTGCTTCAAAAAAAGTCAAAATTTTTTCTAAGTCCCAAAAAACGCTGGCGTGTTTTCTACATTATGGGTGATAGGCTGAAAAAGATCGAAAAAAATTTTGGGGCTCCCCTCCTTCCCCCCTACATTTCCTGACTCATGGCAACTTACCTAGACAGTGGGCAAATGTGTAGGGCAAAATAAAATTTTTATTTGAGGTTTTTAAGGTTTTCTAGCCATTTGTAGTGCTGCTACGTATTCCTCCATTGAAATTTGAATTTGGTGCCGTATGCCAATTAGCCTTCACTAGCGTAACTTCGCTTCACTTAGCGAATCAACGCTAGCGCAACTTCGCGACCTTACACTACCCCCGAGCGCAACTTCGGATTTTAGTGAATTTGCGAAGCGCTGGCGAAACTACGCCTGGCGAAGTGTGGCGAAGTGCGGCAAAGTTACGCCTGGCGCAACTACGAATCTTAGTGAATTTGCCCCTATATTGGATCTAACTGTCAGTGAATATATGGCACCCAACTGCTGCATGAAGACCGAATGAAGAGAAACAGATGCTGAGAGAGAGATAATTAACATAAACGCGATTATTTCAGAAAATATGCAGTACAACGTATGTATAAAGTTTCTTATTTCAGTATGTTGAAGCTTATATTCATTTTCTTACATATTTTCGTGATAGTTCCCCTTTAATTTGGTACCACGGATTCTTTAGAACTCTTTTTGAACAGAGTACATATGACTTAGTAATAAGCATGTCAAGTTCCTCAGCAGTGACAGTTGGGCATCATTCTGTATATATTGGAGGTGATTCCATACCAACCCCAGCCTAATCAGGGTTAGGAACAAGCTGAGCACAGCTCCATGGGGCATGCCTCTACTTTTAGGTGGAGCTCAGCACTGCCCAGTCTAAAGTGCCCATTCTACTACAGTGGGGTCCCCCAACCTTTCTTACTCGTGAGCCACATTCAGATATAACAAGAGCTGCAGAGCAACACAAGCAAGGGGGTGCCAAATAAGGGCTGTGGTTTGCTATTTGGTATCCTTTATGTGGACTGGCAGCCTATTGGAGGCTTTGTTTGGTAGTATGCCTTTGTTTTGATGGAACTAAAACGTGCCGAAAAACAAGCTGAAAATTCAAAAATAAGAATCTTTGAAGCCACTGGGAGCAACATGTTGTTGAGGAGAAACTGGTTGGGGATCACCGTACCATAGTATGGTCCCTTAAGCTGGCCATAGATGCAAAGATTTGATTGTATGAATCTTTTTTTCGTATGATTTTTAGACTGTGTGTGGAGTGTCCTGACATTTTTCGTGCCATGGCGATTGGACAGGTTAGAAAATTTTTGTCGGCTACCGATAATATCTCTAATTGCCGATCTGACGATATCAGTGGGAGACTGTGACCAGTTTTGTCAGAAATAACTTTTTATACGATTGCTGTCAGCGGCAGAACATTATCTGACCTGTTCTTTTACTACTTTATTTGATCTGAATAGTTAGTGGCAGGTCGGGAGATTGCACGGCACAATCCGATATTGAAGGTATATCTGCACCTCTATGGGCAGATTTTCTTATGACAGCCTCCACTGATCTATCTACGACACACAAACCCCTACAGTGGGAGGTTACACATACAGTGCTTCATATATACTCCCATTAGTACAATAGATTTACTTCAGTTTTTTTATGCAGGCCTGTAATGATAATTCCCTACATTTCCTCCCCCCCAAAAAAGTAGTATGTTTACACTTCTACAGAAACCATAACTTTTTGCACTGTACATCTTAGAGGTCATTTATGAATGCAAGTTTGCTGGGTGTTATTACCCAAAATGCAGCATCCCCCCCCACCAGAATTCCAGCATAATAACAGGCGCACAGGGAGTTAAACCTGACACAACTGCACCTAATGTGTCAAATAAATGCAGTGCAGTGCTCTGTGAATCGGGCTGGGATTGCTTCACTTCCAACGTTTGGATCATCAGTTACTATGTGATTTACTGGGTTCTTCTTTGTATAGCAATGTTGGTGTGGCTATTGCCTAGGGGTGCACCCAATCCACTATTTTGGATTCGGCTGAACCCCCGAATCCTTTGCGAAAGATTTGGCTGAATGCCGAACCAAAGCCTAATTTGCATATGCAAATTAGGGGTGGGAAGGAGAAAACATTTTTTAATTTCCTTGTTTTATGACAAAAAGTGATGTGATTTCCCTCCCCACCCCTAAATGCAAATTAGGATTCAGTTCGGCCAGGCAGAAGGATTCAGCCGAATCCGAATCCTGCTGGAAAAGGCAGAATCCTGGCCAAATCCTGGATTCGGTGCATCCCGACTATTGACAGAAACCCAGGAATTACCACCACCTCCAGGTTTCCCCGTGTCAATGATTCAGAAGTAGGGATGCACTTCGTGAAAGATGTTGGCAGAGGTGGTCTTTATGATGATCACAACAAAAGATTCGGCCGAATACTGAACTGAATCCGAATCCTAATTTGCATAGGTGGGAAAGGAAAAAGTTGAAAAATAATGTTTTACTTCCTTGTTTTGAGACAAAAAAGTGATTTCCCTCCCCACACCTAATTTACATATGCAAATTAGGATTTGGATTCGGTTCAGCCACACACAAGGATTCGGCCGAATCCTGGACGAATCCCGAACCAAATCCTGGATTCGGTACATCCCTATTCAGAAGACACGGGACTGAGAGCAGCTATATGGAAATGCAAGGAGCATGCTTAATGAATAGCATTTGTACAACACATTTGTTTCCATGTTGCCACAACCACACATTTGTAGATGATTCTGTATTTACTTCAATAAGCCTTGAATGAAAGCACTTGCTTTTTCTCTGCTTATTAAGTAAAGTGAATTTTAGGTTTGGTTATAGAATAAAGTGTTATGTATATGACAGAACTAAAAGGGGGGTTACATTTGTGCAGGCTTATTATTTACTTACCAGCCATGCAGAACTCAAGCAGCTTTGTTTATGACGATCCCTAAGCAGCCCAGACCACACTGAGCATGTGCACAGTCTTGGTCTTGCAAAGATGTTTAACAAAGTTACAAGATGGTGACCCCCTGTAGCCAACTTTGAAAGCATAAATTATTTGTTTGATTAGGCTTGTGGTGCAGTAAGTTCATGTTTATATTAAGTATACAAAATACAGCATTTGTAGCCTTATTCTGTTTTAGACTTTACATGCCCTTTAACGGAGGCAAAATAATCCTATTGGGTTTTTCTAGTAGACTTAAGGTATGAGGATCCGTTATCTGGAAAACCCCAAGTCCCAAGCATTCTGGATTAACAGGTTTCATACCTGTACCACAAAGTAGTATGCTTATATACAAAACAGAATACCAGGAGCAGTTTCAGGGAACACTGTCTAACCTTGTGGACTAGTAATCAGTCTCAATCTATGTAATTTGATCAGTCTCACTGGGTTTTTCTGCTTGATGTGCTGTAGCAATCAAACTGATTTTTATTTAGATAAGACTGACCTATGAGCAAATCCTGGAACAAGGAACAGTGTCACAGGTCTTAGCTAAATCATGCTTTGTCTTACATGGACTCACAGTGACTTTACCACTGGAACATGAAGTTGCTCATGCATAAAAAACATTATTATTTTTATGAGGCTTTGCAAAAGTCAGAATATCTTAAAGGACGTGGCTATATCATAGAATACATGTAGCTTTCCAGTGTTTTTTACATCTGGGCCATAGTATGGTACTAATTTCCAGGTGTGCTTTATTTATGACACTGCCCCCCTACACACAAAAATATTAAGGGGCATGCTTAGAAAAATTGGAGATAAATTTCTAGAGATAACAACCAATCAGATCTTTGCTTTTGTTTTCAAACTTATAGCTGGCTGTTTAATCTAATTGCTGATTGGTTGCCATGGGCATCATCTCCAGAAATATCTCCTATTTATCTCCAATGTTGGTAAACATGCCCCTAAGAGCCTTATTTATCAAAATCCAAATTTTTTGGATTATTTTGATGATAAAAGTCTGACCAAACTAGAATCAACGATTGGACCTTATTTATTATTAAAAAAAAGCACGATTTTATCGAATTGGGGACAAACACGAATAAAAACGAGCGAAAATCCGAATTTCCCGAAACGCTCAATTTATTCTGCCTTTTTCCTGAAAAGACAAGAATTTTTCGGATTTTTACCCGAAATAGTTTTGGGCTAATTCCAGAGCAGACCACAGCAACTTCCAAATAGGAGATCTCTCCGATTATCTTATACACAACCCCAGTAGATGTGAGATGCCGGATTTTCGGATTCAGACTTTTTCCATGCTCGGGGTATAATAAATCTCAAAAAATTATGATTTCATACACTAAAAATTTGGATTTTATAGTAAAAAAAAAAAACATTTTTCGTGTTTTTGGCATTCAGACTTTAGTAAATAATCCCCTAAATCTAAAGGTGGCCATATACAGGCTGATTCAAACCGGCTTTGGCCAACCTCAAGCTATATCCAGTATTTTCATGGTGGAGCCAATGCTGGACCACAAAGAGCCCATGTGCCTTTACACATAAAGTAAATGCTTTTTAAAATGTACTTTTACAGGCACAACTTTGTGCTAACAGCTTGACAACTATATTTGCGTATATGGGCCCAACCTTTCCCCAAAGCTAGAGACTAGTTTCTTGACGTTGTGCTCCCTGTTGTGGAACTTCAAGAACTGGAGACCACTTGAGGTGAAACTTTAAAGTTTATTTGACATGAGCTCCGTGGATTTTGAACCCTGAACAAAGAAGTCACAGAGTAGAGTCCTGCAGCAGGTCGGGTACCCGCGGATTACCCGCAAAAACCTGTGGTACCCTGCAGGTTGCTGATGTTCCGGGTGCGGGTATAGACGCGGGTTGGCAGCTCTGAGGGTCGCGCCGCGGGTCTTATCAATAGCGATATTTACTACTTTTTTTCTGGTCACGTCTACTTCCGATGAAGTCACTTCTGGTTTACAATGACAGAACTTCCTGTTTTACTCCTTTTTTTCTGATCACGGCTACTTCTGATGATGCCACTTCCGGTTTTCAATGACAGCACTTCCTGATTCTTGATGGTCAGCGGGTCCGGGTTGCGGATAAGGTACTTGTGGGTCGGGTTGCGGGTCCAAGCGGGTAAGAATGCGGGTTGTGGGTCTGGGTTGCGGATTGCAGGTTGCAGGTACGGGTCGGGTACGGGTCCCAAAAAATGGACCCGCACAGGACTTTATCACAGAGTTTTTATAAACTTGGGAACCTATGACATAAGAACTTAAACAAATAAAACAGTGTTACCAATGAGAACATAGAGATATGTCTTCACAGCACAGAAAAAACAAAGAACTGCTCACAAATCAGATGCTTCTTCCTCAAGGTCAAGGTAGTAGTAGCAAGGTTAGCTGGAGAACACAATCCATCCAAGTCAGGGGGCCTCCCTGGGGGATCTGCGTACACAGACTTCTATTCATTCTCACCCCCATGCACTGACCCAACTTTACACATACATATCGGTAGACTTATTTATCCAAATGTGACCGCAGTACATTGACCCTAGTTCAAACCTCCTTCCAGATCAGTTTCTTCACTTGGGACCCATTTATCCCTACTGGGACAGAGAAACACAGGGGATTCTGTAAGTGGCATAAAGTATCACAGTAACACTGTATCCCCAACTCCATCATCTTGTCCCCCAACTCCATCATCTTGTCCCTAGGGTTGCTACCTTTTCTGGAGAAAATATACCTGCCTTCCTAACATTGGGATCAACCATCATAATACAACATTTTTACCAGGCCGGTAAAATACTGACCAGGTGGCAACCCTAGATGGGAGGCTGGGGTGCAGGGCCTAAACTCTGGTAACTTCCAACTTCGACACAACTTAGTCCCATAGCCTGCTGGGTATTGTAGTCTTACATTCAACTCGGCAGTCGACAAATTGTTAAAGAAAAACTACATTACCCAACATGCACTGGGAGACACAGGCTTGGCACTTTACGGCAAAATACAAGCCAGCCAAAGGCCCAGATCTGTAGCTTGGCTAGTTTGTACTCGCAAAACCAGCCTGGGCTTTAAATAAGTAGCCCAAATTTGGCTGGAAAACCGCCAACCTGCCAACTCTGCCTGAACTGCTACGTGAACAATTCCTTTAACCCTCCCCCCGCACATCCTTCCTCAGCTCCTTACAACTCCATCCGCAACCCCCTTTCTACGGCTCCCTCCCTCCCCCCATTCTGGTGTCAGATAAGCAGCTCCCGGATTTCACATAGAACCTCATCTCACATTCCTTCTTCTCACAACCCTGATCAAACTTTCCCCTGATTTCATCCCGCCCACTGAATCATAGCAGCCAATCGTCGCATAGTTCGTGCCACGCACAACAGCCAATCACGCAGTGCAGCGCAGAGGAATGAGGGGCGGGTTTGGGAAGAGAGGTAGAAGCTGCGTGTGGTACTGGGGAGTCAGAGATAATATGGCGTTAGAGACATTCATTATATCACAAGGCATTTACAAGTCTAAACCCCACCTCCTTTGGCACTCTGACACGCCTTCCTTCTCCGCTGCCTCAGAGAGCAGCAGCATCTTCTTCCCCATCCTTTGCGCTGACTCCTCCCACTCCCTCTCAGTGACACCCTCTGCACTCACACACCCTCAGCCAGTGACAGGCCGGCAGCTCTGCGCCTCAGGCCGCCTCTATCTCCGAGGGACTCTTTCACAGCCGGCCTTTTAATCGCATGGACATTCTTTCTGGCCCGGCTGCCTCAGCGAGAGTGTGGCACATCCCTTACTGCCTGCACAGCATCACCATCAGCCTCTCCCTGGCCGCCACTCACTAAGGAAGTGTCAGGAGAAGTGTGAGGAGGAGAGGGAGTGTGAGCGTCGCACCGCTAGTCCGGGACTTGTCAGGCTGCCGGTGAGTGGGATGCGGATGAATAACAAGAGACTCGCGGGGAGATGTGAGCGTGTGCTGGGCCCGGGTATAGCGTTCTGGTTTGGTGAGTGTAAGACGGATGAATGGTGGTCAGAGGGCATTAGTACTAAGGGAGGGCTCTCTGCGTGTCGCCAACTGCTATCAAGCTGCCAGTAGTACGGAGGCTTAGAGGGCTGGTTGGGCACCAGCGAAAAGGAGGAGGGGCGAAGGCAGAAGTCGGTGCCGCTAGCCCTGGCAGCAGCCTGATGAGTGAGAAGGATGAATGGGCAGGGGGCGTGGGCAGCGCGGGTGGGCGTGGTCTGTGGCTGTTGTATAAGCGGAGTATGTGTGCAGGTGTCTGCTCTGTGTGCGTGCGGGGATTGGCTGCACAAGGTACGGGACTGTCTGCTGATTCTGCTCACTGGCTACTGATTCTGCTCACTGGCTACTGATTCTACTCACTGGCTACTGATTCTACTCACTGGCTACTGATTCTACTCACCGGCTACTGAATCTACTCAACGGCTATTGCTTCTACTCCCTGGCTACTGCTTTCTGCTGCTTCTACTCTCTGGCTACTGCTTCTACTCACTGGCTACTGATTCTACTCACCAGCTGCTGCTTCTACTACCTGGCTACTGCTTTCTGCTGATTCTACTCCCTGGCTATTGCTTCTATTACTGGCTACTGATTCTACTCACCGACTGCTGCTTATACTCCCTGGCTACTGCTTCTACTCAGTGGCCACTGCTTCTACTCAGTGGCTACTGCTTCTACTCAGTGGCTAATGCTTCTACTCAGTGGCTAATGCTTCTACTCAGTGGCTAATGCTTCTACTCAGTGGCTAATGCTTCTACTCAGTGGCTAATGCTTCTACTAACTGGCTACTGATTCTACTCACTGGCTACTGATTCTACTCCCTGGCTTCTGCTTTCTGCTGCTTCTACTCCCTGGCTACTGCTTCTACTCTCTGGCTGCTGCTTCTACTCCCTGGCTTCTGTTCACTGGCTACTACTTCTACTTACTGGCTGCTGCTTCTACTCCCTGGCTGCTGCTTCTACTCCCTGGCTGCTGCTTCTACTCCCTGGCTGCTGCTTCTACTCCCTGGCTGCTGCTTCTACTCCCTGGCTGCTGCTTCTACTCCCTGGCTGCTGCTTCTACTCCCTGGCTGCTGCTTCTACTCCCTGGCTGCTGCTTCTACTCCCTGGCTGCTGCTTCTACTCCCTGGCTGCTGCTTCTACTCAGTGGCTGCTGCTTCTACTTACTGGCATTCACCCTTTCTCCCAGCTCTGCGGTGAGGGTTAGGGGGGCTTGGCTGGGCACCACCAGATCTTTTCCTCCTATAGGGCTGTTGTTGCTTCTGCTCCTCCCAGCTGTATGATAAGGTGGGACACCTCCTGGCAGGGTGCTGCTGTCACGTGTCTGCTTCATGGCTGTGGGATGTAGTGTGGGGGCCTGACATGGTACTGTCATTTCTTTCTCCCATCTGTGGGATGTAGTTTGGGGGGGGGGGTCTGACAGTCAGGGGTCTGTTTGCTGTATCCCCCCCAATCTGTACTTGCAGGTGTCTGGCAGGGAGACCACAGGTTTGTATGAACACTGTCCCCCCAGCTTTATGATGAGCTTGTGGAGGTGCCTGGTAGGGTCACGTCTGCTTCATGACTGTGGGATGTAGTTTGGGGGTGCCTGACATGGTACTGTTATTTATCTTTGATATTGTTTCATAGTTTGGAGGTGTTACAGGCACAAGGAGGAGGGTTTGTGTTTGCCCAGTTCCCCAGCTATATGATGGCAACATACAGTTAGATGTGCAGCACCTATGTATGTGATGTCTGGGATATCAAACCTGTGTTGATGTTGGATAACACCTAAGCATATACGTTATTTCCTCCTATGGGAAGCCTGAAATATGAGTGGTAGCTCTAAGGTGCGTTTTTCTTGATAGCAAGTGGGGAATGGGTAGAAGAGCTTGCAGTTCATTGCTCTGTATCAGGGGCACTCCTGCTGGCTCAGCCAGATCTCCAGATGTCACGGTCAGTTGCTGAGGTTTTGCTTTGCAGGCAGCATTCGGAAAGACAATCATGGGCTGAAAGACAAGTGCAGTAAGACACACACACACAGAGTTTATTTTTTTCCTTCTTTTTATTACATTGTCAGCGGGATCTCATTCTCCCTTTCTGTTCACATGACCCCTCGGAGCCTGTTCAGAACATGAAAGTGATACTGAGAATGGGAATGGAATAAATATGCAGAAGTGATTCATTCACAGTGTCAGCTATTATTTTGTCTTGAGATTATCTCCATATAAATATACTGTATATAATTATGTGTCACTTGCAGATTCTGGATTGCACAAAAGTCACCATTATAAAAGGCGATTTTATAAATTAACAGATCCAATAACTGCTGATTCGTTTGTATGGATCCATGCATTCACCTATACTGGTATATTGTTACCAGGAATGCTTGGGACCTGGGGTTTGCTAAATACTGACCCCCTCTAAAAACAAATCCTCTTTAAAGCTACACATTTATTGTTATTGCTACTTTTTTATTACTCGTCTTTCTGTTCCGACCCTCCCCTATTAATATTCCATATTCTCATTCAAATCAATGCATGGTTACTAGGGTAAATTGGACCCTAGCAACCAGTTTGCTGACACTGCGAACTGGAGAGCTGCTGAATAAAAAGTGAAATAACGCAAAAACTACTAATAATAAAAAATGAAAACCAATTGCACATTTTCTTAGAATATCACTCTCTACATCATACTAAAAGTTAACTCAAATGTGAACAACTCCTTTAAGGCTACTGAAAAATACAATAGTGCAGGTATGGGACCTGTTATCCAGAATGCTCGGGACCTGGGATTTCTGGATAACGCATCTTTCCATAATTTGGATCTTCATACTTTAAGTCTACTAGAGAATTATGTAAATATTAATAAACCCAACAGGCTGGTTTTGCTTCCAATAAGGATTAATTATATCTTAGTTGGGATCAAGTACAAGCGACTGTTTTATTATTAGAGAGAAAAAGGAAACCATTTTGGATTATATGATTATAATGGAGTCTATGGGAGACGGCCTTTCTGTAATTCGGAACTTTCTGGATAATGGGGTTCTGGATTATGGATCTCATACCTGTACAATAATTGTTTGCCTAAAGGAGAACAAAACCCTCCTCCCAACCTAGGGCCAGTTGTGCCACGAGGCAAGGGGAAAAACTTGCAGCAGGTAACAAGCGGTAGCAAAATGCTGATCCTGATAACTTTAAAAGCAGAAATTACATTTTTTAAAATGAAAATTGGGCTATATTCTTAAATTTGACACAATTGTACTCTCTGCGCTAGCGACACAGCCTCCCCTCGTCCCACTTATCACTAAAAAGATAAGCTTTCCCTCTATCTGATCTATGTTTTCCCTTGCAATATTTCACATACAAGTCATCACATGTGTACAGCCCCATGGGCCCGGGCATATTATATATAGACACCTGTGCCTAGGGCAGCAGCTTTTGGGGGTTAGCCCTTGGGTGCCTAAAAAACTGAAAACATTTTTTAAAAGAAAAATTAAAAATACCCCCCCCCCCCAAACACTTACTGCAGAAATCAGCTGAGGGGGTGCAGGCCTTGGGGAGTGACATCACACACACTTGTACGCGTGACATCAGGTTGTTACGCTGGGATTGCTCTGGACCTAAATACAGCCCTTGGGTCCTGGTGATCTCCCTTTTGGTGTGTGCAGCCTTAAAGGGGACCTGTCACCCAAAAAAATATTCAAAATCCTATTTTATCACTTTAGTCAAGCAGAATGAACTTTAATTACACTATATAAACTATTTGAATCTTGCTTTAGACTGGGAATTCATGATTATAGCAAGCAGACAGGAGCCATTTTGTGGACACTGTTATTAAGACAAGCCTTGCATCATCTCAGAATCTTGTTTGTGCAACAGAATGGGGGGACCTGATGTCCATCCCCATGCCCTGGTTACACAATTAAATGGTATAGAGAATGGGGGAATATGTGGAGAGCAGTGACATATAGGAAGTGCTGAATGGAACGAGAAAGTAATTGTCTGCCCCGCCTCTATGCCCAGGGCATAGAGGAGGGGCAGACAATATTTGATTGACAGCTGAGATTTTTAAATGAGCTTACAGCAGCTATGAATGATTTAATAAAAAGAGAAATTGGATTTCATGTTTAATTTGAAAAGGATACAGCTTTTTGTGTCTGGGTGACAGGTCTACTTTAAAGGGGTGGTTCACCTTTAAGGTAACTTTTATTATGTTATAGAACGACCAATTCTAAGCAACTTTTCAATTGGTTTTCATTATTTTTTTTTTATAGTTTTATAGTTATTTGTCTTTTTCTTCTGATTCTTTCCAGCTTTCAAATGGGCGTCGCTGTCCCCTTCTAAAAAACAAATGCTCTGTAAGGCTACAAATGTATATGTTATTGCTACTTTTTATTACTGATCCTTCTATTCAGGCCTCTCCTATTCATATACCACTCTCTTTTTCAAATCACTCTCTACGTCATACTAAAAGTTATCTTAAAGGTGAACAACCCCTTTAATGTCTGTTCTAGCTTTCTGTGTGCTTTTTTCAAGTGCTGCTTAGATTTAACAGCACAGAACATTTGTATAATTGTTATTTCTGGTTGAACAGATTAGGGCAGGCCCAGACTAGCAATCTGTGGGTTCTGGCAAATGCCAGAGGGGCTGCTATAAGGTGCCATAAAAAGTCAGTATTTAGTGGGCTGGTGGGGGCTGTTTGGGCCTCTGTGTACCTAAAATGCCAGGGCCTATTTTAATTGTCAGTCCGGACCTGGATTAGGGGTCCCCTTTGGACATGGGTCCAGCCGCACAAACTGTTGTTCCACTTGTAGTATATTCCATTTAACACACACTCTACTTGCATGGTAACTCCCCCATATGTTGACATGACAATTATTTTTTTTAAAAAAATCTTATTTTCCTTGTTAATTTTAACTAATGGCTTCAACTTTGGCCCATCAACTTTTTTCCATGAAGTCCTTCAAACAATCACTCCCGATTCATGAAATATATCCTCAAAGCCTCAAACACTTTTTTCTGATTTTTCTTTTATAGTTTGTCTTTAGGCTACGTGAAATATAGTAAATTTTTTTCTCTTGTTTTCCTTTGGATTTTTACCACCCCGCTGTCCTCATTTATCATGGGGCATGGGGTCCAGCTTCTGTTTTCAATAAGCCGTTAGTCGGCTGATGAGTGTGTGAACATTTGCTGCTATAATGGGAGTGTCCCATTGACACAAATGTAGCCAAAATAGTAATTTCCTGTGACCTGTAAATAAATGCATACTGTATTGATAGTGTTAAAAGAGAAGGAAAGCTACCAAGGCAGTTTATTGCCAATAGATTCGCCTCAACAGTGCAAGCTATAACACCATTTTTATTCTTTAGAATGCTTTCCATACCTGAGTAAACAGCTCTAGACATGTCTATGTTTGTTTAGGATAGCAGCTGCCATATTAGCTTGTTGTGACCACTTCCTGCCTGAGTCTCTCCCTGCTCAATCATAGCTTTGATCTTAGATTACAGCAGGGAAGGGAGGATGGAGAGAGAGAGAGACAGGAGCAAACTGAGCATGCTTAAGCCCTAGCCCTGGAGGTTTAAGCTGAAAACAGGAAGTCTGATACAGAAGCCCATGTGTACACAAAAGATATAAAAAAATGTGGGGTTTCTTTTGACAGAGGACTCAGAGCAGCATTACTTTGATTGTTTACTGGTATATTTATATAGACATTTCTGATCAAGCTAATTTACTTTTTACCTTTCCTACTCCTTTAAACATACCTCCCAACTGTCCCGTTTTCTGCGGGCCAGTCCTGATTTGGACAGCTCAGCCCGCAGTCCCGGCTTTTTAGAGTTTCTTTTAATTTCCTACACTGATGCCAGAAAAAGATACAAAGTTTCTTTACTAAAAGAAAAGGCTTTTTGGCAGAGAGCCCAGAACACGCAGACACATTAGTAAAAATTTTAAGATAATCAAAGATACAATTGTAACTATTTCAGATAAGTAGGTCTCTTGGCAAAACAGATTCCTTCACCTTCGTTAGCAAAACTGTTATAACACATACAACAATGTGTTCAAACTTCATAACCTGCCCAATTTTGTCAAATGTACTTGGTAATTAGGGGGTGTGGCCATAAAATGGGCTAAAACAACTATCGCTGCTTTACTTGTGGCAGATCTTTTTATGCCTCTTTCCATTTTTAAGATGTTGGTTGGTATGGTTACTTTTTTGAGTGAATGGGCTAATGATAAATAATAGTCTAGTGCTGTGGGCTAAGAAACTGGTCCTTGGCAGAATCCTGAGTTTGATTTTTAAAGGAGAACTAAAGCCCAACTAAAGAAGTAGCTAGAAATGCTGTACATTATATGTTGGGCTTCTGTACCAGCCCAAGGCAACCACAGCCCTTTAGCAGTAAAGATCGGTGTCTCCAAAGATGCCCCAGTAGCTCCCCATCTTCTTTTCTGCTGATTCACTGCAGATGCTCTGTGCTGCTGTCACTTACTGAGCTTAGGGATCCACTCACACTGTACAGTACACATAGAATAGAAATGTCACAATATAAGGCTGATGAGTAATTAATAAGATAATTACTACATGGCAGAAACCAGTGCAATTAACATCAGCTTATATTACAGGGGAAGCTAATTTTCTGCTGGATAATTAGTGATGACCCCTAAGCTTAGCTTCTCAACAGCTGCTCAGAGCCCACTGAGCATGTGAGTGTCACAGACACTTTCCAAGATGGTGACCCTCTGTGACAAGTTTGAAGTCCTGGATCATTGCTGCTATTGACAAGCTGAAACTTTAGGCTGGTGCAATAAGGTCATTATATACAATATGGCATTTTTGGCCGTATTCAGTGGCATGTTTATGATCAAATTGATTAGTGCATATGGAGTAACCTGGGAATGTCAGTAATCACATCTTGTTGGCCCTAGCTGAGACAATATGCACAGGAATAACTAGGGAGTGCTTTTTCTCTCAAAATGTGTGTATGTGCTCTAGCAACATATGTTCTGTGTAAGGCTTGCCCTATGTTTCTCTTACTCTTTATTTTGTATTGTATAACTTGATATACAGTTTTGCCGATGCATTTATAGCCTGGATTCTCTGTAATTTATAATACCCGTTTCATTGACCCAGAGGAATGTGAAAAAAAATGCTCACTAAAACAAACTCCAATTGGCTTCAAGAGGAAAAATTCCTTCATGGCTCCAAAATGGCAATGGGCCTAATCCATGGATCAACACACGGAATAATGTTCCCATACCAGTAGTGTTGTATTTGCTGCAGTGGTGAGATGCTTCCAACCTCTTCTTGAAACCACCATCTACTGCATCAGCCAATACAATTATCCCAGAATATTTTACAGTTTTATTGACCTTCTTGGGAATGTTGAGTACTTGAAACCTACTTTCCTTTTGTCCTTTGTAAAAGCCTATTTGGCAGTTGGTATCCAGAGTGTGTGGCCATATTGTATTTACATAAAATGATCATGTTTCCCCAAAGTGCTCCTTTCCAACCTCATTTTGACAACTTTTTTTCACCCTTATTTCAGTTCTCAAATGAAATGTATACTCTAAGTCATTACCAACAGGAATGCAACGAATCCACTATTTTGGATTTGGCCGAACCCCCGAATCCTTCAGAAAAGATCCCGCCAAATACCGAACTGAATTTGAATCCTAATTTGCATATGCAAATTAGAGGGTGGGAAGGGGAAAACATTTTACTTCTTTGTTTTGGGACTAAAAGTGGCTCAATTTCCCTCTCCGGCCCTAATTTGCATATGCAAATTAGGATTCAGATTTGGTTCGGCTGGGCAAAAGTATTCAGTCGAATCCGAATCCTGCTGAAAAAGGCCGAATCCTGGATTCGGTGCATCCCTTATTACCAAACATAGATGTTGAGTCATAACTAGTCACATTAATCTGGCCCCAAAGTGAACCTTGTACAGGTATAGGACCTGTTATCCAAAATGCTGAGGACCTGAGGTTTTGCGAATAACAGATCTTTCTGTAATTTGTATCCTCATACCTTAAGTCTACTAGAAAATCATGTAAACTATCTTAGTTTGGATCAAGTACAAACTACTGTTTTATTATTACAGAGAAAAAGGAAATCGTTTTGAAAAATTTGGATAACAGATAACATGTTTACAGATAACGTATCCCCTACCTGTACTCCTTTTGCCAGTTTTCTGTCTAACGATACTTACTATTCTGCTTGAACAGTTTAAGTTATGGCTTATTAGTCAGGAAAAAGTTTGGCAGTTGTTAATCCTAGCGCTAATGTGCTACCCCAGATGAAGATCTTCATTATTGCAAATTAGTCTGCTTTAGCTCTTTTATTGCACGAGAGTGTGGCTTTTTTTGTATTTATATAAAACATTTTTCTGCAGAATTCTCAACACGGGAGAACGGCAGGTTGTTACCCAGCAGTACCACAGAAATACTGCAACCAGCAATCATGCCTTTGGCAGAAGACACAACTGTACTAGATGATCCCCCTCGAACTGTGCCGATAGTTATTATAGGTAAGATTCCCCAGCTTTTCTATTCTATTCATCCTGTTAAAAGAGTAAAGATTTCTACTATTGGAAGGAAGAGAAGAGTGGGCTGTAATTCTCTCTACTAGGTGACGACAACCAGGTGATTGTTGCTTGCCCTGAAAAAGCGTAAGAACACCATATTGTTTGTCCTGTTGTCTTTGTACGTGTTCATTAGTGATGGGCGAATTTATTCGCCAGGCGCGAATTTGCGACGAATTTCGTGATTCCCCGCCAGCGAAGAAATTCGCGAAATGCCTGCGAAAATTCGCTGCAAAAATTCGCCGGCTTCAAAAAATTTTTTCGAAAAAACGGGCGCCGGCGTCAAAAACGGGCGCCGGCGTCGTGAATTTTTCGCTGTTTCGCGTGAAATTCGCGAATTTCCGGCGAAACGGAGCAAATTCGCCTATCACTAGTGTTCATCAATAAAACTTGTTTTCTTTTTTTTTTTTCTCTGTATACTCCTAAAGCTTCATACACATGTTGTACATTATAGCCTCTGCCAACATATACCTTTCCTGGCTATTCAATGTAAATAAACATATGTATCACACAAAAGAGCCATGCATTTTACTCTTGTCCCTTTCTTCAATGTTTTGGGATTTTATTATCCCTTTCTGCTTTAGTGTCCCAATTTCACCTTGAAAGGTATACATGTAAAAGTATGAACCTGCTAATAAAGCACTGTTATACTATACTCATCCTCGGCAACCAAAAGAAATTGGTGACGAGGATGGGATAACGTATAACAGTGCTTTATTAGAATGCTCATGCAGCCATTACACAACAGTAAGCAACTCTCACACCTCAAGCTGTATAGAAAGTATGCACAGTATAAGTCTTGAGCACAGTGACATCTACAGGCCATTACCACACCTTTCATAGCTGCAAGCACTGGACTGAAGGCATCACGTTTGGCACACATAACCTACTATTGTTTGAAGTCATATACAGGTATGGGACCTGTTAGTCCGTATATTTGGGACCTGGGGTTTTCCAGATAATGGATCTTTCCGTAATGTGGATGTTCATCTTCATTAAATCTACTAGAAAATCATGTGAACATTAAATAAACCCAATAGGCTGGTTTTGCTTCCAATAAGGATTAATTATATCTTAGTTTGGATCAATTACACAATACTATTTTATTATTACAGAGAAAAAAGAAATCATTTTTAAAAACGTGGATTATTTGGATAAAATGGAGTATAAAGGAGACGGCCTTTCCGTAATTCGTTCTGGATAACATATTTCAGGCTGTCAGATCCCATACCTGTATAGATAGATAGACTTACTACATATTTATGTTCTGTTATTGTATTGCTTGAATGTACAACTCTGCGCAGTTTAATATCATACCTACATGTGTCAAAATGTACTTTTTTTTTCCCACAGGCAATGGACCTTCAGGTATCTGTTTGTCATATATGCTGTCAGGATACAGACCATACCTTTGTCCAGATGCTGTACACCCTAATCCAATCCTTCAGAACAAACTAGAGGAAGCCAGGCACCTCTCTATTCCAGAACAGGTATGTTTGATGGTTTCAAGCCACAGTGCCAACAGTATAAATAAAGATAACAGCAATGACACTTTTGGGGTTGGTTACAAGTTATATGCATGAAGAACATTTAAAATGGGGTAGCCTTTAGATATGTTCACTACAGTAATCAATGCTGTATATAGGACCTGTTATCCAGAATTCTCGGGACCTAGCGTTTTCCGGATAACAGATCTTTCTGTTATTTGGATCTTCACACCTTAAGTCTACTATAAAATCACGTAAATATTAAATAAACCCAATAGACTGGTTTTGCTTTCAATAAAGATTAATTATATCTTAGTTGGGATTAAGTACAAGCTATTGTTTTATTATTACAGAGAAAAAGGAAATCATTTTGAAAAATTATTTGATTATAATGGAGTCTATGGGAGAAGGCCTTTCGGAGCTTTCTGGATAATGGGTTTCTGGATAACGGATCCCATACCTGTATGTAAAATATATATATATATATATATATATATATATATATATATATATATATATATATATATATATATATATATATAGTTTAACCGCACACCACTCAAATGCTCAAATGACCCTGGTGCTACTCACGAAATGTAATCATTGAACATCCAAAAGGAGTGAGTGCACACCAGGAACCTTCAAAAAAGTTTATTTTTTATAACATATTATCTATTAGAAAAAGTTAAAAACAGGCCAACGTTTCGGTCTCCTCCTAAGACCCTTATCAAGACCCGGTCTTAGGAGGAGACCGAAACGTTGGCCTGTTTATAACTTTTACTAATAAATAATATGTTTTAAAAAAAAAAAAAAAAAAAAAAAAAAAAACTTCCTTAGCTGCTGGTGCTACTTTATTTCTCGCCTTGGCTGATACATTTGCCTAAGACTGCAATTGCAAAACTACAAGCCTTGTGACACGAGCTGCTGCTGCCAGTAGTCTGTCAAGCATATCTGGGCAAAAGGGCACCTTCCAGTCATGTAGGATATATAGGGAAGGGTTGTTCTGTAAACTAAATATTTGAGAAAAATTTAATAAACTGGGGTAAAAATGTAACAAGCATTATAAGACAGAGCTTATTTTGTGGCTATTTATTGCTCATAACAATGGTGCTTGTTACGTTTCCTTCTTTATGTTCTATCTTTCTCTTCCCTGCACCGTCTCCTTGTGTATAAGGCATGTGATTGACCCACTTTCCTTCAACAGAACAAAAATGTGCTGATTAGCAATTGAACTAGTTTCATATTTCTATTTTTTGTCATTTGGCAAATTTCCTGATTTCTGGCATGCGTGCCGATAAACAGGCAGTCAGACACAAATATGGACAGATAAAGGCCTTGTATCTAGGTCATGATTTAAGAATTTTTTTTCCCCTCGCTCATTTACACGCCAGAGTTAAAGTTGTAAAGTCATATATCATTCAGATATACTGTATGTGTGTACTTAAAAAAACGTGTTACCTGTTTGGCCCCCTGGGCTAAGGTTCCAATTGAAATAGGGTCCTATGCCAGTGTGTATGAAGAAGAATGTGTCAACATACTGATATGGTTCTCTTTAGCCTGAACAGAAGATATCTGGCCAATTTTCAGCCAACTGTCTGCCTGGCAGAGCACAGTGAGGCCTCTGTACAGGGGTCAATAAGCTGCAGACTTGGGGGATTGTTTACGAACATTGGAGATAAATATTTCCAGAGATCTCTGGAGATGTTGCCCAAGGCAACCAATCAGCACTTGGATTTAAACCTACAAGTTAGAAAACAAAATCTGATTGGTTGCCATTGGCAACATCTCCGGACATCTCAGGAGATATTTATCTCCAATGTTAGTAAACATGCCCCTTGGTCTGTAGGGACTGAGTCAGTAACTAGATTTTATTGACATGTCATAGCCACCTTTACAGTGCCGGGGTCCTGGTCTAACAAGGGCACATTCTGCATCTGCTTTGTATTTTCTTCTCTTGTCTTGAGTGGGTTTTCTCCAGGTGCTCCTGCTGCAGTCTATACAAACATACTGGCAAATTAAATTGACTTTAGTGTGGAGGTGTCTGTGTGTGACTTTGCTATAGAAATTAGATTGTAAGCTCCACTGAACAGAAAATGATATGAGTAATTCAACAATTTATGTAAAGTTCAGAGAAATAAATGAGTGTTCTATAACTCAATTATAACAATGGCTTTCTTTTATGTTGTATGGTCAGCTATGAAATCATAGAAGACTTAACTATGTAGAATGAACATATTCTGGCTCAAATAACGAGAAATTAAAGGAGAAGGAAGGGCTAGTATTAAGTAAACTTTATCAGAAAGGTCTATATAAATACACCAGTAAACCTTCAAAGTAATGCTGTTCTGAGTTCTCTTTCAAAAGAAACTCTACTTTCCTTCTATTGTGTACACATGGGCTTCTGTATCTGACTTCCTGTTGTCTGCATAAACCTCCAGGGCTAGGGCTTGAGCATGCTCAGTTTGCTTCTCTCTCCCCCTGCCTTTTCCCCCTCCCTGCTGTAATCTGAGCCCAGAGCTATGGGGAAAATTCACAAAGATCCGGAATTGCGGAAAGTTTCACAAGTGCTATGCAAATTCACTTAAATGTGAAATTGTGCTCAGGGAGGCGTACGGTAGCGAAGTTGCGCTACCGTTACTTCGTCAGTCAAAGCGAAGTTACTCTAGCGTAGCCTAATATGCATACGGCGCGAAGTTAAAGTGCAATGGAAGTATATGCTGCAGCAACTACATTACACTACACAAGCCCAGGAATCCTTTAAAAAATAAATTTAAGGTGTTCTATTGCCCTACACATGTGCCCACTGTATCGTTGAGTTGCCATATGTTAGGAAATGTAGGGGGGAAGGAGGGTACCCCCAAACATTTTTTCGATCTTTTTCAGCATTTTTTGTGACTTAGAAAAAATTTCAACTTTTTTTGAAGCAAGCCCTATCTACTCTATTGCACTTCGCCTGGTCTAGTTAGCGAATGCAAGTCTGGCACAAGAGGTAACGTTCAGTAAAATGCGCAAGTTAGTGAATTAGCCCATTACACTACACAATCAATGGGCTGGGTTTGTTAGCCCTGAGCCCGTAGCTTGTGGGTGACATCAAACCGTGAATCACAAAGTCAGCTCTTGCTCTCCAAGGCACCAAGGTTGGATGTCACTTAAAACTTAATATTTATTGAATCCATTAAAAACATTGCCTGATGCGTTTCGTATGGCTTGCACTAGAATTCAATGAATATTAAGTTTTAAAGGAAAACTTTACCCCCAAAATGAATATGGCAATTTTCTATTTATGATTACCCAATGGCCCATACGACTAAAAAAGTATATTATTATGACAATAGTTTATTTACATGAAGCAGGGTTTTACGCATGAGCTGTTTTATGCGATATCTTTTATAGAGACCTACATTGTTGGGGGGTATAGTTTTCTTTTAAGTGACATCCAACCTCAGTGCCTTGGAGTACGAGAGCTGACTTTGTGGATCGTTGTGTATTTACACTTGTATTTTAATAATAATTCCTCACTTTAATATTTTAGGACTTAGAATACTTATCTGAAGGTCTTGAAGGCCGCTCATCCAATCCTGTTGCAGTTTTGTTTGACACCCTTCTTCATCCTAACGCAGACTTTGGGTATGATGATTACCCATCTGTCCTGCAGTGGAAACTGGAATCAGAACATTACATTCCCCATTTGGTGCTCGGCAAAGGACCCCCTGGTGGTGCCTGGAATGTGAGTATTGCTCCAAATTCTGACATTAACTCTTTTATGCATGTAGTAGAGTGTGAGCTCTTGACTGCTTGTTCATAGTTTTCTTTATAATGACTGCTGAGCTGAGCCAATTTCCCTTTTTGACATAAGCTGATCATGATTCATACTGAGAGGAAACCTTGATGGTCTGTCCCACTGCCCTTAAAGGGGTTGTTCAGCTTTAAATTAACTTTTAATATGACGTAGAGAGTGGTATTCTGAGACAATTTTCAATTGGTATTCATTTTTTATTATTTAAGGTTTTTGAGTTATTTAGCTTTTTATTCAGCAGCTCTCCAGTTTGCATTTTCAGTAATCTGGTTGCTAGGGTTCAAATTCCATGCATTGATTAGAATATGAGCCTGGGATATATCTAGGCAAGGCCCGAAGAGAAATATGAGTAATAAAAAGTAACAATAATAAAATATTTGTAGCCTTACAGAGTATTTGCTTTTTAGATGGGGTCAGCTTCGCCCATTTAAAAGCTGCAACCAGTGCAGAACAACAGTAAATTATATTTTTATCACTTTAAAAGAATTTTTTGGTGTTACTGTCCCTTAAGGGTAAGGCCAGACGAGGAGATTCGGGGAGATTTTGTCGCCTGGCGACTTATCGCCACGTCTTTTGCGCGACTATCTCCCCGAACTGCCTCAGCGTTTTTTCCCCATAGGCTAGAATGAAAAGTCGCCTTTGCTAATGCTCACTGAGGCAACTTTGGGCGACTATTGAAAATGCATTGCCGCGTGTGCATTAGCGCAGGCGATTTAGCGCTGTAGCCTATGGGGAAAAGACGCTGAGGCAGTTCGGGGAGATAGTCGCGCAAAAGATGTGGCGATAAGTCGCCAGGCGACAAATCTCCCCGAATCTCCTCGTCTGGCCTTACCCTAAAAGGGGTTGTTCACCTTTGAGATAACTTTTAGTATGATGTAGAGAGTGATATTTGCAATTTGTTTTTATTATTGAAGGTTTTCGTGTTATTTAGCTTTTTATTCAGCATGTCTTCAATTTGCATCTTAAGCAATCTGGTAACTAGGGTCCAAATTACCATAGCAACCATGCATTGATTTGAATAAAAGACTGGAATATGAATAGGAGAGGCCTGAATAGAAGAATCTGTAATAAAAAGTAACAATAATAATTCATTTGTAGCCTTACAGAGCATTTGTTTTTTAGAAGGGAGTTAGCGACGCCCATTTGAAAGCTGCAAAGAGTCAGAAGAAAAAGGCAAATAACTATAAAACTATAAAAAATAAATAATGAAAATCAATTGAAAACTTGCTTAGAAGTGGACGTTCTATAACATAATAAAAGTTACCTTACAGGTAAACCACCCCTTTAAGTCACAGCCTCATT